>NC_062566.1:138490166-138849666 GCF_022837055.1 Prionailurus viverrinus
GGGGGGGGGGTGTCCCTTCCCTCTTGTAAAGTTATCCTTGGACCTCAGCCCAGGACCCCTGGAAAACAGTCTGGGCAACTACCCACAAGCTAGCCTGTGTTGGGGTGCCATCCCAGGGCGCAGAGGAGGGGGGAGAGCATACGTGGGGATGTGTCTCTGCCCTGGGGCAGTGAAGAAGCACAGCCTGTGTTCTGTCTCCTGGGATGACTTCAGAGAGGCCACCCTGAAAACCCTGGTCTTCAACGAGTCTGGGGGATGGGAGGGAGAAGAGAGCATCTACAGGATCCCATCGCTTCTTGTTGAAGCAACAGAAGAGACCTGTAAAGCTCTAGGAAAACCAGAGAAGGGGGGACCGACTGCTTCCCCTGGGGGTGTGAAGGGGGGGGCAGCGGGAGAAGCTGTGGTTTTGTAGGGAGACTGGCAGGCCGGCCTGGAGGCCGGGGGGGGGGGGAGTGGTGGTGGTGGTTCCGGGCTGGTCCCACGGGAAGAGGGCCAAAGCTCCTGGGAGCCCCTGGGACCGAGTCGCGTAGGGCGTGGGCTGGGTTCGCTCAGCTGTCAGACTCCTAAATGAACACCCCTTTGTAAATCAGAGGGGAGCTTTGAAGACTTTGGTCCCCGTGGTGGAACCAGGATGGGTGATGTTTTGGGCTAAAAACAAAGGCCCCTTAGGGACGGCGGGCTTTTAGCGAGCCTAATGTGTTTGGGAACCTTCCTAAAATAACACTGTTCAGAAGCAAAACAAGAGGTCGGTTGTGCAGCCACGAGGAGTGTAATATGTGCCCACTTGTGGCCTCAGTACAGCACGTGCCCTGGCTCGGGGGCCAGGCTCCAAGGGGGGGGGGGCCGTGAATGAGGCCATCTTTCGGAGGCAGGAGCCCCCCCCGTTCACCTCTCTGAAGGTCATGCAGATGGGGAAGCAGGCTCGGAGCCATGAATGGGGCACTGATCAGCCGTGTGGATCCAGCCCACAATCCCCCTTAATGGGCTGTTCCTTTCTAGGAGTCTCTCTGGTCTCAGTTGGTGCGTCTGCCCTTCTGAGCTGGGAGGCTGCCTCCTGGCCACCCCCCCTCCACCCACCATGTGCCCTGGGGTCTGGCAGGGGGAGGGAGGAGCTGCCCTGGGAGGGCTCAGTTACTCCAGAGCGTGGCTGCCTGTCCCCAGCTTTCCGGGGTCTGCAGGCTTCCTGCGGTGGCTGGAGGGGGCTCTCTGTGCCCCTGACCCTCGGGGAAGCCCCAGGCCCCCTCTTCCTGCAAGGAGACCGCCTTACGATCTTTGGCTTATGACCTTGGTGGAAAGGACTCTGAGTCCGGAAAGGACAGGGAGACTTCAAGGGTAATTGGATCGTGGGTTCCAGGGAAGCCCCCCAAACTTGGGCCGCCCTGTGTCCCCCTGGATCCCGTCAAGCCACCCCAATGTGAGGGCGGGCGGCAGCTCACCTGGAACACCAGTGGGGGTCGCTGGGGCGGCCCCCAGGCCAGGATCCCCACCAGGCCCTCCGCGGCTTCGGAACCTTCCGGAAGCCAAGCTGGAAAACCGAAACGGGCTCCTAAGTTTAGCAGCGGCGCCTGGCGTGGATCGTTCACCCAAATCCAGGAGAGGCCGTCGTCTTTATCCAGCACGTGGGGTGGATATGCACACATTTCACTCTGGGGGCGTCGGGCTCGATTACGAGGTGTTACCCCGGGCCCCCCCTGGGGTGTTAGGTAATGGTATATGCACCTCATGACCTTTCTGAAATCTAAAAAATTCTAAATTGGAAAAGACACCTGGCCCTGGGGGTTTGGATAAGAGATTTGGGACCCGTACTCCCCTTGTCCCACAGAGGAGGGTGTCAGAGACGTTGGAATCAGAAAGGAAAGCTGGGGTTGGCTCCCAGCCTGGTCGGACATGAAGCGGGGGCATTCTGCCGGCTCGCCACGAATGTGAGGTCCAGTCTGGCTCCCAGGTGGGGGCTCGCTTTGCTTGCAGGAAAGGGTTTCTCCAGCTTTCTCTGGATCTGTGTGGCCTTCGGGAAGCCAGAGGGCTGTGTTCAGCTCATTCAGTGCCAAAACCTGGTAAATGGCCACTGTCACCACGACCATGGTCACAGGTGATCTCATCCAAGCCTCACAGCCTGGGGTGGGGGAGGCATCGTCCTTATTTTCCAGTGAGACCTGCGTCTCTGGGTTTCTATAAGGTCTGTTCCCCACCCCCCGGGAGCCCTCAGTCTAGTTCAGGGCGGAGATGCGCAGGCAGAGGGGACATCTGGCCTAAGACAGGGCATCTCCAGGGTCGGACGGAGGGGCTCATGAGCTAGGGCGCCCAGGTCCCGGCTGGATGCTGGGGCTGCCTGTGCCTCGCACTGCACTCCCCCTGCTGTCCTGGGGAGTGGGCAGAGAGGAAGCAGCCCCTGCTGGTGTGTGCCCGTGTCAGGAGCCTCAGTGCCTCGCGGCTTCTAGACCCCCTGTAATTTAGGGGAATGGCCGGGACCGGAGCTAATCTTCAGCTCTTGCGTTCATGTGGAGCCTGGAAATTCATCAGCTCAGACACGAGCTCTGGCCCCCGAGCGCATGAAAAGATTCCTCGTTAGTAAAACTTTGCCCTTCGGCTGGTGGGAGGTTGGCGGCCGGAAGTCAGATGGTGGGTCTGAGCCGGTCTGGCAGCCGTGACAGAACGGCCTGACTCCCGAGCAGGGCCACCTGCCCCAAACCCCCAGCTCGTGCCCACCTCCCACGTCCCCAGGAGCCACGGGTGGTTCCGACACCACCACCAGGATGCCCCCAGTGGGGATTTGGGAACCTCACAGCAGGCTTCCAGGGGCCTTGGGCTACACTGAGGACCTCATTTGGACTGGGCTCAGGGAAGGCCCATAATAAGGCGACTTAGGTGGTGACACTTCATTTTCTCTTTTTCAAAAAATTTTTACTTTTATTTTGATCTTTTATTATTTTTTAAAAATTTTATTTAAACCCAAGTTAGTTAACACGCAGTGTAATAATGGTTTCAGCGATAGATGTTAGTGATTCATCGCCTACATGTAATACCTAGTGCTCACCCCAACAAGTGCCCTCCACCCGTTTAGTCCACCCCCCCCCCCACCCGCCTCCCCTCCAGCCGCCCTCCGTTTCGGGGGTGACGCTTAAACAGGAAGGCAAAATAGGAGTCAGAATTAGCCAGGCAAGGGGCAGAGGGAACAGCATTCCAGGCAGGGGAACAGCCCTTGCAAACACCCTGTGTCAGAAAGGAGGGAAGTCGAAGCAAGGAGAACACAGGAAATGTGTGGGGCATGGCAGAGCCAGGGAGGCAGCAAGGACAGTCCAGGTGGGGCCTCAGCGGCCTGCTGGGGCATCGTGTCTTCAGTTTAAGGACACTGGATTCTGTGAGGGTCGGGCAAGGGAATGAAGAAGGCCCGGGCATCTTCCCAAAAGACCCCTCCTCCACCACCTTCTTAAAGAGGGAAGAATTAAGGCTGAGAGAAGGGGTGGGGGGGGAGGGTGAATCACGGCTGTTCACTCCCCCCCTGCCCCCCTCTGCCTCCCTCCGCCCCCCTCCGCCCCCCTCCTCCCTTAGCATGTATTCGGGAGGGCCCGGA
Organism: Prionailurus viverrinus; assembly: GCF_022837055.1. Taxonomy (NCBI): domain Eukaryota; kingdom Metazoa; phylum Chordata; class Mammalia; order Carnivora; family Felidae; genus Prionailurus; species Prionailurus viverrinus. The sequence continues at coordinate 138,493,738 of NC_062566.1, forward strand.
GGAGTCTGTGCCCCGCAGCTCAGGGCACCAGGACTACAAGGGCTCTGTGAGGCCACTGAGGACGGGCAGGCGTCAGGCCAACCCCTGAGTAACAGCGATGACGTCGACGATGAACGGCCAGTGTTTACCGAGGCTTCGCCATGCTCAGGCACGGTTATGTGAATTTCCTCATTGACGCCACAGGTCCCCCTTATGACACGGAGACGGTCATTCCCTCCTGGTACAGAGAAGAGAACGGAGGTGCAGAAAGGTGGGGCGACCGGCCCAGGGCCGCGGCACCCAGCAGCACAGCCCTCGTCCCCAGCCCCGGCCCAATCCTGCGGGCGTGTGTTCGCACTGCCCACCACCCACCCTCGCTGACAGGTGCAGGTTTGGGGCTGAGCCCCTTTATGAGGGCTCCCCCTCACCCCCAGGAGGGCCACAGCCCCCGCCCCCAGCCACGGCTGCAGCGGATTGATCCAGGCAGGCAGCCGTGGGACCCCTCAGCACCCCTCTCTCGGGCCCGGCCAGGGAGAAGCAGACAGAGGGAGCCTGGCCGGGACCGGGTTCCAGAGGAAGCCCACAGCTCAGAGCCGGAGAAGCCAGACCCCGGGGCAGGAGGGAGGGAGAGGCTGGCCCACAAAGGCAGGTCCACCGGCGGGGACCCAGAACGACTTCTTCCAGCTCCCTCCCCGGCCCGGCTGCCCGGCTGCCCCAGGTCCTCTGTGGGGCAGAGACCCGGCTCACTTTACCCATCTCTCCTTACAGAGGGTGGGTCCACCCAGGTGTGACAGGAGGTCCCAGGAGAGCTCCCGGGGCACCCGTGTAGCTGGCACGCGTCCGTTTGGCCTTCCTCCTCCGTCCTCTTCCCGCTGCTGAAATCGGGAGGGGACCTGAGGGACAGGTGTCGTGCCCTGCCATCACGAAAGGAGCCCAGACACTCTGCGGCCTTGTCCCCGCGTCTTGCCTCCCGGCGGGTCACCGACCGCGGTAGCTCCGAGGCAGTAGCTGAACGCAGCTCCTAAGTGAACCTGTGTCTGCGGTCCTGGTGACCCTCTCCCGCCCACCCCCAGCCCCAGAGGTCAGGAAGGAGTCGCTGTCCTCATCCGGAGGCCCACGTGCAGTATCGGGAACAGGGGACGACGGCCTCGCCAGGGAGGAGTAAGGCTGAAATGAGGGATGTGGGCGAATCCCGGGGCACAGAGCAGACTCGCGGGGTCTCGTTAACAGCCAGCAGAGGGGACGCAGATGGTGCAGCCCGGGGCTCCCGTTCCTCTGACACCTGCCGGATCCGCTGACCTCTCTGCCTCCTCCTTGCTCCACCTGCCCCCACCCCTACCCGCCGGACCACCTCCGCGGGAGGGGGGCGGGGGGGTTCTGTTTGGAGGGCCCTCTAACATTTTCACCTTTGCCTTCACACTGATCACGGAAAACCGAAGCAGGAAGGCCGACGCGTGGCCGACAGAATCAACGATCACCTGCCTTCCTGAGCTGGTGCGGAGGGACCCGGGGGGATTGATTATCTGCGGCTGGGGGGTCTTGCCACCGCGGTGGGGTGTCCGTATCGACAGCAGGTCTGCGGGAGTGCCGCGTGGCTGTGATGCTGACGCCCGGGGTGGGAGGGGGGGAAATGTTCGATTGCGGCTTTTGGCCAAAGGCCTTCTTGAGAACGCAGGAACACGGAGCCCTTCTGGGAGGGCCCGCGTTCAGGAGTTTCTTTCAGGAGTTACTGGGTGAGAGGGGCCCTCAGCGGTTGTGCCTCAGGACCCGATTAGTGAGGAGGTGGCCCCGGGGTGGGGGTGGGGGAGCCTGGGCCCGGCTCTCGCACACAGGTCCCTCTGGCCGCCCCTGCCTCCCCCGGGGCCAACCCCACCCAGCTTCTGCTGAGGCCGCGCCTGTGAATCGCCTCTTTGCCCCACCCCTCCCACATCAGACTGGAGCAGATAACACCCCGGGGCCTTGCCGCGCCTCTGCCCCGAGGCCTGGGCGACGTGCAAGCTCCCAGGATAAGGGAGACCCCGGATGGAGAGACTCCTTAATTACACACAACTAAAGCCACCTGCATTTTCTTCCTGCCGCACGCTGCTGTCTGTCCCCATGCTGCTGTCTGTCTGTCCCCCGCACCGCTCTCCCGTATGTTAGGGCTGGTTAGGCCTGCGTTTCCGGTTCCAACTCCACCCCCCCCCCCCGACCGTGAGCCCCCACAGTCTGATTCAGCTTCTCATCCCCCTGCCTCCTTACCAGATGCTTCTGATCCAAACCTGCTGATGTACAAACCCACTGAAGCAGCCTCGCTCGGCCAGCCGTGGTCCCCAGGAAACCTCCGCGCCTCTGGTCTGGCTGCACCTGTGCATGGGCCCGGCCTCTTCCAATCTGACTCATCCCCCAAAGCCGCCTGGGGCCGTCTGCTCCGAACGACCGACCTCCAGTTGTGGGGATGGCTTTGCCCTGGTCTCCGTGGGCCTCACGCAGCTCCCCAGAGGCCACGTGTGAAGGCCGGTCTCAGTCCTGGAGAACGGCTCTGAGACCCACCAGAACCGGAGGGCACCGGGCCCTCCCAGGCCGGCTCCCATTCCGCTCTGCACCTGCCCGGCTGCAGGCCGAGCCTCTTCCCGGCCGGGTTCTCACGTCCTGCGCGTCTGAGTCTCGCCTCACCCCGGAGGCTACAGCCGCAGGCCATGAAGCCGCAGCAGGAAAGGGGTCCTCAGCAGCAGGGTGTTCGCCACGGGCACTGCACAACTGGTCCCCTGGTTTTGGTGTTCCGTTGCCTCCTGGGTGCAGGCAGCTGGCTGCCTTACTTTCGGTGCCTGTAGAAATAATAAGATGTTGGGATCTAAGCGGGACTCACTGTTCCTTTGCAGCTGAATCTTTTTTTAAATAATTTTTTTAATGTTTATTTATTTTTGAGAGAGAGAGAGAGAGTGCAAGCCAGGGAGAGGCAGAGAGAGAGGCAGACACAGAATCCAAAGCAGGCTCCAGGCTCCGAGCTGTCAGCACAGAGCCCGCGGGACTCAAACTCGCGAACCGCGAGATCATGACTGAGCCACCCAGGCGCCCCTGCAACTGAATCTTTTAGCTTCACCTCTTGACATTCTGGCCCCCTCTTCGGGGGCCCGAAACGCAGAGCTTGTGACTGCCCCTAAAGGTGTCACGCTGCACACCCAGGGGTCCCAAAGACACAGACGTGATCCCACAGGATCTGGGACGGTGGCAGGGACAGTCACGCGGACGGCCATTTATGAGAGCTGACAGAGGGCAAGGTGCCCGCTGGGGCCCAGGCGTGGAGCCCCGGGGGTCAGCGGCATTGTCACTTTCATCTGTCTCGTCACTTTCTTATGCCCCACACAGCAGCTATGTAACCATATTAACTGTATGTAACCATGTTAATTACATGTAACCATATTAACTATATGTAAACATTAACTATTTGTAACCATATTAACTGTATGTAACCATGTTAACTATATGTGACCATATTAACTATATGTAACCATATTAACTATATGTAAACATTATATGACAAATATATGTAAACATGTATGTTAGGGGCGCCTGGGTGGCGCAGTCGGTTAAGCGTCCGACTTCAGCCAGGTCACGATCTCGCGGTCCGTGAGTTCGAGTCCCGCGTCAGGCTCTGGGCTGATGGCTCGGAGCCTGGAGCCTGTTTCCGATTCTGTGTCTCCCTCTCTCTCTGCCCCTCCCCCGTTCATGCTCTGTCTCTCTCTGTCCCAAAAATAAATGTTGAAAAAAAAAAAAAAAGAAACATGTATGTTAATGTTTACATAGTAACCATATTAACTATATGTAACCATATTAACTGTATGTAACCATATATGTAAACATGTTAACTATATGTAACCATGTTAATTACATGTAACCATATTAACTATATGTAACCATATTAACTGTATGTAACCATGTTAATTACATGTAACCATGTTAACTGTATGTAACTATATATGTAACCATGTTAACTATATGTAACCATATTAACTATATGTAAACATTAACTATATGTAACCATGTTAATTACATGCAACCATATTAACTATATGTAACCATGTTGTACATTCCATCCCTGGGACTCAGTTATTTCATAACCTTTGGCCCCTCCCGCTAGTTCCTGCTCCCCTTTTCCTGAAGAATGGTGCAGGTTTGCAGACAAATCATAGTCCCGTGCTGTCCTATGAGATTGGGGCAGTCCACAGAGCCCTCTCCCTCCGTCCCACCTCCTTCCCTGGCTGTCCCTGCCGGGGCGCCGGGCCAGGGCACAGGCCACTCTCGCGCTCTCCTGCGACCACAGCCTCCGTGTCCTCTTCCACACACGCCTTCTCATCGTGTGCGATACGGAATAGCTGAGACATTCCCAAGTCTTTCGGTTTCGGTTCCTCTCGGTTTAGTGATTCCTTCTTCAATCCATCACTTTCTTCCTGAACTTTGCCATCAACAGTTAGGAAGAACCAAGCTGCTTCTTTGACACTCTGCTTCGGAATCTCCGTTGTTAGGGGCGCCTGGGCGGCTCAGTCGGCGGAGCGTCCAACTCTCGATTTAGGCTCAGGTCGTGATCTTACGGTTCGGGGCTTCGAGCCCTGTGTTGGGCTCCCTGCTGGAGGTGGGGCCTACTTGGGATTCTCTTTCTCCCTCTCTCTCTCTGCCCTGTGCCCCTGCTCTCTCAAAATAAATAAGTAAACATAAAAAAAGAGAAAGAGAGAGATCTGCTCGTCTAGATAGCCAATTCGATCTCTTACAAGCTCTGCCTTCCACAAAAACCCTGGGACACAAACACGGCTCAGCCAAGTTCTTTGCCAGTTTGTAACGGGATCACCTGGGATCACCTTTCCTCCCCGGACCGCTCACTTGCGCCTCGCGTCCGCACGACACCTCACCAGACTCTCCCTTACCGTCCTGTTCGAAATCTCTAAGAAACGGAGGCGGTCTCTCTGGCTCTTTCCTTTCTGAGCTCTCTTACCAAAGTCACCTTTGACAGTCTGTTCACGGCCTCGGCTTTTTCCGGCGTGTGTCTCAAACCTCTGCCAGCCTCTCCTCGTTACCTGGCTCCAAAGACATGTCCACGTTTTGGAAATTTATGACGGCCGTGCCCACGTCTCAGTACCCATTTCTGTCTTTGTCGGCTCAGGCTGCTGTAACAAATACCGTAGACTGGGTGGTTCTAACAATAAACATCTATTTCCCACAGTTATGGAGGCTGGAGTCCAAGATCGAGGCGCTGGCTGATTTGGTCCCTGCTGATGGCTCTCTTGCCGACAGCTGCCTTCTCCCCGGACCTCGTGTGGTTGCCGGGGGGTGGGGGGCATGGGCAGGGAGAGAGAACTCCGGTCTCTTCTTATAAAGGCACCCGCTTCATCACAGGACTTCTACCCTCATACTGTCCCCCGAACCTGACCACCTCCCACAGACCCCACCTCCAAACACCATCACGTTAAGGATTAGGGCTTCAACATACGGATTTGGAGGGGACACAAACATTCAGCCCACAGCAGCCTTAACGCCAGGGCTAGACCCCATCTGACTTTGAATTTGGCTTGGATTGCCCTCTGGGTCACTACCTCTACCATATTGTCACCGCGTTGTACAGATGAGACGAGGCTCAGAGAGGTCGGGCAACCCGCCCAGAGTCACACAGCAGGGGTGCAGACCGACCAGAAGCAAAGCCCAAGACCTGCTGCGTCTTGTCTCCTGGGATACAGCTGGTGTTCTCCACAGCGGCTCCCTCACCAGCTCCCGATTTGGGAAGGAGTTGTGCCGAAGAGGGGCCTTGGCCGACGGTCATAGCGGCCGGCCCCCGAGGGTGTGCTGAAATTATCCCCAGGTTCTTCCGGGAGGAGGCACAAAGGGAACGCCCACAGCCCCCTACCCGGGAGAGGGAGAGGGTTCAAGTTACCGGCAAACAGTAACGGAGCCACAGTCGGCCAGAGGAGGATATGGCCCTCGCACAGAGGTGGGGCTCCGGGCACAGTCGAGAAAAGTCCCTGAACCGTCCCCCCAACCTCCGTCTCCCCTGCCCACCCCCCCATTAACTGAAGGACCACCTCCAGTCTGGACCCCAGTCGTCCCTGGTGCCCTGCTCTCTCTGGCCCCTTCACTGCATTCTGGGCTCCCCCTCCCCCAGGAGGTCCTCCCACAGGGTTCGAACTCAGAATCCGGCAATGAGCACGCGGGTCCATTTTATTTTTAACGAGGCAGTAATTAGCATCTATGCTTTTTGGTGCCTTTGCTGAGCGTCCTCATAACACAAGGGCCTTTTCTTACGTTACATAACCGACCCCTCCCAACGACCCTGGTGGACGTCACTACCCCCATGTCCTAGGTGTGGAAACAGAGCCCGGAGAGGGGGACCGGTTTACTCGAGTCCCAGCCAGGGAGCAGAAGAGTCTAGATTCCAGAGCTTGCTTCCTCCAGCGCCCGGGTCCTCGCCTTCCGCGTCTCTGTGCCTCCCCATCCCACAGGCACGGCAGGCCGCGGGTGGTTTATTTCGAAGACCGTGAGAGCAGAAGATACGTGCCGTGTAGACTCCAAACCCGAGCGGGGTGCACGGTATCGTTGAGCCAGTGTTACCTGGGGACGGTGCTCAGATCCTGCCCACCTGCCCACGGCTGCTCCTCGTCAGCCAGTCCCCACAGCTGGACGCAGCCGAGTCAAAGCGCTGTCGTGAGAGCCCCCCGGGCAGGCCCGCTCTTGCCCAGGGCTGGTGTCCTAGCAGCCAAGTGGTTGTTCTGAACCTGGCAAAGCCTGTGCGGAGGCCAGGCCCTGGGAGGCCAGGATCACGACGCCAGAGCTGGGCGGATGAGCCCGCTGGGGGCTGCACGCACCCCAGGAGCCGCCTGTGAACGCGCGATATGCTTCCTGCCTGCAGAGAGACGTCTCCATCCGTCAGAGGCGCGAGCAGGCAGGCGCGGGGCAGTGGTCGCCTCTGGAGGCGGCTGGGGGACAGGCTGGCCTCTGTTTCCCCGAAGGCCGCCCCGGGAGCAGGTGCTGGAGGCCAAAGAACACCGAGAGGGGCGTTTTCTACTGAGAAAACTCAGATGTGACTTCCGAGACGTCTACAAAAGTTGAGAAAGCACTCACCATCTTTTCTGCTTCCACAGCCAAATCCTCTGGTCCAGCGGGCTGAACCCCAACATGTGGCAGGAAAGTCGCAGCCTGGGGGTACATCCTTGCTCCCCTGCTGTCTCGGCAAGGGGCAGAGACACCTTCCAAACCCGGCACTTTTCTGGTTTAGAAAATGCCGCGCTCACATCTGGATACGTTAGGGAACGCCCCTCCCTCCTTGTTTCCGTCCTGTCTCTTTGGACTCCTGTTTTGAATTTTTTGGCACTTTATCCAGGGCCGGGGTCGGGGCAACAGAGGTCCCTGGGAGGAAGCAGAAAAGGGCAAAACAGGGCCGGTGTTCCCTGTTCTCAAAATCAGCCTCTGTTGTTATGTAAACAGAGACGGTCCCTTGGATCTCCCCAGGGGTTGAAGGCCACCTGGGAGTGTCCACTCCCAGGGTCCCCAACCATCCTGTTCCACGGCAGTCGGGTGGGCAGGGTGACCTGTTAGAGACTCACTTTGGGGGTGTGTGTGTCACGTGGGGTGAAGGGGGGCGGCTCCCCACCCCCACCCCGGGCGTGCACGGCGAATCCATGGTCAGGTGCGGCCCGCACGGCCTCCCCCCTCAGACAGCACTGGCTCCCCCTGTCCACACTGCAATTAGTTGTTCTTCTGCAGAGCGGTGTCCCGGGAGTCACTAGTCCCGCCCAGTCCCGCCAAAGCCTTGGCCCCGGGCGGAGAGCTCTTCTCCACTGTCCCCTTTTGTGGGCAGGGTGCTGGGAATAGTGAGCAGGTGATCTGGGGACAAGCCAGGAGGCCTGGGAGAGTCACGTCTCTTTCAGAGCCGGCCCTGTTGCTCCGCGGGGGTCTGAGTGGCGGAGGGTATACTTTGCAGATCACGATTACGAAAGGCCGCAATTGGCCTCTTGGCTCCTGAAGGTACGGATGACTCATTTGGGGCTGGGTGGCATTCTCCAGTTAAATTGCCCCCTCGTCCCCTCTGTCCCCACCTCCTCGCACCCAGAGACCCCCCCACTGCATTCCCCGAGCCGGGGCGTTGTCCCCTCCACAAGCCCTGGGACCAGAATGGGACGAACCCATCGTTCCACGGTAGGGAAACTGAGGCTGGGAGAGAGGAGGTGGCTTGCCCAAGGCTGGAGCAGAGAGGGCCTTGCCCGCTCCCGTGCCTATCGTGAGTGCACCAGCCTCAGGAGACGGTGGCCTTGAGGACGGCCCGCTGCCTTCGGAAGGGGCCGTGGGTGGGGGTGAGGGGTCGGCGGCCTCACCTCGGGAGCGTTGCTGGACGGCACCTAGCGCCCTGGGGCTGGAGGGAAGGGACACGGGCCCTCCTGGGGGCACCCCTCCCCCATGTACAGGGAGAGTGAGTGATTGTAACGGCTGGGAGGTCCAGCTTGTGTGCTGCCCCCCGCCCTCCACCTCAGGAACCCCCCTGCTTCTCCCTCACGACCCACATCTGGGCGGAACGTCGCTCTTGTGGGCGCTGTGTATTCTAGAGCAAAGTTGTCCAGTGGAACTTGGCATAAGGAAGGGCGTGTTCTGTGTTTGTGCTTCCCAGCGTGGCCACCGGGCGCTTAACGTGTGGCCAGTGTGACAGAGGAACTGACTTCGTTTTCACTTTCTTTTCATCAGTTTAAACTTTCATAGGCACCTAGGGTGGGGGGTGGGGGCGGCTACCACACTGGCCAGCGAGTATCCAGAATCTGACTGCATGCCCCCGCCTCCTTGACGTGCACCCTGGCCTGTCCCAGCCACCAGCACCTCCCCCTGGGACCACCCGCCCTGCTGCTGCCCTGTCCCTGCAACCTGGTCTCCAGTACATCTGCTGGAAACCCTGCAGTGGGGTCGCGGTGCCCTGCAGGCCACTTATCCTGTCCTGCTGTTCCTCGGACCAGACGGGCACACCTTGCTTGCTCCTCCCTCTGCTTCGCTCCCTGCATCCACGGTCCTGCTCTTCCTGTACACACAATCGTGCTCCTGCCTCAGGACCTTTGCACTGACTGTTCCCTTTGTCTCAAGGCTCTTTCCTCAGGTAGCCACCTGGCTCACTGCCTCTCTTCCTTCAGGCCTATCCTCCAAATGCACTTTCTCAGAGATGACTTTGCTGACGACGACGTGTAAGGAATAGAGATTAGCAGGACCTCCCCCTACCCACCCATGTCCTTTTAGCAGATGTATTTCTCTGCAAAGCATTTACTGCCACCTGGCATCGTAATGGTTTTGACTTACTGTTTATTTTCTACCTCCCCTGACTAGAATGTAAATTCTGCGAGGGCAGGTTTTCTTTTTCTCCTTCCTGGTTTGTTCACGGATGTATCCCACGCCTCTGGGATGACGCCTGGCACATAGTAGGTACTCAATACATGCCAGCTGAATGGAGGAAAAATGATCTCAGTCGGTGCTCGCCGTCACCACGAGGGAGGTATCCTCAACCCCAGGTTACCGGTGAGAAAGCTGAGGCTGCGGCTAGCTGTAAACCCAGGCACGGGCAACCGGGACGCCCAGCAAGGCTCATCTGTGGGCTGGGTGAGTCATTCCAGCCTGGAGCCTTGGTGCCCTTGTCTGGGGGGCAATGTTTGCCACCCCCGGGTCTGCACGGGTCTGGAGGGGCCCGCCACAGCCCCATATTAGAGGAAGTCTTTCCAGATGGTACGGGGCAAGCATGTCCTCTGCTTGGCACCCCCCTGCCACCCCCCTGTCCTCCGGCAGACAAGAGAAGAGGTCGCAGGAGGCAGGCTCTGGCTCTGGGAGCGGCTCGGGGGCACTTGTAGGGGGTTTTGTAAAGCGCCTTAAGCTCCCCCATGCCTAACGTGCACACCCCAGGCGTTTCCATTTTCTGGTGCTGCTGCGGGACGTGGAACGTGGCACCGGTGAACTGAGGGTGGGCAGATTGCTCAGTGATGTCACCCGGGCTATGTTCGGGAGCAGGGACCTCGGGGGTGGCTGGACAGGGGCTGTCCGGAGGAGCAGTGGGCTGAGCCGGGGACGCCCGGGCCTTGAATGCCACGCTCAGAGTCCTGGGACATAGGTACGAGGAGAACACGATGGGGAGAGGCGGACATCAATTGTGCGCCTGCTGTGTGCAATGCTGGACACCCGGGGTCTTCCACGGGCTCCCTCACTCCGTTCTCACAGCTTGCGTGCAAGTCAATGTTTTTGTTGCCGTTCATTCATTCACTGTGTGCCAGGCCTGCTGAACCAGTCCTCGTATCTGAAGGTGAGAGGAGGGGCCGGGAGCCGCAGGGACGTGTGGCCACAGGCTGGCGTGGTCCAGGGGGCCCCGGTGGGGGGACAGAAGGAGAGGCTCAGAGAGGCAGGGCCAGGCCCCAAGCCCAGGGCTCAATTGCCTGGGCCCTCCCACCCCTTGGGCTGGGCAGATGTGGCTGGGGAGTGGTACCCTGAGCACTCAAGCCCGATTTCCCCTGGGCACCAACAGCCGAGGCTGCAACTCTGTCTCATCAGAGCAGCAAGATGGACCTGTGGCTCCTCCAGGGTTTCATTGAAGTTGCCAGGCTCTCCTATTGGGTGATGGTGTTTATCTGCACCTGGTTCCAGAGAGTTCCCAGGCCCCTGGGCATAGGGAGGCGTGTGGGTCCAGGAGAAGGCAGGCCCAGCGGGTGTATAGCCCACTGCTTTTGGGGGCCCAGTGCCTGATGTCCACCTCTGCTGTGCTCATGGGGTCTGCACCCTGCCAGGCTGGGCCCCACCCATCACCACTCAGGCCCACCTCCTCCGCTTCCCGCTTTGGAAGGTTATTCATGATTGATTCAATCCATTTAATATATAGAGGCCTTTTAATATTGTCTCTATCTTCTCGTGTGGATTTCAGCAGGTTGTGTCTTTTCAAGGAATTGGTCCGTCTCAGCTAGGTTATCAGACTTGTGGGCATAGAGTTGTTCATAGTAACCCCTCATTATCTTTTTGAAGTCCATAGGATCTGTAGTGATATCCCCTCTTTAATTTCTGATATTAGTAATTTGAATTCTCTCCTTTCTTAGTTAGCCTGGCTAGAGGTTTAGTGATTTTATTGATCTTTTCAAACCGACTTCCGGTTTCATTGGTTTTCTTCACTGATTTCCTGTTTTCAATTTCATTAATTTCTTCTCTACTTCTCATTTATTTTTTTCTGCTCACTTCGGATTTAATTTGATCTTCTTTTTTCTAGTTTCCCAAGACAGAAACTTAGGTGATTGATGTCAGATCTCCCTTCTTTTCTAGTATATCAACCTGACACTATAAATTTTCCTGAGTACTGTTTTTGCTGCATCCCATACATTTTAGACACATTATGTTTTCATTGTCATTTAGTTCAAGATATTTTTACCTTTTCTTTTCACCGATGTGTTATTTAGAAGTGTGTTGTTTAATCTCCAAGCGTTTTGAAATTCTCCAGCATTCTTTTTGTTTTGTGTCCGTGGAGAATGTTCCGTGCGAACTTAAGAAGAATGTGTAATATGCTGTTGTTGGAGGAGGTAGTCTATAGATGTCACTTTTAATTAGTGCTGTTGAGTTCAGCTATGTCCTTCCTGACTTTCTGCCCGCTGGGTCTGTCCACTTCTGAGAGAGTGGTGTTGAAGGGTCCCACTGTGGTAGTGAACTTGCCTATTTCTCTTTGAAATTCTATTCATTTTTACCTTATATATTTTGATGCTCTGTTGTTAGGTGCGTACATGTTAAGGACTGTGATGTCTTCTTGGAGAATCGACTCCTTTCTGATTATGTAATGTCCCTCTTTATCTTTTTTTTTTTAATTTTTTTTTCAACGTTTATTTATTTTTGGGACAGAGAGAGACAGAGCATGAACGGGGGAGGGGCAGAGAGAGAGGGAGACACAGAATCGGAAACAGGCTCCAGGCTCTGAGCCATCAGCCCAGAGCCTGACGCGGGGCTCGAACTCACGGACCGCGAGATCGTGACCTGGCTGAAGTCGGACGTCTAACCGACTGCGCCACCCAGGCGCCCCCCCTCTTTATCTTTGATAGCATTCTTTGCTTCGAAGTCTGCTTTCCCTGAAATTAATATAGCAACTCCTATTTTTTTTTTTGATTGGTGTTAGCATGGTATATTTTCCCCCACCCGTTTACTTTTAATCTAGTTGCACTGTTATGTTTAAAGTGGGTTTCTTAGGGGCGCCTGGGTGGCTCAGTCGGTTAAGCGGCCGACTTCGGCTCAGGTCACGATCTCGCGGTCCGTGAGTTCGAGCCCCGCGTCGGGCTCTGTGCTGACAGCTCAGAGCCTGGAGCCTGTTTCAGATTCTGTGTCTCCCTCTCTCTGACCCTCCCCCGTTCATGCTCTGTCTCTGTCTCAAAAATAAATAAAAACGTTAAAAAAAAATTAAAAAAAAATAAAGTGGGTTTCTTGTAGGCAACATAGAGTTGTCTCTTGTTTTTTGATCTGCTCTGACAATCTTTGTCTCTCTCCCTTTTTAAAATGTTTATGTATATTGAAAGACAGAGACAGAGAGAGAGAGAGAGAGAGAGCAAGAAGGGGAGGGGCAGAGAGAGAGAGGGAGAGAGAGAGAGAATCTCTCCATGCTGTCAACATGGACCCTGACTCAGGGCTCAATCCCACAAACCATGAGATCATGACCTCAGCTGAAATCAGTAATCAGACACTTAACCAACTGAGTCACCCAGGCACCCCAATAGTCTTTGTCTCTTACTTGGTGCATTTAGACCATTGGTATTCAAAGAGATTATTGATATAGTTAGGTTTTTATCTGCCATTTTTGTTACTGTTTTATAGTTGCCCTTGTTCCTTGTTCCTATTTTTGTCTTTTTCTGCCTTTTGTGGGTTTCTTTTTTGAGTAAGAAATATTTATTGTGTTAAGTACTTGGTATTTGGGGATTTATGTGTTAAAGTAACTATCCTTTCCCCCCTCCAACTTTATTGAGGTATAACTGACAAGTACAATTGTATAAATTTAAGATATACAACACAATGACTTGCTATACATACATATTATGAAATGATTGCAGCAATAAAGTTAGTTAACACGTCCATCACCTCAAACAGTTGCCTTTGTGTGTGTGAGAACATTTAAGATCTACAACCCTTGCAACTGTCGACTAGACAATACAGTATTGTTGACTATGATCACCACACTGCACATTAGATCCCCTGAACTCTCTCATTTTACCCTGGAAAGCTTGTGCACCTTGACCAACAGCCCCCCCCCCCCCCATTGCATCCACTCCCCAGCGCTCCCGCAACTACCATTTTACTCTGTTTCTGTGATTTCGACTTTTTTTAGATTCCATGTACCAGTGAGGTCATACAGCGTTTGTCTTTCTCTGAACGATTTCACTTGGCGGTGAAGTCCTCAAAGTTCATCCGTGTTGTTGCAAATCAGCCTTTTGTGGTTTTAATTAAGCACTATATATGATTCTATTCTCTCTCCTTTTTTACCATATCAATTTCCTTCCTCCCTTCCTCCGTCTCTCTCTTTCTCTCTCCCTTTCCTTCTTTCTCTCTCTCTCATTTAACCGTTGCTCCACAGTTTGTAAGATATACTTCCAGCTCATCCAAATCCACTTTCATAAACACCATACTGCTTTATGGGTACTAGGAGCACCTTATAATAACAAAGTAATCCTGATTCCTCCCTCCTGTCTTCTGTACCGTCGCTGTCGTTCATTTCACCTATATATACGGATACATAATATATGTGTGCGCGACATGATGCATATATAAACATGCACAATCAAATACATTGTTGCCAGTATTATTTCGAACAAATTGTTACCTGTTAAGACAATTAAAACTAGGAAAAATCAAGAGCTCTATTTTATTTTTACTTACTCCCTTCTGTGCCCTTCCTTCCTTCCTCGCTTCCATGTTTCTGATCTATATTTTTTTCCTTCTCTCTAAAAACCTTCTTTCAACATTTCTTGCAAAACAGGTCTTTGGGCAACATATTCCCTCAGTTTTTGCCTATCTGAGAAAGTCTTTATTTCTGCTTCAATTGTGAAGGGTAAATTTCACAGGATACAGAATTCTAGATCTGTGGTTTTTAAATATTCCACTCCACTCTCTTCGTGTTCATGTGATTTTTGAGCAGAAGTTGGATATAATTCTTACCTTCGCTCTTCTACTGGTATGTGCTGTTTTCCTCTGGCTTCTTTCGGGGTTTTTAAATTTATCTCTGATTTTCTATAGTTTGAAAATGAAATGCCTGGGAGTGGTTTTTTGGGCATTTATCCTTGTTTGGTGTTCTCTGAGCTTCCCGGATCTGTGATTTGGGTCTGACATTGACTGGGGGGAAATTCTCAGTCACTATTGTTTCACATGTTCCTTCTGTTCCCGCCTGTCTTTCTCCTCTCCTTCTGGCCTGCCCATTATGCTATGTCACACCTTTGTAGCTGTCCCACAGTCCTGGGATATTCTGTTCTATGTTTTTCGGTCCTTGTTCTCTTTGCTCTTCAGGTTTGCAGGTCTCTACTGAGATGTCCTGAAGCTCCGAGATTCTTTCTTCAGTCGTGTCCAGTCTACAAATGAGCCCATCAAAGGCATCCTTCATTTCTCTTGCAGTGTGTTTGATCTCTCGCATTTCTTTTTGGTTCTTTCTCAGGGTTTCCATCTCTGCTTCCACGGCACACCTGTATCTGCACACTGTCTGCTTTATCCATGAAAGCCTGTAGCATATTCATCATTGTTTTAAATTTCCTGCCTGAGAATTCCAACATCCTTGCCATACCCGAGTCTGGTTCTGATCTTTGCTCTATCTCTTCGAACTGTGCGTGTGGTTTTGTTTGGCTTTGTTTGCTTTGGCCTTTTAGTATGTCTGGCCACTTTTTCTTGCTGGCAGGACATAATGCACTGGGTAAAAGGAACCTCTGTACGCAGACTCTAGCGATGTGGTGCGGTGTGGGCAAGAGAGAAGAGTTCTGTAGTCCCGCGAGTAGGTCCTGGGTTTTTAGCGAGCCTGTGCCTCTGGACCGGGAGCCCTCTTAGGTGGGCCGGGCTGGCCAGAGTGGGCTGGAGCTGGGTATTTCCCTGCTCCCAGGTCAGTCAGGCTCTGCTAAAGCCCCAGGGGGTTAGGCTCTGGGGAACTGGTTCCCCCTGAGGGCAGACGTTGTTGAGAAGAACAGAGTCATCTGGGGTACTTCGCGATGCTTCCAGAAACGGGAGGGGATTTTTCTGTGCTATTCCCTGTGAGAACCTGCAGGTGAAAACCCACAAAAGTGTGAGGGCCCTCTGGGACGGGTCCCCCTGGAGTTTTGACTCAGACCCGTCCACACTGAGCCTCCAGCAGTTGGCGAGTCACAGCTCAGGTGTCCACCAAGGTTTCTGCCCCCTAAGCTCTGGCCCTGTATTCACCGGCTGGTGTTTCAAATTTGGGGGTAACAGTTCACCCTGTGACCCTCCTTCTCTTGTGGATCTAAGAAGAGTTGTTTTCTTCTGGCTTGTTCAGTTTTTCACTTGTTGTTAGGACTGAGCAGCAACTTCTAAGTTTCTTCCTCTCCCGACTGGAGATCAGAAGTCTGACAGACAGCTTTTTTTTTTTTTTTAACTTCATTTTTTATTTTTTTAAATTTACATCCCAATTAGTTAGCATCTAGTGCCACAATGATTTCAGGAGCAGATTCCTTAGTGCCCCTTACCCGTTTAGCCCATCTCCCCTCCCACCACCCCTCCAGTAACCCTCAATTTGTTCTCCATATTTATGAGTCTCTTGTTTTGTCCCCCTCCCTGTTTTTATATTATTTTTATTTCCCTTCCCTTATGTTCATCTGTTTTGTCTCTTAAAGTTCTCGTGAGTGAAGTCATATGATATTTGTCTTTCTCTAATTTCACATAGCATAATACCCTCCAGTTCCATCTATGTAGTTGCAAATGGCAAGATTTCATTCTTTTTGATTGCCGAGTAATACTCCCTTGTATATATAGACCACATCTTCTTTATCCATTCATCCATAGGTGGACATTTGGGCTCTTTCCAGACTTTGGCTATTGTCGATAGTGCTGCTATAAACATGGGGGTGCGTGTGGCCCTTCGAAACAGCACACCTGCATCCTGTGGATAAATGCCTAGTCGTGCAGTTGCTGGGTCGTAGGGTAGTTCTGTTTTTAGTTTTTTGAGGAACCTCCACACTGTTTTCCAGAGGGGCTGCACCAGCTGGCATTCCCACCAGCGGTGCAAAAGAGATCCTCTCTCTCCGCACCCTCGCCAACACCTGTTGTTGCCTGAGTTGTTCATGTTGGCCGTTCTGACAGGTGTGAGGTGGTACGTCCTTGTGATTTTGATCTGTATCTCCCTGATGATGAGTGACGTGGAGCATCTTCTCATGTATCTGTCGGCCACCTGGATGTCTTCTTTGGAGAAGTGTCTATTCATGTCTTTTGCCCATTTCTTCACTGGATCATTTGTTTTTTGGGTGTTATGCAAGATGGCTTTTAACAGCTCACCTGGCTTTGGGGTGGAGGGTGGGTTGGCCAGGGGTATCCGTGGGCAGAGCAGTGAGGAGCTGGTGCAGGGTCTGGGTGAGGGACAATGAGATCCTCTCCCCTGCCATTTGAAGTCCCCACCGAGTGGCCTCACGGGTGCTCTCTGGGGCTCTGGCCACATTTCCGGAATTCTCTGGGCTTCCAGGACCCACACCACCACCACCCGTCCCCACTAGCTTCCGGCTTTGTCTTCCCATCAAGTGGGACGTTCCCTACCCCTTCCCAAACAAGAACCCTCAAGGCCAAGCCACCGGGCAGAAGGGCGCAGTAAGAGAGGAAGCGAGGAGGACAGTGCAAAACTTCGGTCAGGCCTCTGAAGGTGGGACTTGGGTGTCACCCGCAGGTCCCCCCAGGGCCCAGGACAGAGCCCAGCAGAGTCACGCCTCCGGGAACACCTGCTGAGTGCAAGAGGGAACACACCCAGTGGGGCCACTGTCAGGATGCTGGCTAACACCCAGACCGAAACGGAGAGGATCCTGCCCACCTCGTGCTGTACCCCTGCCCCCTATCTCCCCTTCTCCTTGGGCACCCTCCTTCTAGGAGTTTCTGCTGCTGAGAAGCCTTCTGGGGCCTGCCCTGGTGAGAAGCCTGGAGTGCACTTCCCTCCCTGGCTCTCGCTGCTGTGTCATCAGTCAGGGAATCGTGTGATGATTCGTCCACGTTTGTCTTGTCCATTGGATCTGTCTTGTCCACGTCCACGTTCCCGGTAGCTGGAAGGATGCTTGCCCCGCGTGGGCACACAGCCAGCTTCTGCTGAATGACGGAACCAACACTGAACAAACAGGCAAAACCAGATACTGACTCAGGCCGGCCTGTGGCTAAGGTCACCAGGTGGAAACCCCAAGGTGGAGGACTGCTCCCGGCCCTGTGGGGTCTCCTGTTCACCAGGCTGATGCTTCAGGGTGAAGCGGATGCTGGTCTGGGGGAGACCAGGCTGCGATGCTCTCACACACTCATTGGCTCCAGAGACAGGTGGCTCTGAAGATGGCCACCCTCCTGCCTGCTGTTAGGGTCCTGGCTGCTCTCCGAGTGTTCAGACAGTCCTGGGCTGCCCCGATGATCGCATTCTTGCAGTGTGGGCCTCAGAGGGTGCACTCTTCTTGCAACATGGTGTCCAGAATATGACTCATGATTAAAAGAGAAAACAAGCCACAGAACCGGCCATGGAAGGTTCTGGCACCAGGACGCGGTGGGGGAGCAAGGCAGCCCTGGTGGGCCAGGTGTTCAGAGCTTGGGCTCTGGGCTCATTTAGCTGGAGGTTCGACCCTGCCTGGAGGTGCGGGGTGTCTGACCTGCACTGGAACTCGGATTCTAGTCTGTTCCACAGGGACTGAAATCTCCGTCCTTCACTGGAAACCTCTGCAGGGAGGACACGGCCCCACGCCTGGCAGGTAGGAAGTGCTCACCGCACCCCGGGATCCCGGGCAGGTCCCTTTCCCCTGCTGGTCAGTTTGCCCATCTGTAAAACAGGACAGTGATGATCCTCGCGGGCTGCTGGGCGGACCCAGAGAGGGAGTCAGCAGTAACGGAAATACTAACAGAAGCTGGTGACGCTCGTCAAGGACTTCCCGAGTGCCAGGTTCTGCGCAGGGCGCTGTGTTCCATATCACTGTCGGTCAGATGAGAAAACCGAGGTGCTGGCCATTAAGTGATCTGCCCAGGGGCCCAGGGCTGGAGCTTCCCTTCCAGCCAGTTTGGGCCCCGAGCTGAGCTTCTGGCCACGTGGGCTCCCCACAACAGGGGACACGCTCTCCTGGCCCCCAGCCTCAGGTCCGGCCCAGCCCCCACCTAGGTCACTGCCACTTGCAGGGCCCCAGTGCTGCTTCCTCGGTTCCCCCGGCCTCCAGAGCCCCTCCGGCGTGGGCTGGCTCTGGTGGGGTCCAGCCGCCCGGCCGGCTGCTCCATTAGCCCAGCGGGAACAGGGCCTGGGGCCCGTGATATTGTCGGCACCGCAAACATGTTTTCCTTTTCATTTCTTTTAAAATCAAAAGAAAAAGGGGCGCCTGGGTGACTCAAGTCAGCCAAGCATATGACTCTTAGCTCCGGCTCAGGTCATGATCTCGCAGTGCCGTGAGGTCAAGCCCCACGTCGGGGTCTGTGCTGGTCGTGTGGCGTCTGCTTGGGGTTTTCTCTCTCTCTCTCTCTGCCCTTCCCCCACTCACGGTATCTCTGTCTCTCTCAAAATAAATAAATAAATAAATAAATAAATAAATAAATAACTTTCCCAAAAAAATCTAAAGAAAAAAATGAATATGGTAATAATAATGATTCCAGCCGGGATTATATTTGCTTTTATGTCAATGCAGTTGCAAAATTCAATTTTAAATATAGATTTTTTTTTATGGCGGAGGTGCCTCGGGTCCCCGAAAGTCACCACGGGGCCTGGCTGTCACCCATCGCCTACGGGTACAGGCGGACCCCTTGGCCGCCCTGCGCCCTCCCCAGCCTCCCTCCTCGGTGCTGCAGGCACACCTGACTATTGGTGGTAGCTCTGTCTCCAGCTATCGTCCCCTCATCGCCCCTCTCGTCTCTGGATCTGTCCATCCCTCATGTGTCCCCCGCGGGAGATGTCCTCTGACTGCCCCACACTGGCCTTGGGGCCCTGGCCCCTAGGACCCCAGCTCCCGGTGCCTCAAAGCATGCTATGCTGGTTATGTATGCATACACTGACCCTACTGTCTCTGAGCAGCTCCAGACTCAACCCTGCGGCCTGTCACTGAGTCACCCCGCCCAGACCAGGCCCGGAGCGGGCTGAGGTGTCCCGAGAACAGCTGAGCGGGGGGCAGGTGCTATAGTTTAGGAGTCAGGGAGCGTTGAGGCAGAATCGGGCTACGTGCGTGGGCTGAGGGCAAGACAGAGACGCAGGGTGTGAGGGCTGAGGGAGGTGGGCAGGCCCTCGGTGGGGGGCCGCTGGGACAGTGTGGGGAGAGGAGAGGGGGCTGGAGGCAATGCCGATCCTAATACTGAATTTCATTGCTGGAGCCCCCACCCCAGGGAGCTGACCCCCGAGGGGATAATTCCAACCCAGAGGACAGAGGACAGTGATGGAGAAGGGCTGGGCCAAGGGTCTGGTAGGACCTGAACGACAAGGAGGAGGTCCAGGCTCAGGAAGCAGTGTGACAGGGACGGGCTCAGAGGGAGCACTGTAATGTCTGTGTGGGAGGAAGGGCCTTGAATGTCCACCTGTAGCACGGGGCCCTGGAGTGTCGCCTGCCAGTGTTTGCGCGAGGACTTCACTGTGGCCTGACCACGTGCCCACACCTTCTTTCGCTAAAAATAGAGCACTGACGGTTCCTCAAATGCCCACTGATGTCCGCTGCAGGCCTGGCCTTATGCAGGATGCCGGGGACACAGCAGTGGCTCAGACCCAGGTCTCCTGCTTACTGGGGGACATGCATGGATAAGAGGCCACTGGCAATGTTTGCAAAGAGCTGCAGGGGCCGAAGGAGAGCTGCATCCCCTGGAGGGTGTGGGGACGCTTCCTGCAGGAGGGACGCCAGGGCTGGCCTTGAACAACGGGTGGAGGGGGCGTCCGGGGCACCTAGAAAGTGGAGAGTCCTCCTGAGCAAATGCACAGTGGCAAGAGAGGCAGGGAGACAGCGGGCCAGACTGGACAGGAGACGCGGGGACATGACCCTGGGAACGCCTGGGCAGCAGGGCGGGCGGCAAAGGGAAGGAGGGAGTGGGACGGGTGGCCCGGGTGGAGGTGAGCTCCTTAGTAGACTCTGACTTTCTATGTGTACGAAGCTGCTTCCTGATGGGGTGGGAAATGTGGGCAGGAAATGAGGGGGAAGGAAGGAGGGACCGTGGGGGTCTCCGAGAAGGGACCTGCCAGGCTAGTGAGGGAGGTGTTAGAACCCCCTGTCTTAGTGGGCATTTCTGCAGCAGCGGACCCCACAAAGTGTGGATGTGGGAAGTGTATCCAGAGGCGATGAGTGAGGGCTGAGATGGGAAGGTGGGGAGGCTTTGCCACGAAGGAGCTTTTCTTTTTCTTTCTTTCTTTCTTTCTTTCTTCCTTTCAAGTTTATCTATTTTCAGAGAGACTGAGACAGTGTGAGTTGGGGAGAGGCAGAGAGGAGAGAGAGAGAATCCCAAGCAGGCTCCACAATGCCAGCGCAGAGCCCGATGCGGGGCTTGAACCCATGAAGCCATGAGATCACGACCTGAGCCCAAACCAAGAGTCGGACGCTTAGCCGACTGAACCACCCAGGGGCCCCCGTGAGCGCATTCTTCCAAGGAAGTCCCTCCAGGAAGTGGGAACCTGGAGCTTACTCCCGCGGGTCTCTGGGGGACAGAGTGGACCTTGAAGCAGAGCTGACCACTCAAGGGACCATCTGGAGTGGCTGAAGGCTGACCCAGCACGAGGGGCACGTGGCACTTGGGCCACCCCACGCTGCAGTTGGGGAGATGGCCGGAGAAGCCCAGGTCGAGGGTGCCGGGTGCATGCAGCTGGGACCAGTTGGGTCAGTGTGCCCGAGACATCGAGGGCCAAGAGGATGTGGGGGGAGGGTGTGGACGGCACTGGCTGCACGTGACAGCCAAGGGCCTCCTCCCCCAGCAGAGAGCACTGAGAGGGAGGTGAGTTGCATCCGGGCTGCTTGGCTTGGGCCCGCCCCTCCGAGCTTCCATGTGTCCATGAGTCCCTAGAAGGTTCCATGAGTCCCTAGAAGGTTCTGCAGAAACAGCAGAAGAGATGTGGGTGTGGAGAAGCCCGGAGAAATGGGTCAGGACGATAGACCTAAGTCTCAGAAACCAGGTAGGTTGTGGCCAATTCTGCATGTGTCCGCCTGGCTCTTATGATGAACTGAGTAGTGTTCCCCCCGCCCCCGCCAATTGACATCCCTCTGGAACCTCAGAATGTTCCTTCATTTCGAAGTAGGCTCATTGTAGATGTAATTAAGTTGGGATGAGGTCATCCTGGAATAGAGTGGGCTCTAAATCCAATGCCTGATGGGATTACTCGAAGCGGGGGCCCAGGGAGGCAGAGGAGACACGGGAAGGAGCCCACGCAGAGCTGGGGGCAGAGACCGGAGGGCTGTGTCTGTGAGCGGAGGATGGCCAGCAGCCACCAGAAGCTGGAAGAGGCCAGGAAGGATGTTTCCCCAGATCCCTCAGGAGGAGCATGTCCCTGTGACATCTTGATCTCAGGCTTCTGGCCTCCGGAACTAGAAGAGAATACATTTCTGTGATAGAAGCCTTTCAGTTTGTGGTCATCTGTAATGGCGGCCACAGGACACTGAGACGACCCCAGAGCCCCTCCCAATCCTTAGCCCCAGGAGGACCCGGGGCAGAGACATGACCCTGGGACCCCGAACAGACTGAGGCTGGGAACAGTGCGCCAAATCAACCTCATCTCCATGGTAAGAAAGCAAGCGTCACTTCCTGGCGCTTCTTAGATGAGGGACAAGGCTGAGGCTGCGTGTTCAGGGTCCCCCGTCTCGGCCCCCGGGAAAGAAGGCCCACCTGTGTCCTCCCGGCCGAGTCTCCCGTTCTCGGGTTGGCGTCATCCCCGACCTCTGGGGCAGCGCTGGAGGCCCGGTGTGTGGGTGGCCGACCCCGCATTAATATTTGATGGTGTTGAATCGCTTTCCTCTGAGACAGAGAAAAGAGGCCATTACGTGTGGATAATAAGATGGGCTGGGCTGTTCGGTGAGCTCCCGGCTGCCCGGGACCTGAGGAGGTCGGCGGGCTGTGAATAATTCATCTACCTGTAATGATTTCTCCAGCCCTGTGTCCCTCTTGGCCAGCCAGAGCGTGGCTCCCCACTCCCTCTCCCTGGTGGTCTAGCCCGGCGCCCGGTCACTCTTGGTCAAACCAACCTGGGTGTGAGAGGTACACGCTCCCCCTTGCTAAGCGATCTAGGTCTCAGACCTCAGTTTCGCCAGCTGCACCATCAGGGGAGCTGTGAGTCCTGCCCCTGTCCCTCTCCTGCTTTGTCCCCCACAGGAGGTGCAGAGAAGCCAGGCGCGATGGCGCGCAACCTGGAGTCTGAACCCTCCGTGTGCTGTGTGACCCTCAGCAAGCTGCTTCACCTCTCTGGGCCTGGGTTTCATTCTGTTCAAAGGAATTGGGAGCACTAGCTCATGGGGTTCTATTTCTGCTGCTTTGATGAAACGCCTCTGCGCATCTTCCTGGGATGGGGCACAGCATGGTCTGTGCCCATTTCATGTTTCCAACCCCGGTGGGGCAGGACACTACTGTCCTCCAGGGGTGGGCAGTGTCCCGGTGGGGGCGGTGGGGTGCGCTGTGCGAGGAAAGGGAGCGTCCAGGGGGGCATGCCAGAAGCCTGCGACGGGACAGCGGAGGAGAAGGAGACGCCAGCTCTGCCGTGGACGGTCTGGGATCCTGACTGTGGGAACAAAACCAGCGCGTGGTGATACGGGCAATGGTGACCCTGGTGACGATGATGATGGCAGTGACAACAGAAAAAGGAGCAACAGGATGTTGAATGGAGAGCAAGCTCGCCATGGTGCCCCTCCAGCTCTCCTAGAAATAACCTTCACATTTAAAAAATGCTTTTACATCCAACTTCAGCTCAGGTCGTGATCTCGCGGTTCGTGGGTTCGAGCCCCACTCCAGAGCCTGGAGCCCCTGCTTCGGATTCTGTGTCTCCCTCTCTCTCTGTCCCTCCCCCGTTAGTGCTCTGTCTCTCTCTCTCTCTCCCTCTCAATAATAAATAAACACTAAAAATTTTCTTTAAATGCTTTTAATGCAGTCTCTGATTCAAACCCTCCAGCGGCTTCCTACTGACTTCAAATCACATCTGCGCTGGCCTGTGAGGTCACGCACGGCCTGTCCCCACCCCAGTTTCAGCCCCTCTTTTCCACCATTTCCTCTTCTTGGTCTGCAGCTCCTGGCCCTCTTTCCGCTGCACAAAAATGCCAAATTCATTCTCACCCCAGGACCTTTGCAGTTGTTTGCACCTGAATGATCCTCCCTGCCCCCATCTTTCCTTGAGCTCTCTGAGTGTCCGAACAAGCATCACCTCCTCAGGCATTCCCTGTTTGGTTGGATGACTGGAGCTTGGGCTCCACGGTGTCCCACAGTTAATGAGGTTGGAAGCTAGGGCTAAGTAGGTAGGACTGCGGACTGGGGCTCACCTGTGGGACCAGCACACCCGACCTTCCGATGTGTTCTATGAGGAGGCTCAGAAGACACCCTCCTTGCCAAGGAACGGAAGCATACATTTGTGAACAGAGCACCTACATCCTAGGCATTCCCTAACACCCCAGCCATGATCACCGTGTGTCGAATCACCCTTGGGAATTTGGCGGCAAAGTACCTTTTCTAGCGTACTCACTTCTCTGCCTGTTTAATGTCTGTCTGTCCCTCTAGGTTGTAAACTCATGCGGACAGAGACCAGGGCTCACGTGCACCTGTATCTCAGAGGTACCGGGCTCTCACCCGTAAGCCCTCAAGGAGTGCCTGCTGCATATGGAACAGTTCTAAGTGACACCCCCACTCCTTGGAGTTCTGTTCAGTGTATCAGCCAGACTGCGGTCAGGAGAGAGAACTCACATAGTAATCGAACAAGGAGTGTTTAATATGAAGACTGATTCGAAGAGGGGTTTGGCTAGTAAGAAGCAAAGAGAACTTTAAAGGTGGAGAGATAGCAGATGTAAGAGCAGCTATTACCCTAGGAGCATCCAAGGAAGACGTCCCCCCGGCCCGCCTCCCGACCCAGGGCTGAGGTCCAGACCTGGTTGCAATGGGGGCATGGCTGGGCTCAGTGGTGGTGGCAGTGGCGGTGGGGCTACATCTGCAACACTTGCTGGAAATTCACCCTTTAGGGAGATGGGAGCTTTCGTGGGGAGATATCTTGCAGGAGGCAGCCGGCTACAAAACCACCTAGAGACAGCGAGGGAAGCTGCTGACCGTGGCACTGTGGAGCCGGACCCTGGAGGAGCCACCCACACTGCAGGAGGCTGGAGCTGGAGAAGCCCCGCGTGCTGCAGGAAGCTGCCCAGCTGGCACACCAGAGAGGGGAAAGAAAATCCCTTCCACTGCACCGTCTCTCCAGGGGCCCTGCCGACAAAGCCTAACACCATGCCAGTGGGCAAAGGGCAAATGTTCACAGAGCCCTGCTCAGGTGCCATACAGCAGGTGAGGAAGGGTGAACTGGGAGCTCAGGGACAGCAAGTTGATAACCACACCCTCCACCCCTCTGGCTGCTCGACCTCCCTCTCTGCCCTTCACATGTTGGAATCCCCGTGTAACAATAAAACAACTTTGCCTTTCCATCCAACGAGACCTCTTACCCGTGACAAAGCTCTTACCCTCTCCCTGAAATGAGGTGACACAGGGTCCCAACAGTCATTGTCGGACCGTATTACTTCTCAAATTCAGTTGCAGGTGCACCAAATTCATTCTTACCTGCAGACCGAACTGTAAAGCCGACTTCCAACAACTTGCATGCGAACTAAAAATGGGAAGGAGCGAGAAGAAGGAAACAGCAGGTGCAAATAAACACACGCCCTCGTCGGGCAACTAGGAGACAGGCTGAGCGACCGTGCGACCCGTGTCTGCGGCTTAATCACGAGGCCCTAACTGACACGGACAGCTTCCTTCTTCCGCTTCCCGTTTTGTGCTCGTCCTGTCCTCAGCCAGAAGCTCGGCGGGGCCTTAACCTGTGCAGCGATCCACGCCATCCTTCCTGAAGGCTCTGCGCCCTCAGTCACCCTGCATGGTTCTGGGTGGTGCTGGCTGTGGAAGTGCCAGCAGGTGCCCTGAGGATCCTTTGCACATCCCCCGTTGGCACGGCTTGTCCCCACCGTGTAGCCCTGGCCCACTTTCCCGAGGGCAGTCAGGACCAATTGTCCCAGCTGGTGGAGCAACTTCTTTCTATTTTTTTCACGTTGGTTCAGCGGCTTCAAAGCGGCCAAGGCGGAAGGCTCGGTCGGACTTCCAGGTCTCCGCACCCCTGCTTCTCGAAGCGTCTTACTCTCTGCCGTACCCCCTGGGATGAGGCACTGCTTCCAGTGCACTGTCTTGGCTGGGAGCGGACGTTCCAGGGGCTCTCGCTGGGTCCTTCCCGCCATACTGGCCCTCACCTCGTGGGTGGGAGAGCCGGTGCGGGACCCTGACGGTTGCTAACTACGTCTGTTCCAACCAGGCATTTAAGAACTGGGGAAATCACCAGCGAGTGGTGGCGCCATGGACCCACTGGGCAGACTGTGACTCAGACCTGAGCGAAGACACTCCAGCGTTCACCTGTCCGTCCGCGGAAACCAGGTGCTGTCTTTGTGGCAATGTCCCTGGTGCTCGTGCCCGGCCTACAAAGCAGAGCGACCACGGAGATTCCCCAGGATGCGGGCGCTCTGTTCACAAATGTGGTTTTCCATTCCTTAGCGAAGGGGGTGTCTTCTGAGCCTCCTCATAGAACACGTCGGAGGGTCAGGTGTGCTGGTCCCGCAGGTGAGCCCCAGTCCGCAGTCCTGCCCGCTTAGCCCCAGCTTCCGACCTCATTAACTGTGGGACACCGTGGAGCCCAAGCTCCAGTCAGCCACCCAAATGAGCTGTCAGAGCCACTTCCAGCTGTTGTGGACAGACCCCAAGATGGCTCTCCGTGACCCCTGCCCTTGGAATTCACGCCTTTGTGCAACTGAGTACGGGCGGGACTTGCAACATACTTCTAAGCCATTCAGTACGACAGAGGCAATGGGTGTCACTTTCGTGATTAGGTTACATAAGACAGTGACTTCTGTCTCGCCAGCAGACTTTTTCTATTGCCCCTTCAGCCTGCAGACTTTGGGACAATAAGTGACCGTGCTGCAGGGGTCCACGAGGGCGGCCTCCCGCCAACAGCCCGCTAGGCACTGAGGCTCCCAGTTCAGTGGCCTCCGGGGACCTGAATTCTGCCAACAACCACGTGAGCATGGTTTAACCTGCTCACAGGTGTTGCCCTGGCTAGCCTTCCGACGAGACCCCGATCCAGTGGACAACTCCAGTGTAGCCCGATGAGAAGCCTTGAAGCAGACGTCCAGGTTCCCGAGCCATCAAAACCGTGAAATAAGGAAAGTGTCCTGTTCTGAGTGTCTGAGTTTGTGGTAATTGATCACGTTTAAATAATTAAAACCCAGTTACACAAGCTAACATATTTTTTTAAGTTGATTTATTTTGAGAGAGAGAGAGAGAGAGCGCGTGAGCACGTGCACGGGAGTGGAAGGGGGCGGGGGAGAGAATCCCAAGATGCGGGGCTCGAACTCATGAACCGTGAGATCATGACCTGAGCTGAAACCAGGAGTCGGACCACCCAGGCGCCCCCACAAGCTGACATATTCACGCGGCGTCTCTAGTAGGCGCAGCTGGGCCCACAGTATAGGACCCGGTCTGATAGTACGTCCCTCTTTCTTAGTCTAATGCCTTCACCGTCCACTCGCACATGCAGCCCTCGGAGTTGTGCCAATTATATAGCAGACCGCCTCGCAAGTCCCTTCGGTGGCTAAGCCTCTGATGGTTGCAGTGTGCACCTGCCCTCCCGGCATACGTGGACGACGGGGCTCCGTGGAGTGTCCGGTGGCAGCAAGGAGTGGGCGTGATGGCTCTCCAGGAGAACGAGCTCTTCTTCCGGGCCCCCCGGGAGCTTTCACCGGGCTGCAGGCAGAGGAAGGCCGGCTCTTCCAGCATGAGAAGGAAGGTTACCTCCCCCTGGTCAGGGAGGCTCAGCGTGACGGGGGGAGGGTCACGACTGACGGTCTCCTTTGGATCTGGTCGGATGTCCCCATTCCAAATTTCAGCATCCTGTTCTTTACGAATCAGTGCCCTGACTTTGTCGCGAGGGACTTGTTGAGACGGGGAGTTCAGCTTGTTACTTCGGCAGCCCGCACAATTAAATTTTGTATTTGATCCTCGGCAATATCAGCCTTGCGGCTAGAAGAAATTAGAGCTGCTTTCAGAAGATGTCGTGGAAGGTCGCGGGCTTGCAGACCGTGACTCGAGCGGAGAGCTCACGGAAGTGAGCTTGTCATCCTCTTTGTAAGTGCTCAAGTGCGCCCGGATGAGTCCAGAGCTCGCCAAAATCCTTGTGGTCATTATTGCTGCCAGAAAGGTCAAGTTCAGCATCTGCTGGGGCTCCCGAGGCACGAGCTGCGTTTTCATCACAATGCAGCCCAGGTAAGGGTTTGATGAACTGTAACCCAGGCGCGTGGATGGATTACTGAGGTCCCATTCCCCATCGGCCGCTCAGCGCCGCGTTCAAGTCCAAAGCCACGGCCAAACCGATCGCCAAACCCCATCTATCACGTGTGGCTACTCCTTGTGCTAATTTTTTATCAGTCAGGGTCCAATTAGGAGACAAGAACGGCACAGGAGTTTGAACAGGGTACGTGTAACATAAAGAACGATTGCCTATAACAAGGATCAGGACAATGAGGATTGGCTAAGAAGCGAAGAGAACGCTAACGAATATCCTAAGAAACAGCAGAAAGAAGGGGCAGTCACTACCCCCAGGGCTGCGAGAGAGCCCCCAAGACCCCCCACCCCTGGGCTGAGATTGAGATATTGTTGCGGGAGGGGGGGTCGTAGTTCACCGAATGGCAAAGAGGTAGGTCACTGTGGCACCAGGCTGGGGGAATGTGCCGGAAACCCACCCTAGGAACTTGCTGGAAAGTTGCGCTCTGGGGTGCCGGGGAAAACTGTCCACGGAGAAGTGTCCTGTCTACACTACAAAAGCACCTGGGTGGGGTGCTGGGAGAAGATTTTGGCTGCCCAGTAGGTGCCGTGCGCCCCCCGTAGGAGCCACACTGTGGGAGTCACAGCCCTGTAGGATCTGGGTGTGGGAGAAGCCCGGGGGCCTCTGGGACCCCCGTGCTGAAGTCCCTTGTGCCCCAGGGGCCGCTGCCGGGGAAGCTTAGCAGCCTCCGGGAGCCTGACCGGGCCGCCCACCAGAGCCAGGAAGGACAATCCCTTCCTCCCACGCGGTCTCCCCAGTGCCTGCAGCGGACGGCTCAGTGCCGTGTTTCTCGGAGCAGGTGATCAAGGGCGGACTCGGGCCCCACAGGCAGGACTCGGATAAACGGGCACCCTTTCGGGTTCGGCTCACTGCACTCTGGAGGTTGTGCTCACTCTATTACGAGTTTTCATTTTTCCTCTCGGTTATTTTTGCTCCTTTAAAATGCTGTTCTCATCGCTAGTGCATCAAATAGCTCAATTCCCCGGGATACAACGAGAGCGATTTTGTCTCACCAACCCCCCTGCGGACTTGGCTGAAGATTAGGGAGAGCCCCTTTCCTCTTGTGGAAGTCCTGCAGCGGCTACTTCCGGGGGCTTCTTTAGAAAGCCGGGCCCTTGGGTTAACGGCAACAACTTCAGGGATTAAAGTCTATTCTGAGAGGAGGGAAAAGTCCCCCTCAGCATCCTGGCCCCCTTCAGCCCGTGCCTCAGATCTCAGACAGCCTCTTAACTCCGGTTTCGGTGGAACTGTGTTCCTCCGAATTCGCATGTTGGCGTCCTGACCCCCAGCACCGTGACCTTATTTGGAGACATAGTCGTAATAGAAATGAGGCCACTAGGGTGGGTCCCGATCCAATAGGAGAACCGCCCTTATAAGATGCGCCAGTCCGGACACGGAGCCACCGGTAGGCGGAGATCGCCGTGTGAACACGAAGACGGCCACCCACCGGCTGAGGAGAGAGGCCCAGAACTTTCTCCCTCAGCCCTCAGAAGGAACCAACCCTTCCCACACCTTGATTTCAGACTTCCAGCCCCCGGAAGCGTGAGATAATACACTTTTGTGGTTTAAGACCCCCTAGTCTGTGGGTCTTAAGACCCCTTCTGTTATGTCATGCACTCACCAGCTGTGTGGCCTTGAGCAAGCGGCTTAACCTCTCTGTGCTCACACAATGGGCCGACTCACTTAAGTGGGTGACATACTTGGACCTCACTGAACAGCGTTTAGCCCCTGCTGCAGAGGCTCCCGGCCCACCCTGTCAGGAGAGGGAGGCGGGCAGAAGCCCGCTGAGGAAGGGAGCAGGGTGCCCCGAGGGGGCCCAGAGCCAGAGCCTGCAAGGCCAGACCATGACCGTGGAGGAGTGACTACCACCCGGGATGGACTCCCTCCCTCTGGGTCCTCAGCTCCCACCTCCTACAGCCTTCAGCCCTCATCGGGTCCCCACGCAGCCCTGTGGGGCAGGCAGGGAGTTGACAGGGCTCCCGAGGGAGGGGGAAACGGAGACTCAGGGAGGAGAAATGATCTCCAGGCCACCTAGTGAGGACGCCTGAGTCAGGACTCGAACCCAGGTCTCTAGACTCCGAATTCAGTGCCCTTGCTCTGTGAGACACTGCCTCCTGGTGGCCGCCTCAGCCAGGAGCAGTGTCTGGAGGGGGGGCAGGCGTGGGTCAGGCTCCCTGGGCCAGCACCGCCTCGGGAGCCTGTCCTCGCCCCGGGTTCCCCCTTCCACAGCAGCCATTTCTCTAGGACTCTGGGGGGTCCCACGGATCGAGGCCCCACTATGTGCTAAGGACTGAAAAAGGGCCCTATTTCAAGCTCACCACAAAGGTGGGTGCGGGCACCCCCATTCTAGGAGGGTGGGGGGTTGACAGGGGAGGACCCTAGGCTCAGGGAGGAAAGAGACTTGCCCAAGGCCACGCGGTTGGTCGGGAGGCTGGCGCTGGGGTTTGAATCCACACCGGAGGAAAGCTCTGCCTGAAGCCCTGTCCCTTGTCTCCGGTCAAGCCTGGCCACTCTCCTCCCTGGAGGCGGAGTTGGGTGCGGGAAGGGGTGCAGGAGAAAAGCCCCTCAAAGGAGTGCCAGTCCCGGCTGGGCAAGCAACAAGGTGATGACAAGAAATGGGGTCCCCACGCTCCTGGCTGCACGTTGGGTGGGCTTTCTGTAGGAGTCCGGTCGGGGGTCCCCTTCAAAGGGCCCGGGGCGGGGGGGGGGGGGGGGGGCTCTCCGGTGTGACCTTTGCCACCCGTCGCTAGCTAAGGATCAGAGCGGGAGGCAATGGGGCCAGGCCTCAGAGCAACCGGCGGGGGGCTCGGAGCCTCAGCTCAGCCCAGGAGGCAAAGGCCAACGCAGCCAACGCGTCCACAGGGTCAGAGGACGTCTGCCCCCGCCTGGCCCGGGATTAAACTTTCAGCAGCTGCTTTTCAAGTTCCAAAGGATCGAAGGGGGGGCAGAAAGGGAAGGCGTTGTTTTCATGCCTCTTGCTTCATTTGCATAAGGTGAAAAATGTTTCCATAGAAACAACCAGAGTCTGTAATTTCTGAATAACGATTTCTGCACAAAGCACAACCTGTCTTTTTGCGAAAGGGGATTAAGAAATTCTCAGCAGCGTTCGCACCACAACAAAAGGCAAAGTCATCCCGTTCTGGGAGAGCTGCTCCGGAGGGGCGGGTCTGGCTCCAGCCTCTGCCCTCTGCGGGCCTCAGCTTCCCCACCTGCGAAATGGGGCGGGGGGAGGACTGCGCAGGGCCGGTGGTGATTAAACTTCCGGCGCTTCCCCAGGGGGGCGGGGCCGCTGTGACATCCCCGTCCCTGGGCCCGCAGCCGGGCTTCAGACGCGGGGCACCTGGCAGAGTTTTAGGGGGCTTCCCCGAAGAGGCTGGGGCAGAGGCCGAGGACCATCTGGGCTACAGGGGAGAGGCTCGGGACAGACCCCTCTGCGGACGCATCTTGCCGGTGCCCGGCCGGGCTCAGTGGAGCGGCAGGCAGGAGCCACGCCTGGGCGCCTCTGCCCCCTTGTGGCCCGAGGGCACTGCAGCACCCACTGGCCCCCCGCACCCCCAGCACCGCCCCCCAGGGCTCTGCCAGGGGCTGGCCTCCCCCTCTCCGGGGCTGTGGGTCGGGTCAGGCAGGGAGACAAATCTCCCAAGTCGTCCTGAAACTGGCCCTCCTCCCCAGGTCTCCGGGCACGTAGGTCCCCTACAAGTGCTCCCCGGGTTGCGTTGAGGAATGCAGATTCCTCGGGGCTCTGCGGGTTCGACTTGGGAGTCAGGATGTGGAGGCTGAGCCGAGGGGGACTTGTCTGCGCGCCCATGTTACGGATGGGAAAGCTGAGGCCCTGAGAGGGCCTGCCGTTTCCATGGCCTCCTCCCCCCCCCCCCCAGGAGGCCCCGCTGGCTCTGTCCTTCCTGAGGTCCCTGCTGCAGTGACCCAGGCGGCCAGGTGGCCTCCTCGGAGGAGCCCAGGCATCTTTATTTATCCTCGCATTTAGCTGGGCGTGGAAATGTTGCACCGGGGCTGGAGCTGAACAGAAACGCTCGGCATCTCGGGGTTCATCACAGCCAGAGCAGGCAGGAAAAATGAGCCGGAGCGAACCTTTGGACAGTCTTCCCCTCGTATTTTCCAGAACGGCACATATTCCTTGATTAAATACTCTCGACGCCCCTGGATGCTGGCCTTTCATGGGGCGGGAGCGTATGCTTCGGCACGGCACTTCTGGAACCCCACCTCCTCCAGGAGGCTTCTGGGATGTCCCGCTGCTCACCTGGGCACGAGGTTGCCCGGCGTGGGCTGCATCTCCTTGTTTTCGAGAGGCGGCACCAGGGTGGGGTCGCAGCGTCGGGATACCCCGGCGTGGCACCTGGCCCGTCGCTCAAGGTCTTGGGTGGGGACCATCGCTGAGGGTGCAGGTAAAGAGAGAGGCAGCTGGACCCCGGGCCGGTGGGTCGTGACCTCTGGGTGCTCAGAGGGGTTCTCTCACCCCTGGGGGCGCAGCTTCCTGCCACACAGGTGCAGAACGCCCCGTCTACCGGAAGGTCCTCCCCCTGCTGACACTGTCGAGGAAGGAGGGACAGAGCCCGAACCTAGGTTGTCCAACCCGGCCCTCCGTGCCCTGTGGCGGGACAGCCTTTGGTGAGATACCACTCAGGCACGGTGGGGTGGAGTGATGGGCCACGCACACGGGGGCACGTGTCACCTCACCGCGTAAGAGCTTGCCGACAGGCAACACCTCATCCGCTGTGCGACCTTGGGAAAATGGCTTCCCCTCTCTGGGCCGTAGTTTCCTCATCTGTGAAATGGGGCTTTTGCGAGGGCTGCTGATTAAAAGCGAGTGTCTGTGGGCAGCTGACTCAGAGATGAGTGCCCCTTAGCCTGGAGGCAGTCAAGGAAGACGAGGCCTTTTCCCTGCCCAGCGGGACCCCCGGGAGACAGCAGCTGCCCAGTGGGAGTGGACATGTAGGTCCGCTGGCCCCTTGACCCGGAGGGGGGCTGCTTCTCCAGCTGTGGATGGCTGAGGGGAGCAGTCGCCCAGAGCGCGGGTCCCCATTCTCTTGCCCCCACCCCCGGCTGATGTGTGGGTGAAACGGGGAGCCCGCCAAGCTTGGGGAGTCCTCACGGGGGTTCAGATCAACAGTGGGGCGAACGCATTCGGAAACCACACGGCCCGTTGGAATGTGGGATGCTGTGTGACGTACGCAGGTCAGACCCCACAGGACTCTGCGGGAGGCACGGGGGTGCGGCCGGGACACTCGGGAGAAGGCAGCGGGGCCCGGGCCACACGGTGGGGAGATGATGTGGCTTGGTTTCGGGGGGCCGGGGCACGGTCTGATGGCATCTCAATGTTCACAGTTTGGGGTCCCTCAACATCAGGTCAAGGGTGAGTAACCAGAAGGAAAAGGGAAATCATAATAGTGGCCTGCTTTAAAAGTCTGAGAGTTATCACGGATGTCAACGTGGCCAGGACAGAATCCGCCGGGCTGTGACTCAGACCACGATCTCTGACTCCTTCTCCAGTGCTCTCCCGGCCGGAGCAGCTCCCTGTCAGGCGCCTGGTTTGCTGTGAATCGAGTTTCTTCTCCACGGGAATGAACCAAACATTCGGATAAGGATTTCAACTTGGTTCTGCCCCCGCCTGCCCCCATAGCGCCCCTTCCTGGTTCAAGGAGCAGGGACTGAGCAGAGGGGTTCTCAGAGTCGGGGTGAGCAGGTTGGGTGGGGCGGGGGGTGCAGACAGGCTTTGAGTCCTGGGTCCATGTACGGATCTCCTCTGTTCCTCGTCAAGGAGCTCCCTCTCCTCCCGGGTTCCTGAAGGCCCGGCTCCCCCAGGCAGATAAAAGCTTAATGGAGTTTTGCGACATGAAAGTCCATCGGAGGGAATAGCCTCGAACAGCCCGCATCAAGGAGGAAAGCGGACGAGGCCCGGCCGAGATGAAAGCATCCCAGAGTATTCTACGACAAAGGCAGCGCTCACAGCCACAAAGGCGGAGAGGAAGGACCCGGAAAAGAGGGGCAGTGTTTTTTGTGAAAACAGAAGCTACTCTGGGCCCCGTGGGGGGCGTCCTGTGGAGCAGGCGAAGCCGCGAGACCCGGACGCGGGTTCCTGGCGGGAGGTGAGGACAGGTGGCTCGCGTGTGCGGGGAGGCGGGGCTCTGACGCCCCCACGGGTGCCATTCTCGGGGACACAGGTAAGTCCCAGCTCAGGTGGGCCCTGTGCCAGCAGCGGGCAGGGTCGCTGGGGGCGGCTTGGCCCTGGGGAGGGGCTGTGGGATGGTGAGGGGCCAGAAGCCACGGGTCTGATGAGTCCCTCACTGCCCGGCTTCAGGGTCCCTTTTGCCTGGCGTGAGGCTGTCTCCACGGTGGGCCCTTAGCCGTGGGGGGAGGGGGGTTGGAAGGGAAGGTGTGCAAAAAGACAACCTGAGTGACATTTGAAGCGAAATGACCCCTGAAGGGGTAAGTGCTTTTGCTCTGGGTGTGAAAGGGTAGGCCCCTCCCCCTCCTAGGTCATACATTCATTCAACAAACAGGTACCGAGCTGTGTCCCATGCTGGGCCCAGAGACACTCAAGAAAACTAACTGGGGCTGCCACGGCCCCAGGGGGCCCACATCTGGGGCAAAGGCTGACTTGTGACAAGTTGCAGCCCAGGTAAGTGTGGGGCCTGCACCAGGCCGAAGGGGTGCTGTAAAGGAGGCTGGGGGACCACGAGGAACCCAGATGGGCCGTGGAGACCAGTCTTGGCGAATGCTCAGTAGGTGGGAGGAAGAGCCTCTCAGAGGGAGGACACAGCCCAGCAAATACCTGGAGGTGAGTGGGGAGCCCCCACCCCCCCAGCACCGGGGGGCTCGGCCAGCCGGGCACCCAGCGTGGCCCCCACGAGGATTGGGAAGGCGCAGGATGTGGCCCCCGCCGGCCCTGTGCCTGGGCGGGAGGAGTTGGGACCCCACGGACAAAGGGTCTTGCTGGGGGTGACGAGGCTCCATTTGTCACGTGGCTCGGGCAAAGGGGGGCCCGGAGCGGAGGCTGCAGCCACAGACCACACCGGAGGCTGCTGGCGGATGGCGGAGAGAAGAGGGGACAGGAGCCGTGCCGCTTCTGGAACTTTCCTCTCTCCTCCCCAGTCTCCGTTCTTTCCCTCCTCTCCTCCTCTCCCTCCTCCCCACTCTCCTCCCCTCCTCCCTTTTCTTCCCTCCTTCCTCTCCTCCCCTCCCTCCTCCCTTCCCTTTTCTCTTTTTCTTTCTCCCCTTCTTCCTCCTCCCCGCCCTCCTCCCCTCCCTTCTCTCTTTTCCTTCTCCCCTTCTTCCTCTCCTTCCCTCCTCTCTTCCTCCCTTCCCTCCTCCCTCCTCCCCTCCCCCCCTCCTCCCTCCCCTGTCTCCTTTCACCCTGCCCCTTCCCCCTTCTTTTCTCCCCTCCCTGCTCCCCCCTCCTCTCTCCCTCTTAGCAGGAGCAGCAGGTCTTTTCCCTGGACAGTAGCGGAGGAACAGGGGGGCGTTCTCAACCTCCCTCCCCTCCAGTCCAGGTGACTTTTGCCTCTGGAGCCCCTGCGCCCCAGCCAGCCTGTGTGTCCCTTCCCAGGCCTGGGCGGTAGGCAGCTCCTGCAGGGACGAGAAGACACGGGGCAGGACCCCCCTAAGCTCAGTCCAGACGTCACGGGTTTTTCTGTCTGTTCTTTTCTGTCTCGGCTGCAGAACCTCCCAGCGAGGGCCGGCGCAGGCCCGTCCGGCAGCCGTGTGGGCCCACGAGCACGCGGAGCGCAGTGGGGCCCGCCCCGCCTTAGTCCAAGCTTAGAGGGCTGCAGGCCAGGACGGGTGGCACCCCTAGGCCTGGGCAGTGGGGGTGACAAGGGCTCCTCGCCCGGGAAGGCACCTGTCCCGGTCACCCTGATCACCGCTCAGAGCTGTGCCCACACAGCTCCGGGGGGGACCCTGCTTGAAAGCAAACTCCAAGCCCCTGGGGACCGAGCTTCACAGATGCCAGTGGGGGTCACTTGGCGAAAAAGGGGGCTGCTTTTGAAGGGAGTTCCCAAGAGGATCGGACACCTCAGGAGCACAGAGACAGACACTTTGCTGGCTGTGGCCCGCGGTGCTCAGTATAACCCTTCAGTTGTCCCGTCTGACGGCCGGGCCAAAATCCAGCACTGCCCACCACGGGGGCTTCTCCGGAGGAAACAAGGCCGTGGGGCCGCAGCACCAGGCCTGAGGCTCCACGTAAGGAGACGGCTTCTCCCCTGCTGCCCTCCCAGCTGGGGGCGGAAGCGAGCTCCCCTTGGGGCTGTGGGTCAGGGCAAGGCGAACAAAATCGTCTCCGGTCCCCTTCCCGCGGGGCCTGAGCGGGGACGGGGTCCACCGCCGGGCAGGCCCGCCGACCACTTCATCGCAGGCCCCCGCCAAGCCTCGTCCTGCCTCGGCCTCCCTCCACCAGCTCTGCTGTACTGGAAAGGAGGCTCCTGAGGCCAAGAGGCACCCGGTCAGCCCGCACCGACGCCGGCCAAGCGGCAGGGTGGATTTTCCACGTCGGGGGCCAAGCCAGAGCTCTGGGCTCCGTTTTCCTGTAAAAGCAAAACAGAAAATCTGGAACCCGTCAGCTGTCAGTGCGGACGGAGGGGCGAGGCCGTCTCAGCGGAGGGAACCAAGAGGGGCCATGTGACCGAGGTGTGGGGCTGGGCACGTGACCAGCTTTGCGTCCTGCCTTGGCCATCCCCTCCCCGGAGTCCAGGGTTGGTGAAGGGCGGGGGGGGGGGGGCGGCTGAGGGCCGTGGGGACGCCAGGGACAGACCAAAGACGACGCGGGAGAGCCCCGGTGCTGTGGCACATGCCACAGTGTTCGGGATACGTCGGCCCTGTGGGCTGCCCGCTCAGGGACCCCGCTTTCCCACCTGGTCCAAGGACAGAGTTGCCCAGAGCAGAAGTTTTCGCGGGCTCTGGGCACCCATGGGCTGCTCCAGCGGTTTCTAGGTCCTTCGCTCTTTCTTTAACCAGGACAGCACCCTTCAAATTGTCCTACATTGTGTCCTACATTGTGGGCTTCTGGGTAAGAATTTGCTGGAATCTTGTGTCAGATGTCGACAAAGGGCAGCCATCCACAGCCCTTGTATTTGCGAGTCTCTATTTTAAATTTTTTTAATGATTATTTTTGAGAGAGAGAGAGAGAGAGG
The DNA here is from genome assembly GCF_022837055.1 of Prionailurus viverrinus. Classification (NCBI taxonomy): domain Eukaryota; kingdom Metazoa; phylum Chordata; class Mammalia; order Carnivora; family Felidae; genus Prionailurus; species Prionailurus viverrinus. The sequence continues at coordinate 138,530,545 of NC_062566.1, forward strand.
GGAAGGGACAGAGAGAGAGGGAGACACAGAATCGGAAGCAGGCTCCAGGCTCCGAGCTGTCAGCACAGAGCCCGACGTGAGGCTCGAACTCACACAACGGTGAGCAGTCCGACCTGAGCCGAAGTTGGACGCTTCACCGCCTGAGCCACCCAGGGGCCCCATGCGTGTCTTCTGTTCGAGCAGGAGCCCAGCAGCCTGCATGGGTGGCTTTGTGGGCAATGGCTGGTTTTAGGATGTCCCTTAACCTGCTGTCACCCAGCTCAGTGACCTCCTTGCAGACCTGGGCGCCAGCTGGGATTCCAGGGACTGCGAGAAGTCAGAATGGAATGACCCTCTCCATCCTGAGAGGTGATGAGGGATAGGATGGGGCAGAGAGCTCTGTAAATGACTCAGTTGCAGATAGTTCCCGTGCTTCAGTTTCCTCATCTGTAGAATGGGCATATTAACTCTCCTCACAGGGTTGCAACGATTAAGGGAGATAATGCATCTGAAGTTCTTCGTGTGGCTAGCTGGGCACACAGTAGGTGCTCAGTTAATGGTAGCGGTGGTGGTTGCTATTATTTGTGTTATTAACATCCCCAGGACCCCCACGGGATCTCCCTCGGCTTCTACGAGAACACACGCTAAGTCGGCCTCACTTGAGTTATTTAGTTGGGCTCATCTTTGGGAGGAACTTGAGGCCAAGAGGCCCAGAGGGGGGAGGTGCCCGGCCCCGTGTGCCGATGCTGGAGTCCGGGCTGGTTCTCCCATGGCTGGCTTCCTGTGCCGCAAACCCTTCAAAAGAAACAAGGTCGTACCCCCGTCTGAGCCGGGGGGTGGGATCCAAGGGCAGCTTTGATATGTCGACCTGGGGACCGAGCTGGCCACAGAGGGTCACGGGCACCGCTTTCTGCCCGAGCAAGTGACTTAAGTGATGCTCTCTGGGCTTTCGTCCTAATGCGCTGGCTGTTTACGATTTTCTTTAAGGGCCTCATCAAAGAAAATGCAATAATGATGCTTCTAACTTAACAGCCGTGCTTTAGAAGGGATGAATTATTCACATCAGAGACGAAGCGGGGACTCTGCAAACTGGGCCAGCTGAAGCAATCCCTCCTTGGGACTATTTTTATCTCCGTTACAGTCTTTCATCTGGGGAGGCTCTCCACTCGGGAGGTACAAGAGCCCATTGCGCGAAACCCAAGTTGGCAGGATGTCAAGCCTGAAGTATTAGGTGTCTCGGAGCTTCTGCCTAGAGCACGAAACTGAGGAAACCTGAGGAAGTGTGGAAAACGGGGCGGTGGCAGCGCTCACGGGGATGGCCACGGGGCGTGGGGCCTCCTTGCCGCTTAATCCTAGAGGGCTCTCCCCCGTGGTCGGCCTGGAGTACAAGGAAGCCTTTCTTTCTTAGTCCTGGCCTTCGATGTGTCTGGGATGGTGCGTGGAGCTCTTGGGGAGGACGTGTGGGTTCCACGGGGAACCCCCGAGCAGCCTGTCCCGTGGGAGGAAGGGATTTTGTGGTTGCGAGGCTGCTCGGGGTCAGGTGTGGACCAGCGGGGCCCCACATTCTGCAGACAGTGCCAGCCGATGTGCTCAAACCCACGCATGCCCGTTGCTTTAAAAAGCGCCCAACGTGGGGCCCCTGGGTGGCTCAGTCGGCTGAGCATCCGACTTCAGCTCAGGTCGCGATCTCGCGGTCCGTGAGTTCGAGCCCCGCGTCGGGCTCTGGGCTGATGGCTCAGAGCCTGGAGCCTGCTTCCGATTCTGTGTCTCCCTCTCTCTCTGCCCCTCCCCTGTTCATGCTCTGTCTCTCTCTATCTCAAAAATAAATAAACGTTAAAAAAAATAATTAAAAAAATGAAATCTTTAAAAGAAAAAAAAAAGCACCCTACCCCCATGCCGTCCAGGACAGAAGCCATGAACCTCATGGGGGCTGCTGAGCACTTGAAATGTGGTTGGTCCAAATGGAGGCGCCCTGTGCGTGTAAACAGCGCACTGGATTCCAAAGACTCCGTGTGGAAGAGGGTGAACTGCCTCATCGATCATTTCTCACATAGGTTACGTGCTGAGGTAGTAATATTTTGAATACCTTTGACGAACTACAATTTATGGTTAAAACTAATTTCGCCTGGTGGTTTTACTTTGGGAGCGTGGCCACCAAGGATCTTTAATTACTCACGTGGCTCACATTCGTGGCTTGATTGATGTGTCTCTTGGAGAGTCTGCTGTCGAAGGGAGCGGAAGGTATTCAGCAGTGGTCGTCCCTTGTTGCCGGGATTATGGAATGACAGCTGTATTTTCTAAGTTTTACGGAACCTGTACAACCAGCCACTCTTGCTTCATATCGGAAAAGGCACAGCTACTGTCGTTTTTAGGGAACCCCAGGGCTCTTTGGGAAGTGGAGCGGAGCTAAGGCGCCCAGGTGACTTGGAAACAGCATCACCGTGTAGTGAGCACAGGGTTGGGGAGAAACAAGGGGGCGGGGCTTGGAGGCTGCAAAAGTCAAGGCTCCAGAGCACAGGGTCCCCGGCAGGGAGGGGCCCAAATGAAGGGTCGCAGGGGAGATCGCTGGCTGGCGTGGCTCTTCGCACTTAATGGCGGCCACGTGCTGTGCTGCCTGCTTACCTGGACCCGCTCCTCTGTTCCATCTCAGTCCTACAAGATGGGAACTGTCACTCTTTCATTTCACGGACGAGGAAACTGGGGTGCGGAGCTGTGGAGTGTGGAGTAAATCGCAGGGCGCCCCAGGGAGGAACTCAGGCCCGTGGCGGGGTCTTCTGCTCCCAGGGCCAGGTTCCTTCCCCCTCCCCCCATCCCCCGCCCCCCCTCCCGCTCCCCCCCTCCCCCCCCCCCCCCCCCCCGACAACTCACGGTAGCCCGAGCCCCGGACCAGACCGCTGTGGTCCCGCTGAAAGAGAGACCCCGAGTCCCAATTGTAAAGCGAAATGAAATTAATGTTCCTGGCGTATTTCCTCTGACTCAGTATGTCCAAAATATTGTCAGCCCGACAGGTAATCAACATGAACATTATTTTTTTTTTTCTTTTTCAAGTTTTAATTTAAATTCCAGTTAACGTATAGCGCAGTATTGGTTTCAGGAATAGAATTCAGTGATTCGTCACTTACATGTAACACCCAGTGCTCATCAGAACAAGTCAACATGAAAACGATTAATGAGATTTTTTTAAAAAACGTTTTATTTTTATTTTTTGAGAGAGAGGGAGCCTGCGCGCAAGCGGGGGAGGGGCAGAGAGAGAGGGGGGCAGAGGATCCAAAGCGGGCTCTGCGCAGCCAGCCGTGAGCCTGACATGGGGCTCGAACTCCCGAACCGTGAAATCATGTCCAGAGCCGAAGTCAGGGGCTTAACTGACTGAGCCACCCAGGCGCCCCGAGGTAGTTCACATTCTTTTTATGTGACGTCCTCGAAATCTGGTGTCTCGTGTGACCTCAGAACACAGCTCCCTAAATATTCTCTGTATCTTAGGCACTCGATAGCCATGATATCTGGCCAGGGTCCGGGGGCACACAGCCCTGGGCTGTGGGGCCCAGATCCCCGCACCTTCACTTTCTGGCTGTGTGACTCCAGATAAGCCGCTTTACTTCTCTGAGCCTCAGCTTCCACATCTGGAAAATAGGCACAATGACCCCGACTCAGCCGGGCTGTGCGAGGATTAAAGGAGATGAAGCGTGTCGAGGGCTGGGGCACGGTAGGCGTGGAGCCAGAGGCCACCCCGTGTTCTTCCTCCCTTCCGCTCAGTGTCCCTCGGGCCCTCCATTCCACACAGGACACGGGCAGAGTCTGTTTCTGCCCGAAACGTTCTCGGGAGACACTCAGCTCCTCCCTGCGCCTGCCCGGTACCGGTCCGCCCCGTCCGAGGCTGAGTGAGGCCTCTGCTCGCTGCCCCTCTGACAGCCCCTCCCTCAAGGCCAAGGACGGCCTCGGGCCTCAGCAGGCTAGCACAACAGCCCCGATCATCCCGGGCTCCCCTGGCAGGCGTGCTGCGGCGAGACCCAAGAGGGGCCTCTCTGCGTACCACACAGCTGATGGAGCTGAGACCCTCTGCCAGCCCCGTGTTTCTTAATTATTCCCTCCGGGCCACTGCAGACAAGGACGTCCCCTCACCGGCCTCCCTGTAGGACGCTGGCTGTCCTCCAGCCGCGTGTGCAGTGGTCTCCCGCGGCCTGCATGAGTTAACACCTCTCTCAAGACACTCCGGGTTCTCTTCTGGGGAGGAATTTACATCCAGCAACATCTGGCAGGGAACGGACAGTAAATGGCGAACGCGCTGGTGAGGCAGCGTCTCCAATTAGGAAGCGACTAGCTCTCCCTAAGTGTGACGGGGAAAGTAATTCTCCGGCCAACGGAGTTTAATCAAAATGTTTTATGCAAGACGTATCCCTGACCCTGACAAATCTTCCCCCTCTCGCTGGAAATTAAGCAAATGTATTGTCAGCGCGGATTCCAATGAGCACATAAACAGATGCAGGGGCCCGTGGAGTCAGGAGGTTACGGGTTTCTAGAAACCGGGATGAGAAAGGAAGCGGGTGTGAGGAGCCTGTATTGTGCGTCGGGCTTTTAGCGGTTCCCGCTGTGCGCTGGGGGGCTGCGGGGGTTTCTGTGGCATCTGTCTGTCCCCCACCCCCCCCCCCACCGCCACCACGCTCCCCCCGCCAGGGTCCTCTCCCTCCTTGCGGCCCTGGCTTCCGAATCATGTCCTGAGTTCACTTCTGATTTTACTCCTGCCGCTCTGTCCTGCGAGTATTTGCTTCCGCACCTGTCTCCCCTGGCAGGCTGTGTCTGATTCGTCTTCGCATCCCTGGCACCGAGGACAATGCCTGGCAGAGGCAGAGAGCCTGAACAACTGTTTGTGGGAGGAAGGGGGGAGAGGCGGCGGGCGGGGAGGCACAGGGATCTTCCTTGCAGGGGTGCCCAGGGTCAGCCGGGGGAGCAAAGCTGTCACGCTGCCGGTTTCACCTCCGAAAGGCTCAGTTTTGCCAACCAGGAAAGTGGGCACGAGGACAGAAGGCATCAGCTCGGGGTGCAGCGAGACTGGATGAGGTAGCAGACACATCCGGTGTAGACCAGGCTCCGGTTGGGGGCGACGGGAATGAGGGGGTGCAGAGGAAAGTCAGGATGGCTGCATCCCGAGGGGGTGCTCCTTGGCCGCCTCTTGAAGGCGGAGGGACCGAGGCCCAGAGCGGTGACTGGCTTGGAGTCGCCCAGCAAGGAAGTCAGTGGGGTAGCCTGGTGTTGTGCTGGACCCCTGAGCCTGCGGGCTCCCTGTGTCACGTCCCCGGCGGTTTCTGGTGCAGTGTAGACTCCCGGATCCTAGGGTGGGTCTTTCCAGTGGCTGTGGAAGAATCGGCCGGGAAATGGAAACGGTTCCAGTTCTCCAGCCCCAACCCTGGCCCCGGGGAGCTCTGGTTCGGGAGAGGCGTGGAGGGGCCCTGCCTCCTGGTCTAGGACAAACTACCCAGGCGACTCCGATGCCCGGAAGGACTGGGGGCGGTGGTGCCGGCCATCCATGTATAAGTGACTGTAAATATTAATGCTGGGGTGATGCGGGCACTCGGTTGTGTCAAGATGGGAAAGCCAGCAGAGATGTGGTGGGAGAGGGGACGGACACGATAGAACCAGCCCGGCCCAGCCCTGGCCACCCCCCCTCCTGGGGCCGACTGATTCCCATTGCGTGACGAGCATCTGAGGCCTGGGAGGGATGTGTGGTGGCCAAGGAGCCCGTGGACCCCCTCCCAGCAATGCGCATGCTGCCCACCACGTCCCGCCACAGAGATGCCTGTGCCTTCTTCTCTCTCTAAGCTGGAGACGGGGTGACTTTGACTTTCAGGGTGAAAGGCAGGAGGCAGCCAGGCGGGCGGTGCAGAGTGACGGATTCTGGGGTCTGGCAGGCTGGCGTCCTTCCTACGTGACTGGTGGAGAAAAAGAGCTCGAGGTCAGAGTGGCCCTCGTCAACGTTCTGCCTTTGGGTATGAGACTGAGCTCCTCCTTGGGTCAAGCTCGTCCTCACGGGACACGGGGCGAGTCGGGAGAGTAGGTAGAGACCGTGCCGGCGGCTGACAGACCTAGGAGGCCTGGGAGGGGTCCGAGGAGGGGACCCCAGAGGGGGTAGGGGTGGTGGAAGGTACTGAGGTTGCCTCACACCCCCCAAGCCCACCTCCTTCGCCCCTACCCTGGTCCCGCCTCTCCCAGGCTCACGGCCCCCTCGCTTCAGCAGGCTGCACGGGCAGCGCCCATCATCACGGATCCGAATGGCACAGCACGGGCCAAGGCAGCGGCTGGGGTGCGAGGGTCTCCGTTCTTCAGTCGGGGAAAGTGAGCCCTTGGAGCCAAGGGCACAACCAAGTCCGGGAGACGCTGGAGGAGGGGCTGTGTCATACGTGGCCTCCCCCGGGGGGAAGACATCATCCCTGCTTCTCGGATGAGGAAACTGAGGCTCTTGGATGCAACAGCTCACAGAAGGATGGCGACCTGAGCCCTGGCCCCCAGGGGCCCCCCAGGGGCCCCCAGGGTTCCATACGGCCCCCGCCACCTGAGGGGCCCCTCTGGTCTCTTTTGTGCACTTTGGGGAGTGTGTGAGAGCACCTTTAACGAATTATGCTTGGAAGCACAAAGGTTTAAAGTCACCGGACTCGCACGGGTGCGGGGAGCCTCCCTGGGCGGGGGGACAGGGTGTGGTTGACCCTCTCGGCGTGGGCCGGACACGGACACCCGCACGGTTGTTGAGAGGGGTGTCCCCGGCCACCCCTTGGCGCTCCAGAAGGCGGCCGGCCCCAGGGACCGGATTCTCCAGGCCTTCCCCGAGGCGCATCCATTAGCCACGGGCACAGATGGAGAGCCGCGGTGCACTGGGGGGGGCAGGAAGCGTACCCACGCTCCTCGCCAACAGATCAAATGTTCCCTGGCTGGGCGGACATGGGGATTAGCGCTCTCTTGTCCCCCGAACCCCCAGTGCCCGGTGTCACCTCGCAAACTACTCTCCCCACGGCAGCGCCGGGCAGCTGGGCTCTCACGGAGGGGGCTGCTTGGCCCGCAGGACCCAGAGTGCGGTGGCCGGATCTTCCCATGGCCCGTCCAGCCTGACCACCCGGCCAGCTGTGTCCACACCTGGGCCTCCCCCACACGGGGCCTGGGCCGGGTGGCTTACCCGGGACTAATGAGCAGCTGGCCTGGGCCGGGAGGCGGCCAGGGGCGGCAGTGTGCAGAGAGCACTGCTCAAGGCAGGGGAGCTGATGCGAAAGAAGCGGGGGGGGGGGGGGCGGGGAGCAGACCAGGAGACTAAGCCCTTCAACAGACCGTGCTCTGATGGAGGCACCGAGTGGCATCCTATAAGCGACGGAACCCCGACACCCACACTCGCTCCCTCTCTCTCCCTCACGCATGCAGGGCCTGAGAAGAATGGGCCTGGCCCTGTGTCCAGGGCCACTGCTGGTAGGGACGGTGCAGTCACAAATGTGGGGGAAGCTGGGCGGCCCCCTGCCCATCATGAGGCAGCCTCACGGGAGCCGGACGGCGAGGAGGCCCCTTCCCCACGCCCGGGGTGGTGAGGCCTGGCCCAGCCGCGGCCGCAGGACGGCAGACCCAGAGTCGAGCAGGCACACGGGGCTCCGGCTCCGACCATCGACTTGGCTAGTCTGCACTGGGTCTGCTGGCCCCGGGGTCGTGGCGCCCACCCCCCAGGTGCCCCTGTGGCCCAGGACATCGACGGGAAGCTGCTCTCAGCCAAGCCCTGGGGCTTTCTTGCTCCACCGCGGGGGGCAGCTACTCCGACTAGGGACCAGGTCGCATGGGGGCTGGTGGGTGGGTGGGAGGGCCAGAGTCCTGCACACCCAGACCCCCACCCTGGGTCCTTTACCCCATGACTCCCTGGCTGTGGGATGCAGACCTCCCCTCCTGTTCTCAGAGGCCCCAAGCCCCCGTAGTGGGGGATAGGGGTGGGCCTGATGTCCGTGTGGGTGCAAGTCTTTGACTCCATTTCTGGACTGACTGCCAGAGGGCCCGGGGGAGCCCCAGGGTGCCACGGGCCCATCCCCGAGGGTTCCGAGTGGATGCCCCCAGCACAGGATGAGAGCCTTTCCAGAAAGCTGCCTTTGCAGACAGGCGGCTTGTACAAACACGGGTTCTCTCCGCTGACCCCGGAGCTCTCTCTGCCTGGGAGGCACCCTTGGGGCTGGTCTCCCACAGTTCGGGGTGGGGGCAGTTTGTGGCCCTTTCCTGGTCCCGGGGCTCCCAGGAGCTGGCCGCCCCCAACTCCCTTCACGAGTCAGGGGTCGCAGCGGCCCGGTTTAGGAAGGGGCTTTGCTGCGGGGGTCTGGCCGGGTCATTGCACCCAAGTGTCCTCCTGCACCCGGCTCCTGGAATTTCAGTCTTTCTCGGGAGCTGGCAGGCGGAGGGCCACGCCGGCTGGGGGTGCGGCCCGCACACCCGTGTCGGCCTCCATGGCCTTTCTTTATGGAGGTCCGCCTGCTGCAAGGTCCCAGGTGAGAGAGCATCTCTTCTGCCGGAGGCCCCTGAGGCAAGGCGGGGTTTGGGGGTGCACGTGTCTTTCTGGGGTCTTCACTCACGTGTGTGCCCTATCCCTAGTGACAGCGAGTATTGAACACCTCCCGGGTGTTAGGGCAATGGCGCAGATGACACGACAGGGTCCCTCTGACAGACCCCCCCTTACCCGGGCATGAGCTACGTCCTCGCCGCAGCCCCTCTGTTCTACCTGACAAATGGGTTCGCTCTCCAGTCCTGGGGGAGGAAGCCACAGAAACATCTTACCCGGCTGAAGCAGACGGAAGAGGGGTGAGTCCTTGGGCTGGGTGATTGAAGGAGGGCTTCTCAGAGTTGGTGATGTGGGAGTTGGGTCCTGAGGAGTGAAGAGGAGTATGATGGCCAGACAGAGGAACCCGCAGCTTAGGGTGAGGAGGAAGCCAGACCCGCAGCCCTGGAGCTTTGGGAATGAGGATCTTTCTGGGAGGCCCACTGAGGCCCTTTAAGCCTGTTAAGGGCTGAGAGTCGGGAGGGCCGGCTGGAAGGAACTCTGGCGCTCGCGGCTGCAACCCCCTCCTTAGCCCAGTGCCTGCACACAGCGGGGCTCTCTAAATACCAGTTAAATAGACAAATCTCATTCCCTCCCTCTCTCTCGCCTGTCCTCTCTCTCCCTCCCCGGCCCCCCCCCACACACACACACACACTTTATGCTTCTGCGAAAACACAATGTTGAATGCTGGTTGCTATATAACAAGAGACAGTTGGGGGAAACTTCCAGCCTCAGGATCTTTGCATATGCTATTCCCTCTGTCTGTGATACTGTTCCACACCCCACTCCCCCTGCCGTATTTCATAGTGTGCTATGTCCTGCTCCCATTGTGTCTCCCTTGCCAAGCACAGGGCAGGCAGTAAATGTTTGTTTCCTGAATTTATGTGCCCGATACACAGGAGTAGATGTTCAATGCTATTTATTAAATGAAGTTTTAGAAATGTATAGGTATGTGGGGGGGGTCTGGGTGGCCCGGTCGGTTTAAGCGTCCTGCTTGATTCTGGCTCAGGTCATGACCTCACAGTTTGTGAGTTTGAGCCCCACATCAGGTTCCATGCTGAGGCGTGGAGCCTGCTTGGGATTCTCTCTCTCTCCCTGCCCCTGTCCTGCTCAATCTCTCTCTCTCTCTCTCTCTCTCTCTCTCTCTCGATAAATAAACTTAAAAAAAAAAAAAAGAAACATACAGGTGTGTGACTGCCCACACAGAGGTCCTGGCTGATGTCAGAAGACTGAAGAGTATCCAGCAAGGAAAAGGGGAAACCAGGAAGGAAAATGCATCATGTTTCTGTTGAGCAACTTGTTTGCAGGGCCGACTGAGAAATGTATGAAGAAACGGTCCCTGGTCCCCTACGCAGGTCACTGCCTTTCTGTGGGAGCCCCTGCTTCTCAGCACCAAGCAATCCTCTGGCCTCGGTTTGCTCATCTGCCGCTTGGGGGCAGTGACGGCCCTGGAGGGTCATCGCGAGGATTACTTACGGTGGCTCGGGCAAAACCCCCGCGGAGGCTGGTGCCCGGAGCTGGGCAGAGGCCCTAGAGGTGGTGGGGTTGCTGTGACAGGAGGGGACATCTGCCTGGAAACAGGAGCACCACTCTCCTCCTAGAGATCGTGGTCACCCTCCCACAGGGGTCCCTGGCAGGGTGACGACACTGGCCTTTGTCCTGAGCCCAGATCTGCCCCCTGGGGGGACACCCCCAGTGCCTGGCATCCTGATCTTTCCCCGGGGCCACTAGGAACCGACCTGACCCCCTTCCCCGCCCCAGACTAGGTTTCCTCACCCCGCAAATTGGGGCCGGGTGACAAGGCTGACATTTGCCAGAAAACCGCGGCCGATTCTATCGCCATCCGCTGTGAGTGCGTCTTACGCTTTCCGCAAAGAAGAAATCAATCTGCGCGGCTTCCTGGCATTCTCCGGCTCGCTCGGCGAGGGCAGAGGCCGGCGGGACCCGGGCCAGGGCCTCTCCTCTGGGGGCGCCAGCCCCGCGGCCTCCCCGGGGGGCCCATCTCTGTGGGGGGGGGGGGCGGCTGGAAGGGGAGAAGCAGGCTGACTCTCTCCCTCGCTCGCTGCGGCCGCTTCCAGCCCAGAAACCGTTTGCTTTCATTATGAAGGTCGCGCGGAGTGTGTTTGCATAAGGGCTCGGCTTCCCAGCCGCCCGTACTGCGGGGAAAATTTCCCTTAATTATTTTTTTATAGCCTAACTTTTGTGCGAGAGCCTTTGTTATTATCCCTGCCTTGCTGGAGAGTCATAAGCCTGCAAAAAGAACCATAAATAAAACTTTACTTAATATTCAAAGTCTGCGAGATGGGATGATGGATGTGGGGAGGGGAGGACCCCCCCCCCACGCGCGCGCGCACACACACACACACACACACACACACACTCACACACACTCGGTGGTGCGGCATCCCAGCTGCCCGCGCGGGAAGGCAATTACTCTGAGCTCCTGTAATCAGAACCGCTTCCTACCTCTGCATTTTGTTGTTCTAACTTTCTCATTTAAAACCCGGAGGGGCGACATCGTATCCCATTTGTTTTGTGTCGAGCAAGATTACTCCGGGCGCTGCTGTGTGCCAGGCCCCTGGGACGGCAATATTTTACCTGGGAATCCGCCTTTGAAACATCGAAGGGTGTCAACTGAGAAGACAGGGCCATGATTTGATCCCCGGATTCCGAAGCTTCGGGGACAAATACCTGGCAGTGGAATTAATTTTTCTTGGGGAGCAGAAGAGCTGTGACTTTTCCCTCTGTTAGTTCAAACCCACCAGCCCGACTCTCCCAGGGCCGGAGCTACAGCTGGCAAAGGAGAAATGAGGAGAGGCTGCTGTGGGAGAGACCCGGTCCTCTTGGCCAGGGGTGCTGTGTGCCCTTCGGCTAGTTCCTGCCCCTCTCTGGGCTGTAGTCACCTAACCCAGAAGATAGAGGGGCTGGACAAGACAATGATACTTGTATCAGCCTTTTCTGAGTTCACAATTTATTGAGCACCTACTGTGTGAAAAGACAAGGAGCTACCCAGACCTGTGAAGACTGGGAAAAGTATTCGGGTAGAGGGCATAGCATGTGCAAAGGCCCTGAGGCGAGTGCAGTAAACCCCGCACATCTGCTCACTCAACATCCCTCCACCCCCTCTTACCCTCCTGTGCTACAGAGCCTGAAAAGCTAGAGCAATGTTTCTCAGAAGTCCTGTGGTTAAGACCCTACGTGGGGGCGGGGGGGCCTCCTGGGGGACCCCTCCGCACTAGGCTGAGGAGGGAAGGGCGGCCGACGTCACAAAGAGTTGGGTCAGGATGTCTCTCTTAGCTGTTTCTCGACCCGCGGGTGTCAACTCCCTGACATTCACGAGGCTTCTAATCCCCCCACAGCCCCTCCTGATTGACCCAGCGAGCGGGGACCCTGACGCCGGTGACCGAGAGCCCCGGCCGACGCCCTGGCGGTCATCGTTCTCAGCACAGAGGCTCGGGCGGGCCCGCGGCCCGTGCAGGGCTCCATAGCTGCGTTGCCAGGTGCCGCCTCGCCTCCAACAGAGATGCATTCTCAGGCCTTGGTCCTGGGCCGGCCCGTCTGGAGCGGAGATCCGTCATCCTTTGGTAAATGTGCTCTTTGAAAGAACTGAAAAGGTTAATGGGGCTTCTGCAGGCTCCCAGCCAGCTTCCAGGTAGCGGCTCGGGCAGCCGACGACGTAGCTCATTAGGTAGCAGATTGATGAGGGCACGGCGCTATCTCAGTCCTCAGGGCCGCCCCTGCCAGCTCTCCGCGGGCTCGCTCAGCACACACGCACGGCACCTGCTCTGTGCCTGGCCTGGGGCCGGGCGGGCGCCTCGCACGCAGCCCTCCCCGGGAGCCCGGCAGACAGGGCAGGGGCGGCCGACACCCCTGACTACCGACGAGAGGTGGGCCCCGGGTGCGGGCCACAGCAGTCATCTCGCGGCAAGAGGCTGGTGGGCTGAGTGAGGGGGAGGGCACGGAAAGAGCCGGGCCGGGCAGAAGGGCCCAAACCAGCCCCTCCCGCCCCCGGGCGTCTCGCTAAGTGAGACAGGCCTCGTCGGTCGAAGCCCCCGGTAGCCGCCTTGCTGTGACCTGCCCCCGAGCGCCTTGCTGATTTGTAAGCCCCTGTCCTGGCCCACGGAGGAAATCTGAACACATATCAGAAGCTTCAATCATCTGGGTTTTGTTAAAATCATTGCAGAGTCTCCTCCCAGGTGTCCCAGAGAGGTGGCCCAGAAGTGACCGCTCCCTCCTCCGCGCCCCCACCCTGAAATCTGGCCGTCTCTCGGTCAGAGCACTATGACCCCGTCACCATGGGTGCGGGCAGCGGCCCCATCGGACGGCGAGCTGCCAAGCCTGGGCCCCAGCGAGGACCCCGACTTGGGGAGGAGGTCAGAGCACAGTTTGTTGAATGACCGAATGAGGTGCACGAGGACACGGAACGGGAGGCTGATGTCGTGGACCCCACATCCGTCCCAGGACTGCGCGGGCCCGCGATTCTTGACTGAGAGTCGTGTGGGCGACACTGGGAAGTCGGTCGGAGGCGAGCTAGCGGACGGGCCTCTGGGGCATCGAAAGCCCTGACTTGCAACATTTGCCATTTCCCCGGTGTGAACGCTCCCACCGCGGCAGGTGGGGGGAGCCGCCGGATGCCCAACAACCAGCTCCCAGAAATCTCTTGACAATGTAGCACTTGATCCTTCTGAGTTAGGGCAAGCCACCTCCAGCATCATTCATTCCCCTTGTTTTCCTCCTCCCACCCCCTCCCTCCTCTTCCCTGCTTCTTTCCTCCTCCTTCCTCTCCCCATCCTCCCTCCTTCTCTTCCCTCCTCCCTCCCCCTCGTTCCCCCCTCGCTCCCTCTGTCTTCATTTTTGCCTCCAACGTTGCCCAAGGACCCGCTGGTGCCCGCCGGCTCCTGCCTGGGTGCCAGGACTCTGGTGGAGGTAGCCTGCTATTAGGAAGCTTCAGCTCTAACTACACTCAAATAGAGAAAAAAATAAGTTAGAAGAAGGAGGAGGGGGAGGAGGGAAGAGGAGGAGGGGAGGGGGAAGGGGAGAGGGAGGGGGAGAAGGGGAGGGGAAGGGGGAGGGGGAGGGGAGGGAGGATGGAGGGGGAAGAGGGGGGGAGGAGGGGGAGAGGGAGGAGGGAGAGGAAAGGGAGGATGGGGAGGGAGAGGGGGAGGAGGGAGAGGAAGGAGAGGGGGAGGAGGGAGAGGAGGGAGAGGGGGAGGAGGGAGAGAGGGAGGAGGGGGAGGAGGAGGGGGAGGGAGAGAGGGAGGAGGGGGAGGGAGAGAGGGAGGAGGGGGAGGGAGAGAGGGAGGAGGGAGAGGAAAGGGAGGATGGGGAGGGAGGGGGGGGAGGGAGAGGAGGGAGAGGGGGAGGAGGGATAGAGGGAGGAGGGGGAGGAGGAGGGGGAGGGAGAGAGGGAGGAGGGGGAGGAAAGGGAGGATGGGGAGGGAGAGGAGGGGAGGGAGAGGAGGGAGAGGGGGAGGAGGGAGAGAGGGAGGAGGAGGAGGAGGGGGATGGAGAGAGGGAGGAGGGAGAGGAAAGGGAGGATGGGGAGGGAGGGGGGGAGGGAGAGGAGGGAGAGGGGGAGGAGGGAGAGGAGGGGAGGGGGAAGGGGAGAGGGAGGGGGAGAAGGGGAGGGGAAGGGGGAGGGGAGGGAGGATGGAGGGGGAAGAGGGGGGAGGAGGGGGAGAGGGAGGAGGGAGAGGAAAGGGAGGATGGGGAGGGAGAGGGGGGAGGGAGAGGAGGGAGAGGGGGAGGAGGGAGAGGAGGGGAGGGGGAAGGGGAGAGGGAGGGGGAGAAGAGGAGGGGAAGGGAGAGAGGGAGGAGGGAGAGGAAAGGGAGGAGGGGGAGGGAGAGGGGGAGGAGGGAGAGGCGGGAGAGGGGGAGGAGGGAGAGGAGGGAGAGGGGGAGGAGGGAGAGAGGGAGGAGGAGGGGGAGGGAGAGAGGGAGGAGGGGGAGGGAGAGAGGGAGGAGGGAGAGAGGGAGGAGGGAGAGGAAAGGGAGGATGGGGAGGGAGAGGGGGAGGAGGGAGAGGGGAAGGGGCAGAAAAAGCAGTAGCAGCAGCTGGGGCTCTGGTGGTCCTGTCCAGAGCTAGGGAACAGTGAGGGATTGTACTTTGGTGAGGGAGGTGCAGCGGCCAGGGGAGGGGCCCCTAAGCTGGCTCTGGGGGGGACGCCGTGGGGACAGGCTTCCCGAGGAACAAGGAAAGTCTCAGCTGAGACTCCAGGCAGGAGCAAGCGCTCTGAGCCAGGAACTGAGGAGCCTGAGAGGGGAGAGGCCAGGGTGGGCAATGTCCATGTGGCCAGGGGCTTGGACTTTGTCCCAAGGGCAACGTTAAACTATTTACTTTTAAGTGGGGACTGTCAGGTTGGCATTTTAATGACAGGGAACAGGCGAGGGCCCCCTCCTGGCAGGGGGGCGTTGGGGAGGCGTGCAGGCAGCTTTGGCCACAGCCTCAGGACCACAACAGGCAGTGGGGGGACTGCAGGAGATTCACCCAGCTCCTCAGGGGCCACAGGATGGGTTGGGACCATCTTCCAAGATGGGGACAAACGGGAGGAAGAGAGAGGTGGGGGGGGGGGGGTGGGAAACATAGGACACTCTTGCCTGCCTGCCGTCCTGCCCTCCTGGCTTCGCCTCTGGCGGGGTGGGGGGGGTCAGGGGGCTCTGTTCCAGGCCGGGGGGGGGGCCCTTGTGCAAGGCACAGCCGGCCTTCAGCTTGAGGGAAGCGTTGGGGAGGTGGAGAGGCTGATCTATGCTGCCTGCATCCAGGGTACAAAGGGTCCTTCGGCGGGTGGGGGGTGCAGGTATGACGCCCCATATCGCCGCCCAGAAAAAACAGGAGACCCAGCTTGGGACTTGGGAGAGACGGAGGCTGAAAAGACTTCGACCGCCAGGATGAAAAAGGGGCACAAGCCACCTGGGTGCCCTCGACCGGCTCCCAGATGCCCTCCGCCGGGTTGGGGGACCCTCAGGGGCGGCAGGGCCCCCGCTCTGGGCTGTTTCCCGGGGCACGTGGACGCAGCCCTTTCCCGGGCCAGACAGGGACACAGGATTAATAAGGCCGACACGCTCCCCCGGGGGTGTGCAGCCGGGCTCGGCCGTGCTCTGAGCGAACCATCCATCACTGCCCCCTAATAGCTCCGCGGGCTGCGGCCCCCCCCCCCCCCAGCCGAATGTCAAGCGGGGATCCAGGCCGCCGGCAGGAAGATGCCGCGGCCCTTAACCACCGTAATTATGAAGTCTTGGCTAAAGGAGATGCTCGTCGTTAGCGTTAAGTGAACAGAGCAGGAGACCAGATGCCCTGCCCGCGTGTGCGCGGCCGTGCGCGGCGACGTCTGCCTGGAGACGGGGCGCCCGGAGGCCTGCCCTTCCCGGGGGGGGGGGTGGGGGGGGTGGTTGGGGGGTGGGGGGGGGTGGGTGGTTGGGGGGTGGTTGGGGGTGGGGGGAGGGGGTTGGGGGCAGGGGGGACCGCGCGGGGGCGGGGCTTTCCACGTCAGAGCCGCAATTAGTAATGTTGGCGAAACCATCCTTTCACGAAAAATCTTACCTCTTTTTCTGATGGTAAAAAGTCTCAGCTCCCTGTGGAATATAGGCGGGAAAACGGGGGGAGAGGGGAGAAGATGGCAATCCCCGAAAGTCTGCACCGGGAGGCAGATCCCCCCCCACCCCAGGGTGGGTGCTTTGCCGCAGGTTTTCTCCCACCGCGCGGTGCCTGTGGGTTTGCTTCGCCGTGTTGTTTTTACATGATGGGGATGATTTGTCGTATTTTTAATGTGTATTCTCCCCCCCCCACACACACACACAGGCCTCTTTTCATATGTATTCTTAAGTAAACAGCCAGGTGTGGGCGGAACCGATCATGGAAATCTTGTCAGTTTGACCAGTAAGTCGGATTCACGAGGGGAAGAAAGGAGAATGTTCCACTGGCTCAGAATCATTGGACACCGCCCCCCACCAACTGCCAAGGTAGCGAATCGACCATGTGCTCCTTCAACGCTTCTGGGTCAACGCTGGGAGCCTGCTGACCCGCCAGGACCCGGCTCCCGGGGTCCCAAGGTGAACAGCCACCACCAGCAGCCTCTCTGAAAACACGGAGGGTCCCTGGGGCTTCCGTGGGGGCAGGTGGGGACGCGGGGAGGGGAGGAAGCTCCCTTCCAGCTGCGGTTCTCTACGGCTGAGAAAGGCAGAGACAGACCTAAGGGCTGTGAAGTTCCCGTGCTGGAAAGGCGTTCTGGGTGGGGGAACGGCCACCACAGAAGGCAGGACTGCAGAGGAGAAGGACAAGCAGCCCTGGGTCCTGCTTTATCCGGAGCGCTTTTAGCCTGTCGTGCCCCACGCGCTCGTCGAAGGAGGACCTCTCCACGGTTACCGCCCATTGGACCTCCACGCTCCGGACCGCTTCCTTCGGGAAGCCTTCCTTGGTTTCTGGGACGGAGACAGGTCTCCTTCTCCAGGCCTGCAACACGTACCACTAGTGAGATGCCAAATCCGTGTCATATACTGCTTCGTGTGCACCGCCTCTCTGCTCCCCAGGGTATGAGTCCCGTGGGGCGGGGGCTGCTCTGCTCACGGACCCCCGTGCCTGCCCACAGTGGTGGCGCTCTCTGGAAGAAGGAAGGCTTTCAGAGACTCCAGATCTGTCAACCCACCTGACAAGTATCGAGTAGGAGGCACGGGCCCCCGTGCCCCCTGCCTGGCCAGACCCCGGCCTCTGCCGTCCCCTTGGCTCTCCGTTACTTGGCTGCCGAGTTCTAGGCACGGAGAGGAAGTTTCTAGCCACTCTGGCTTTTTGCTTCTTTCTCTTTTTTTTCTGGTGACCTTTCCGTGTAATTAAAAGGCAGCTATTCCGGGAGACGAGGCAGCCGGAAGCGGAGACGCTGATCTCTGTGTACGTGTGTGGAAATTTATTGTCTGGAGCACAGGATTCTGCTCGAAGCTCCTGTGCTAACATCATCTGCTGCTTCCCTCGGGGGGAGGGGCCCCCAGCCGGGAAACTGTCCCCTCTGCGGGCCGCAGGCCCACTGTGCACCCAGCGCATCCGATGTACCTTCTCACGGACCCCCGTGCTGCCCCCCCGGGCAGGGTGACTTCTTCTTCTTTTTTCGGGGGATGAACTCTCCTGAGTCACCCGGCAGCCAGGGGACACGCAAGGGGTCTGTCTGCCTCAGGCCAGGGGGCGGCCCGGGTCGATGGAGCCGTGGCGCCACTGCCTGGCATTTGAGTCTGTGGGCCTTTGAGGCGGCGGATCCCGAGTCCCTCCGGCAGGGGCACGGAGCCCTGTGCTGGGGTGCCGCGGGAGAACACAGCGCAGGCCTGGCCTCTCGGAGCTGGATCCCACATCCTGGCCCCTCGCTGGCCTGTCTGCTGTCTGTGGGGGGCCCTCCCTCACCCTAGAACTACACCCGCGAGGCGATATCAAGACGGTGCGTGTCTACTAGCTCGGAGCGGCCGGCCCAGGACACGGGAGGTACAGCTCTCACCTCGGGGAGCTGGGTTCAAATCCCGGCACCCCACTCACCCCTTCATCTCCCGACTCCGGATGAGAACGCCCCCCGCGCCCCCACGCTCCTCGGGGCCGCGCTTGCTCCCCTCAGAGGCTGTGTGCACAATGCTTCTCACCCACCCCGGTCTACAGAACCCTGGGAAAGTTAATTTTCTGGATGGAAATCCTTCCTTGGCTGTACCTTCCCGGGGCTGGTCTGCGGGCCCCTCCGCCCCCGCGCCTCCGGTCAGCACAGGGGAAATAGCATCCCTCCCCGCAGTCCCCGGGCCTCAGGGTGGAGGGTCTCCAGTCCAGCGGCCCCTGCGCCCCCTGCCCAGCCAGGCCTCCGCCCCTTGGCTCTCCGCAGCCCGCAGCTGCTGAGGATAATTCACACGCTGGCCAGGGGCCAGCTCCCCTAAGCCACGGAGAATTGCAATTTAGCGAGTTCCTCAAATCCGAGGAGGCAGGAGCCTAGAAGCGCATCTGCAGCATGAAGCCGTCCCCAGCAGCATCAGGGACCTTCCTTGTCCCCGACCACCTCCGCGCCCCATCCGTTTCCCACAAGCCTGGATTAGGCACCGGCAGCTGGGCGGGGGCGGGGGCCAGGGGAGCGGGGGGTGGGGGGCAGGGCTGGGGGCCCAGACCAGGGGGCTGTGGTCCTCTTGGCTCCAGCCTTGCCATGTGGCCCCCGGTAGGGCGCAACGCCCCTCTGGGCCGTGGGTGTCCCACCTGTAAAGGGGGCTGGGGTCCTTCGCTGGTCCGTGCCTCGGCCAGGCAAAGGCACACCCCAGGCCCAGAAACGGGAGTTGTGGGGAGGTGCCTTTCTGACAGACCCTGGAGTGGATCTGAGGTTGGCAGAAGAGCTCCGGCCCCGTGGGAAGGGGTGAGTGGAGAGGGCCTTGCAAATGGGGCTCGTGTGAGCAGAGACTCAGGGACGGCAGGGGGGAGCATTGTGGGTAAGGTCTGACGCGCAAGGTCTCCAGGATCTGGAGACTAGTGATGTGGCATCTGGAGTCACCTAAAGAGCCCATCAAAGCATCTGTGAGGTGCGCCAGGCACAGCCACGACCAGGAACACGAACGGCCCCTTCTCCAAGAGGAACAGCATAGGCCTCGGGAACCACGGGGCTGAAGGCCCAGTCGCTCCTTACAGCCTCCCTGGGGAGAGCCCAGGCTGCAGGGGCATGCACAGAATCTCAGAATCCCACACAGAGACTTGTTTGCCTCTAGGGCTGGAGAGCTCACTACCTTACCAGGAGCCCATTCCTCCGTGGAGGTGTGCTCATTGCTAGGAAAGGGCTTTCTAGAAACTGCTCTTGGGCCTCAGTGCCTCTGGAGCTGGTAACCTGACCTTGACCTCTTTCTCCCAGACCAAGCCTCAGGGCTGCTTTTACCTGTTCCTTGCAAGATGCACCTCAGTGCCTTCTTCTGAATAGGAGTCAGCTGTTAACTTCTCCCTGAACTTTGCATCTGTACCCCAGCGGCAGTTTGCAGCAGACTTTCACCTCCCTAGCTATGAACACTATGCTCCTGTTAATTAACCCCCCGGCCACTGGTGGCTTTTTCTGATTTTTCATCACAGTGTTGCATCCCGTAAAGAATGGGGCTGGTCATTCCGGTGGTAGAAATGAATGAAGCACATTCAGCTTGGGGAAACTGAGGCCCAGAGGGGAAAGGCCCTGCTCAAAGTTACAGAGGGCATCCAAGGCAGAGCCGGGAAGAGCACCAGGGCTCCTAACTTCTGCCTGTCCACTTAGTACACAGTTCCTCCAACTAGACAGAAAGGCGGGCCTCCCTCCCTCCCTCCCTTCCTGAGAACCTCTCAGCTAAACCAGGGAAGGGTGAAGCCCACGGCCTTCAGATGGTCATGATTATCGGTGGAGGGGTGAGTGCGGAGGGGAGGGACCCCGGCCCCTCGTCCCGCTAGCTGTTCCGGGGAATCAGCTGCGCCCAGGGGCCTGGGGGCCAAGGTCCTGCACAGCCGACCTCGTCCAACTCCTTCTGCAAGCTCTGGGTGTTTCCAGGGATGGCTGGGGCCTGCACATTCCTTTCTGCTGAGGGAGCTCCCCGGCAAGCGGGGAGAGGAACCAGCCAGCTCCAGGAGGCTTTGTGGTGGGAGAGGAAGGACAGCTTACGTTCACGGGGAGGTCAATGTGTGCCAGCTGCCGGGAGGGCACGTCTCCTGCACCACTTGAGGGAGTGGGAACCACATTCTTCTGTCGCCAAGGAGGGCAGTGACTTGATGCAGGAGGTGACAGGGGTGCTCCCCTTCCAGGACTGTTGACAAATGACGTCTTTCTGGAAGGGCCGGCGAGGGCCCACCCTGTGTCCAAGCCACGTGGCCACGTACCGGCAGACCTGGGATTCGGACCTGGGCCCACCAGCCACGGCGGCTCCTTCAGGGTAAGGAGCCTTTCGGAGCGATGGCTTTTCCTGCATTGCCACCAGCCTGCTCCCCGACCTAGAGGCTCCCCGTGGTCCTGGGGACTCGGGGGATGTGGGGCTGCAGCCCCTGCCCACGTCCCAGTGGGGAAGGTCCCACGGTGGAAAGCCGGAGCCGACTGCCCCTGAACCCGAGGCTCCCCTCCCCTCCCCTATCCCCCCCTGCTGCCAGGGCCACACGGGTGTCCTGTGGGCAGGCCGCCGCCACCGCCGTGGAGGGCTGGCCCGCAGCCCTCGACTTTCCACCAACTAATAAGTTTTACAAACCTCCAGCCTCGTAAAAAAGTGCACAGTGGCCTGAACAACCTTGGCCAGGAGCCTTGTGGGAAAGCGGAAGGCACTGAGGCCAGGCACAGGCGATCTCGGCCAAAGGCCACTTCCTGCCTCTACTCGAGATCTTGCCTCAGGCTTCAGACCCGACCACGTCCCCTGGGGCCCTCAGGGGAAAGGCTGCCCTCTGCCAACGAGACTCAGAGAGGCCCTCCGCCCTGGCCACCCTGCCCCCCGCCAGCCCCGACTCCCTTCTGCCGAGAGGTCTGCTGCCTCTGACCCACCCTGTGTTTCCTGCTGAGTGCAGGGCTCTGCCTGCATCCCCAGGATCCCCTTCCTGTCGCTCCATCAGGGGTGCAGAGATAATGACACATCTTTATCCCAGAGGGGCTCTGAGAGCCACAGACACACAGCTGGGCTGAGACCCCAGGACAGCGGTCGTGGGGGAGCGTGGCAGAAAGAGAAGGGCCAGGCCTCCAGGCAGACCCTCCCCCAGGAGGCAAGGCCAAGGGCAAGAGCCAGGCCAGTGAACAGTCTGGGAGAAGTTCCCAAAGAGGCAGAAAGAGAAGAAACAGGTGGGGCCCAAAGCCGGAGGAAGGGTGTTCTAACTGGAGGGAATGATCAGCTGTCTGGGGGTGGGCAATGGCAGGGGTGAGGGGGGGTGATCGTCACATTTCACGACCCGGGGGGGGGCAGGAGGCTCGAGCACTCTGGGAAGAGGGAGTGGGGAGCAGTTAATGCGCGGGCCCCGTAACCCTGGCGCTCAGATGAGCGCCCGAGGGTGGAGGGGTCTCTCCAGCTCCTTCTCACCCCTCCATCCCCCTGCCGGGGGTGTCCTCCAGGGGCTCCACGTCCGCTGGACCTCCATTTGCTCCAGGGAGGCCAGCTGGGGCGGCGGGGCGGGGAGGCCAGTGCCCCCTGCAAAATGGGGGCGTGACCGCAGGCTCCCTGGGGCGTGGGAAGATTTTCCCGCACCTGCAGGAGGTGCTCAGGGCCCCTTGGGGGCCACCTCGTAGCTGCAGGTGGAGATCCAGGGCTCCCTTGCCGGGAGCCCTCTCTGGAAGCCTGATTTATGGGCCCGCCCCTTGGCGCACACGGATCTGGCCCTTCTCTAAGTGCCTGTTCAATCAAATTAAAAGTGCCTGAGGTCAGAGGAATCATCAATTACCTAAGTCTCTTGGCAGCTGTCCCCGGCTCCATGCGCCAGAGAGGCTGGGAGGGCATGGTTCCCCTCCCGCCCACAGACCGGCCGGTGTAGGGACAGCCCGGCCTCCAGGAGGGGCCCGCTGGCCTCAGTGAACCCATCTGTAAGTCGGGGGGGGGGGGGGGGGAGCTGCGTAGGTGAAAGGAGAACCAGAGGTCTGTGTCCTCCGAATCTTGGTTCTGGGGCCTTCTGGGGCTTGGCTGCGGAGAGGAGGGGCCTGTGTGGGGTCTACAGTGCGTGGAAGGCCTCTAGGACTTGTCGTGAGCGTTGCCCTGTCCAGGGTCTTCCTCCAGCTGGCCTCAAAGCTAGGCCCCGGGCCTGGACACAGCAGGCCCAGGGGGAGAGTGTGGGAGTGCAAACCTACCTCCTCCCCTTCTGCACGGCACTGCCCTCTGGGTCTCGGAGTTTCTTCTGGAAACCTCTCTCAGGCTCAAAGAGAGAGGTCAGCGTGTGAAGGAGGCAAACAGTGCTCCCAGCCTCATCCGCATTTTTAAAACGTGCTCTGGGGGCGCTTGGGTGGCTCGGTCAGTTAAGCTCCCGGCTTCGGCTCAGGTCATGATCTCACGGTTCACGGGTTCGAGCCCCGCGTCGGGCTCCGTGCTGCCAGCTCGGGGCCCGGAGCCTGGCTTCGGATTCCGTGTCTCCCTCTCTCTCTGCCCCTCCCCGGCTTGCGCTCTGTCTCTCAAAAATAAACAAATGTTAGGGGCGCCTAGGTGGCGCAGTCGGTTAAGCGTCCAACTTCAGCCAGGTCACGATCTCGCGGTCCGTGAGTTCAAGCCCCGCGTCGGGCTCTGGGCTGATGGCTCAGAGCCTGGAGCCTGCTTCCGATTCTGTGTCTCCCTCTCTCTCTGCCCCTCCCCCGTTCATGCTCTGTCTCTCTCTGTCCCAAAAATAAAATAAAAACGTTGAAAAAAAAAAAAACAAATGTTAAAAAAGTTGAAAACGTGCTCTGTATTTGCTATTTGCTCTGCCGCAGCGGCGTGATCCACGACGGCCAAAAGGTGGAAGCTACGCCCCTTTCGGAGGAGCAGCCAGACAAGACGTGGTCCCAGCCGGACCGTGGAGGCTGCGCAGCCCTCGTGAGGAAGGAGATTCTGACCCCTGCCGCAACGTGGGGGGGCCTTGAGGACGTCATGCCGAGTAAAGGAAGCCAGACACAGACTGACAAATACCGTGTGATTCCCCTTCCGTGAGGGCCCTAGCGTGTTCAGGTCGGCAGAGACAGAAAGTGGGTGGAGGCAGGGGGATGGGGGATGGGGGTTGCCGTCTCACGGGGACAGAGTCTCAGTTTGGGGAGACGAAAGTCTGGGGGTGGATGGGAACGTGCTTGCTGGCACTGAGGCCGCGTGCTTTACGGCGGTTAAGATGGTAAATTTTACGAGCTGTGCGCGTGTGTGTTTTTACCAGAAGAAGAAAGCCACGATTTGTATCTCGTTAAGAGTTCATTCAATCCACGCGGTTCGAAAGAGAAACGTGCTTCCCAGTCCACACAGCCGGATGGCGTGCGCCCGCAGCCCGAACACCCTTTTTCTTTGCTTCTCTTCTCCCTTCCCTCTGTGCGTGTCAGTCACAGCCCCCTCCTTAGGGAAAGGTCTCCCAGTGAAGCCCGGGTCTCCTGGCGTCCTGCCCAGAGCTCCCGGGAAGGGGCTGGCCTGGGAAGAGACCGCGGAAGGTAGGGGTCTCGGCGACACCCTTCCAGCTGGAAAACCAGGCCATCGAAGCTGTCAGCTGCCCGCCGGGCCGGGCCCGGAGAAGAACAGATAATCATTAGATGCACCAGGGCTGTGCGCCCCCTCGGCCCCTGTAACATCAGACACTTTCCGAGACCTCCACTGTCTCCCCGCTCGGCTGACGCCAGCCTTTAAAGAACAAGCAGGTCGGGGAACGGAATTAATTTCCCAAAATTGAACGTCGTGTCGAAGAGTCACCTCCCGACCTCTTGCCAGGGAGGAAGGAGAAATGGGCCTTTGGTCTGGGCGCTCCCGACAGCCTGTGACAGCCCTTCACTCCAGTCGTCAGTTCTGGCTCGAACCATTCAGAATTGCCATCACCGTAGGGCGCCTGACCACCAAGGGCGCTAAGCAACGTCCGCGCTTGTAACGACAGCCCCCAGGTCAGGGAAGATGTGATGGGATCCTCACCACAAGTGCACTGGGAGGCTTGACGCGGCCAGGGGGCGCCTGGGACTTCGGCTCGGGTCACCATCTCGCGGTCTGTGAGTTCGAGCCCCGTGTCGGGCTCTGTGCTGACAGCACGGAGCCTGCTTGGTATGCTCTGTCCCCCTCTCTCTCGGCCCCTCCCCTCTCATGCTCTCTCTCTCTCTCTCTCTCTCTCTCTCTCAAAATAAATAAATAAGTAAATAAACTAAAAAAAAAAATCTTGGGGCTCCTGAGTGGCTCAGTCAGTAAAGTGTCTGACTTTGGCTCAGGTCACGATCTCACAGTTCACGGGTTCAAGCCCCGCGTCAGGCTCTGTGCTGACAGCTCAGAGCCCAGAGCCTGTTTCGGATTCTGTGTCTCCCTCTCTCTCTGACCCTCCCCAATTCATGCTCTCTCTCTGTCTCAAAAATAAACATTAAATTTTTTTTTTAAATAAAAAATAAAAATAAAAATGAAATCAGGGGTGCCTGGGTGGCTCAGTCGGTTAAGCGTCCAACTTCAGCCAGGTCACGATCTCGCGGTCCATGAGTTAGAGCCCCGCATCGGGCTCTGGGATGATGGCTCAGAGCCTGGAGCCTGTTTCCGATTCTGTGTCTCCCTCTCTCTGTGCCCCTACCCCGTTCATGCTCTGTCTCTCTCTCTCCCAAAAATAAATAAACGTTGAAAAAAAAAAAAATAAATAAATAAATAAATAAATAAAAATGAAATCAGGGGTGCCTGGGTGGCTCAGTCGGTTAAGCATCCAACTTCAGCTCAGGTCATGATCTTGCAGTTCACGGGTTTGAGCCCCGCGTCAGGCTCTGTGCTGACAGCTCGGAGCCCGGAGCCTGCTTCGGATTCTGCGTCTGTGTCTCTCTCTGCCCCTCCCCAGCTTGTGCTCTCCTCTCTCTGTGTCTCAATAGTAAATAAACAAACCTAAAAAAATTATTACAAGAAAAGAAAATGGCGCGGCCCCTTTGGAAATGAACACGAAAACGCAAAGAAAGAGGAACCAAAGTGCCAAGGCCGTCCAGTCCAGCTGTCCCGCTTCTGGAAGCGTGCTCCTAAGAAAACCACCCGGGAGAAGCAAAAAGGCGTTTGCCTGGAGTCGCTCACTGCACGAGGCGTCAGAGTCTGAAAAACCAGAATCGACCCACCCGAGTAATGATGGGGACTCGACTAAGCCGGTGAGGAGCCAGAGGGAGGCAGAGCTCCTGGCCGGCCCAAGCAGTCCCCCAGAGAAGGGAAAATCAGACGGGCGGTGCCCAAGCCCCTGGCGACAACGCCACCCACGTGGGCCCGGCCACGGGAGATGTTCCACTGGAGAGTGTTACTGGGTTAGTCACACTGTAGTTAAAATATGTCAGGTGCTCTGCTCCAGAGTGAAAACTTCAGGGATTAGGCGTGTGTGTGCGCGCGCGTGTGTGTGTGTGTGTGTGTGTGTGTGTGTTCATGCTTTCCTTAAAACTGGAGAACAGAGCTGGCTAATGGAACTCGACAAGGTAAAACACAAAAAGCAGACGCGATGTGCTTTGACTGCGCAGGCAGAAAGCAGACAGGACGGGCGGAGCTCAGAAAAGTGGAGGTGGCTGGATGGGGTGTGGGGTCACGACGTGCTTCCCCCTCTTGTCAAAATTGCCTCTCATGCTGAATGCTCTTCTTTTTAGGTGAGAAAAACAAGAAAGCTGCACCCACTATGTGTTCAGACTTGTGGGTTTGACTCACGCTTTCCGCCCCCTCCCCCGCCCCAGGGCCTGGAGGGGAACAAACCCTCCTGCTCACCCCCTGCCATCTCCGACTCCGACCCCTGTCCGGCTGCCCTGGCCCCAGCCGGCACCGGCGGGGAGGGAGGGTAGCGGCATCCTTGCAGGGGGGAGTTGGGGGCTGCTCTGGGGCGCAGGGCCCGCCCCCAGCTGACGATGCCCGCTGTCTCCATCCCCCTCCCCCCCAGGGGCCCTCCCCAGGCCTGCAACCTCCTTGCCAGGAAGGTGGGTCGGGTGCCTCCTTCTGGGCCTGACGGGCCCCCAGCGGGCAGCCCCTTCTCCTGGTCCTCCTTTTTCCCAGAATGCCTTGGACTGTTCATCACCCTGGGGGCCCCAGAGCACAGAGAGGCTCAAGTAGGTGCTGTCTCTCAGGACCTCCCTCCCGGATCTGACACTCAAGACCTTTTTTAAATAGGTATTTAAACAAAATTCTTTTAGGGGCGCCTGGGCGGCTCAGTCGCCTGAGCGTCCGACTCCGGCTCAGGTCGTGATCTCGCGGTTTGTGCGTTCGAGCCCCGCATCGGGCTGTGCTCTGTCTCTCTCTCTCTCTCTCTCTCTCAAAAATAAATAAAATTTTAAAAAATTTAAAAAATGTTTAATATTTATTTATTTTTGAGAGAGAGGGAGACAGAGCATGAACAGGGGAGGAGCAGAGAGAGAGGGAAACACAGAATCCGAAGCAGGATCCAAGCTCTGAGTTGTCAGCACAGAGCCCGACGTGGGGCTCGAACCCACGAACCGTGAGATCACGACCTGAGCCGAAGCAGGACGCTCAAGCGACTGAGCCAGCCAGGCTCCCCAAGACCTTTTTAATTCTAGAAGAGACAGATTAGCCACGAGGGCCTCTGTGCGGGCCGCTCCCGACAGGCCGCCAAGGAAGGCGCAGGGAGGGACTGAGAGGGAGAGGCGGTCCTGTGTCCTCAGGGGAAGAAACCTCAGGATTGAGTCCCCCAGGGCAGCCCTCCCGGCTCGCTGCGAATGTGGTCTCGGGGGACTCGTGTCACACACACGCCCTGCCACAGGGAGACCCAGGGTGGGGGCCCTGGCAGGTGGCCTGTGCAGCTGTGTGTGCGGGTTGCAAAGCCGGGCGCTGAGGTTGGGACGCGGCATCGTTCAGGACCCGTCGGTTGCAGACATGCCTCAGCTTCTTGTCGACGGTGGGTCTCTCTCAGGCAGGCGCTGGTGGGGGGAGGGAGGTTTCCCAGGGGCCCTCCTGTGACCTCAGGGTGGCCAGTCCTGGGGAACCCCCCCCCCCCGGGAGCCACAGCCTTGGCTCCGTCGGTCCCTCTGCGGGCCCAGAGCGCCGAGGACACGTGGAGATCGACGTCCCAGCCTCCCCGCTGCCCTGCACCCCGGAATCACACGGCACTGTCACCTGGGCCCCCAGCGCGCCCTCTGCCCCTCTCCACCCTCACAGCCGTGGCTCCAGCGAGGCCACGTGGTCTCCCGCCTGGACTGTGCTCTACGTCCCAGGTCGCAACTCAAGTCCACCGTGAGCTGGGACGGGCTGTGTAGAGCCTCACTCTGACCCAGCCGCCCTCCGCCCAGCCCCTCCAGCCGGGCCCCAGCAGCCTCAGGCGACAGCCTCTCCACCCGGCCTTGCCTCCCCCCCGGCCCCCAGGCTGCACCTCGGCTTGTCCTCACGCCCAGGCCTTCACGTCCCCACCCTCGCCGCCCCCCTGCCCCCATTGCCTGGCTACCTCTATCCCTCCTGAAGCTCAGCCCACCCGTCCCCTCCTCCGGGAAGCCCCCCCTGACCACCTCCCTCGTAGAACTTGGCATCCACGTTGGGGCGAGCTCTCTCCTTGTGACTCCCATCCCCACCCCGGGCCTAAGTGGGTTCCGCTCAGAGCAGCGGTGAGTCAAGGACGGACGAATAAATGGCTGTGAAGAAATGAGCGAGAGGATGAGCACACGTATCGCTGCGGGGACGAGAGGGGCCTCCGCAGGCCCGGGGGCCGGCAGAGGGTAGAGCCCAGCAGGCCTGCCTCCCCACTCCTCATCACGATCACAGGGCCTCTGATTCATTCCCCAGTGCCAGGCTTCCCAGTACAAAGCAGAGCTTCGGTCTCCGGCCCGCACTCCCTCCCTGCTGTCAGTGTGGGCATGACTTAGGAGCCTCTCAGCCCCTGTCCCCCGGGCCCGGGGGGATTCATCACCCTGTCGCCGGGGGGGGGTGGGGGGGGGTGGGGAGGCCAAGGCCAGTGGGCTGGTGGGCACGAGCAGGGAGGGAGAGACCCCGGCATTTGCTTCCCCGAGGCCCTGAGGGCATGCAGGGGGGGGGGGGCTGGTGCCGCGTCCCTGGGGGTGTTAACGGTACCCCCTGCCCCGTGCCTGCGGAACCGTGAGCGCCTGCGCGGGGCCTCGCATTAGTATTCCCTGTACAGACGCTTGCAAAGAAATGACTCACACACCAGTTGACTAATTTGAAAGTAAGCTGTTTTTGCTGCAAGTGGAAAGGTTCAGTGAATCTTAAAAACTAAGCGATGGGGATTTTGTTCCTTGTTCTGGAGCTTTCCTTCTGCAGGGAGGGTGACCCTGCCACCAAATGTCTCTGGTTGGCTTCACCTGCAGCAGCCGCGGTTGGGGGACCGGGGCCAGTTAACCTCCTCTCCTCGGGACAGCGGGGACGCATTCCATCAGGACGGACCCCACAGGCCACACCCACTGCACAGGACACACATTGGTGGCATGGGGGGGGGGGGGCCAGGCCGGAGCTCTGCAGAGTCCACCTGCCCAACACCGTTCCTCTTGGGAGGGGGCAGATTGCCCCAGGGGGGTGCGTCTTATGGCCTGAAGGGCTGCTCTCCCCCTATTTTGCAGACAGGCGGTCGAGAGGCACAGAGAGGTAAATAATTCATCTGAGGTCACACAGCCGCTAAAGACAGAAGGCGGGAGTATAACCAGGGCCACTGGCTGCAGCTGGCTTTCCCAACTTAGGTCACCACCCGGGGTTAGAGAGATGAACGGGGCGGGGTGGGGGGGCATGGACGTGTTTTGCCTCTGCCGGGGCGGGGTGGGGGGGATGAGATTTGCATTTGTCCTGTGGGCAATGGGGCCTGAGGGAACAGACCCGAACAGACTACAGAAGGGGGAAGGCCCTGGGGGGTGCGGGGAGCAGGGTTGAGAGCGGAAGGTGGCCCAGGTTGGGCAGCAGCAGAGAAGGGAGCGATGAGGTCGAATTCAGGATATGCCTCCAAGGCAGACCCGGCAGGACCCTGGCATTAACCAGGAGGACGTGACGGAAAGAGCCATAAAGGAGACTCCTGAGAACCTGCGTGGAATAACTCACCCCCTCCAGGACCTGCTGCCCCCCTGACCCACCCCTGCCCTAGATGGTCCACACCCGTGGGCCACCCCCCTCCCTCCCTGGCCTTCTTTATCGGCCACGCTCCCCAGGACCGCTGTCCGTCCATAGCATGGACACAGGAAGCCCCAGGACGTGTCAGACGGCCAAGCGTGGATCCTCCCCTTGGGGGGCAGCTGCTCAGACTGATGGGAGCACTGGAGCCCCGGGGAGACTTGAGCTCAGGAAGGGAAGTCACAGACATGGTGGAGGCCAGAGGGCGAGCTCCCCGCACCCTCAGCGCTCGGGCCACTGCCCGTGCCGCCCTCCGTAGGCTGCGTGACTTCGGGGGAGCGCGTCTGACACCCTGTGCCTCAGTTTCCCCCCCTGCACTCATCGTGGGGCTTGTGGGAACAGCGGGTTATCTCGCGGCTCTTACTCTCCACACGCAGTGGCTCCGTCAGGGATCATCGTAACGCACTTTTTCCAAGGCTGGGAGCCAGGTCGCCGTGCTGGGCACTTGGGCCAGGCACGGGGCCAGTGCCCGGTAAAGGCTGCCTGTGAGGTTCCCTGTTTCCTGCTCGCTGTGTGCCTTGAGGCAGGCAGCACTCCCCCTCTGAGACGAGGCTGCTCCGTGCGCACCGTGGGCGAGAGCC
The DNA here is from genome assembly GCF_022837055.1 of Prionailurus viverrinus. Classification (NCBI taxonomy): domain Eukaryota; kingdom Metazoa; phylum Chordata; class Mammalia; order Carnivora; family Felidae; genus Prionailurus; species Prionailurus viverrinus. The sequence goes on from NC_062566.1 coordinate 138,560,296, forward strand.
GCGGTCCCCGTCTCCCGGGGACTTCGGGAGGCCACCTTCCCACAGAAGGTGCTGGGCACGGGGCCCGGCGTCGCTTAAGTGCCCCATTAGGGCTCGCTGTGATAATTACAAAGCGGCAGGGCTGTGACTGGCACCCGGCCCGGGCGGGCTCACCCGCCGGGCAGCCGCCAGCCTAAGTTGAAAAACTTAGTCAAACTAGCGTATCACCTTCCCAGAGCCCCGTCCTCCCCGGCGCCGAAACACAAGCCAGAGATAACAGTCTCCCAAACAGATTTACCGAAGTCAACCCATCACAAGTGCGGACACGCTCGGAGACTACAGGAGCCCGTGAGTTCCTAGTATCCCGCCCAGCACGCGGGATTGCAAACAGTCGGCCGCGTCTCCTGGCCATCCATCAGCCCGTGTGTCAGGCGGTGTCGCCTGGGCCCGGGGACTGTGGTCGCCATAGGGGTGGAGTCAAACGCATCCTTTCAAAAATAGATCTGCTTAAAATTCATTAACTGGGACAACTCCGCCGTAAGAAGCAATCAATTCCTTGAACTCTATAACCATGCCTCTCCCACGGATCTCTCCCTCGGTGTCGGTCAAGCTAACAAAGACTGTCTGGGTCCCACGGAAAGAGGGGGACACGAGGACACAAGGGAAGAAGTCTAGTCTGGACGTTCCGCAGCCGGCTCTGACCCGACTGCTTCCCGATGCGTGTGTCTCCGGAGGGAGTCATTCGTCACGCCAGCCGGGGTCGGGGGCCTGCTCAGCCCCTGCCGGGCGCCGGGCTGGGCCAAGGGTGCGGGGGAACTGAGAGATGGTCTCGCGCACGAGGAGCCCCAGCTGAGCGGGGGGTTGAGGGGACGGACGTCTGGGCTCGCTCTTGGTGATCTCATCCTGCACGTGGCCGTAAATCCCACTCACTAGCTGATGGGTCCTGAATTTATGTCGGCAGCCGGGGCCTCCCCACTGCACCCCCCGGACCCCGCCATCCGGATGCCCCCAGATGCCCACTCCGTATCTCCACTGGGGTGTCTAATGGGGGTCCTAGACCCACCCTGTTCAGGCGCGGCCAGACCCATCTCGGGTTCTTCCGGCCCCTCAGGCCAGAGGCAGGGAGCCCTCTGGGATTCCTCTCTTTACCTCAATCCCACACCCAGCCCCATCCGGGGGCCTGGGGGACCTGCCTTCCAAGACCAGCCAGATTCTAGCCACATCTCTGGGCCTCCGTGGGTGCTGGGCTGGGCTGGGCTGGCCCAATCTGTGCTGGTAGCACCTGGCTGACTGTGGAAACTCTTACCTGCTTCTACCCAGGTCTCTCCCCCTAATCTCACCGGCTAGAGGAAGTCTATTCACACGCAAGTCACACGAGCCTCCCCTTTACCCAAACCATGCCGAAGGCGCCTGGGTCCCCCCAGACCTTATGAAGCCCACCAAAGTCCCTGTGCCCTCTGGTCTGGCCTCCTATTGCTCTCCACCTCCCTCACTCCACTGCAGCCACACTCCTGCCCCAGGGCCTTTGCACTTGCTAGCTTCCTGCTGAGAGCTCTTCCCCTAGGTGGTCTATGGGGCTACACTTGGAAATAAGACTTCCCTCATCCCCTTATCTGGAAGTGTCCCTTTCCCTTGGCACTTTCCACTAATAACTGTTTGACTCATGCATCTTGCTTGACATTGATTGGTTCGGCCAGCAGAATGTAAGAGCCACCTGGCTGGAGGGGGGCGGTTTTCTGTGTGGTCACTGCTGAGTGCTCTGGGGCTCCCCGGGAACATGACAGGTCTCAGGAAGTGTACAGTGAATGGATGAGTGAAAAGTGTCTCTCTTCCAGAGGGCTGCCCCCAGCCCCTTCTTTAGGCTCTCATCACAGGCTCCAGCACTCCACTCCCTTTGGAAACTTCTGGTCGTGGCTTTTCTCCGGGCGGTGGGGGGTGGGGTGGGGGTGGGCAAATCCTCTCCCAGCTGACTAGCCAGACGCTGGCCCCTGTCCGACCTGTCCCCACCTGCTGCCTCTGCCCCTCATAATGGACAGTGTGGACACTGGCTCAGTCAACCTCCCGATCGCCATACCCTGGCCACATCAGCCCCTGCCCCTATGCTTCCCTTCTGGAACCTTCCATTCAACTCTTCTTTTCCAACCACCTGTCCCCCCGGACACCCCCTGGTTGTCCCTGGGAAACCTCGCCTCACAATTAAAACCTCCCTCTCTCTCCCCTAGAATTTCAGGCCACTGCTCCTTCTGTGCCCTTGTCCGTCCAGCCTGAGAACCCAACCACGGGGCTGGGCGCTGAGCTTGTGGGGTCCACGAGGGCGGGGGCTGCTAAAGTAATGAGGTGTCCCTTATGCATGTGATGAACCCCACTGGGATGAGCAGAAGTACAATGCAGACTCAAGGCAGGTGCGGTAAGCCTGGAAGCCTCCAGGCCGTGTGCCCTGTGCTCACTGTTGATGCAATTCAGTTCGATCCACTTAACAAACATTTACCCAGCGCACGCCGCCAGCCGAGCACGGGGCCAGGCCCCACGGGAGGCACCCCTCTGCTGCTCCCTGCCTCACCCTCCTCCCTGTCTCTCCTACTGTCTCTCCTCTGCCCCTGTCAGCCTCTCCGGTTTCACAGCCTGCTGCCCTGTCTACCTACACACCACACTGCAGACGCCCCTGATGGGGTCTGATGGGCAGCTGACCTCCTCAGCATCCACTCTGCCGGTGGCCCCGCTGCTGTGACCCGTGGAAGGGGCACTTCCCGCTTGCTCGGGGCCCGGGGCTGGGCGGTGGGGGGTGTCCCGGTGACCAGACCCGTGGGCCCCAGAGGGCGGCAGCAGCCGCGGGAATCCCGTGATCGGTGACTGCCTCCCACCCCAAGCTGGGCTTTTGAACGAGCACATCCAGGGCTCCTACCGGAGACGGAGACGAGGCCCGGAGTGAACACGTGACTGACGGCCGCAGGCCTGGAACGCAGGGTCAGGGAGGGGGCATCATCTTGAACTTGGACTGCCTCTGGGAGCTCCTGGAGAGAGCCCAGCATTCACCTTTGCCCCCTCACCCCTGGAGCTAGCTCTGAGTCATAACAGTAATAACGCCGAGGCGCCTGGAGGGCTTGGTCGGTTGAGTGTCCGACTTCGGCTCGGGTCATGATCTCGCGGTTCGTGAGTTCGAGCCCCGGTTGGACTCCGTGCTGACAGCTCAGAGCCCGGAGCCTGCTTCGGATTCTGTGTCTCCCTCTCTCTCTCTCTCTCTCTCTCTCTCTCTGCTCCTCCCCCGCTTGTGCTCTTTCTCTCTCTCTCAAAGACAAACATTAAAAATAAATTTAAAAAAGTAGTAACAAAGCTAATCAACCCCGAAATGCCCGCCAGGCACCCACGCAGGCACGTGGGCGAGGGTGTGCTCTCCAAAACCTCCCCAGAGCCCTCTGAGGAAGGCGCTGGTATGATCCCCATTTCACAGACGGGGAAATGAAGACAGAGAGGTTTAGCATCCTGGCAAGGCCACACCGCCAGTGAGTGGCAGAGGGGGACTCAAACTCTGACAGAAGGCGACCCGCAGATGCTCGCGGTGCTCAGTGAACAAACGGGCGCTGAAATTGCCCCCGTGGCTCTCCGACCGGGGGGGGGGGGGGGGGTGGCAGGAGTCGAGCCCCGGGCCGGCTTCTTCCCAGCTCACCCCTTGGTCTGCCGACGGGCTGGGGGGGGGGTGGGGAATGGGTTCATAGCTACCTGTGTTCATTCATATGTTCCCCTGCTCATTCGTTGATCGAACACTAACCAAACACCCAAGCGCTGGGGATTCAGGGACAATTTAGACACGGGCCTGCCGCCCGCCCCCAGTGTTGATGTGGCCATGCAGCCGGAAGAAAGACATCTAGAGGCCGTACCGCGAGCAGCAGGTGGCGAGAGCCTCTCCTGTGCCACCGCCCCACCCCGCCCCTGCAGCGAGGAGGACGGGAGTGGACTAAGCTGGCCGCAGCAAACCCCGTACATCTTTGGTTCCGTCTGGGAGACGGGCCGGGGGGCGGGGTGCAGACACCCCGAGGCCCAGACTCACCCGCCTCCGACTTTGTTTTCCCTCGTCTCATCTCTCTTGGCCACCTCTCATTTATCTGGCCGCTCTGGTGTCACCTCCTAAGCCCTCCTAAAGCCTCTGCAGAATGAAGTGGGGATAAATAACCTGACTGTCATCAGCCTCAGCGTGGTGGGACCGCCGCTCTGCCCGCCACCCGAGGCACATGGGCCAGAAGGTGACCAGGAAAACTTTGGGACCTTAATGGGTCTGAGACCTGATCCTTTTATCCCGGCCCTGGGGGCTGAAACCGTGTCCCCATCCACACCTCCCTCTTCTGTCCCCCAGAGTTCTCCTAACCAAACGCAAAAAAAAAAAAAAAAAAAAAATTGTGTGTAACGGGGAAGCGGGTCCCTCTTAAATTGCTGAACGGGTACTCAGCCTTGAAAACCTGGCCTGCACGTCAGCTGGCTGTGAGCGGCTCTTTGTCGCTCAGAGGAAAAGTGAACGTGTCCACCTTATCCACGTTTTTGTCCCCTGTACCACGGCCTTTCCCTCACATTCTTTCTGAATAAAAATAGCCACCCGACCCTGAGCTAGAAAGCCAGGGGGGCCCTGCGAAGCACCCCCACCCGTGCCCCCCAGTTTCCATCTGGAGGGCAGAGCAGCTCTGGAGACTACTTCCCATTTCTTTCTGGGTTTTTCTACAAGTGGAGGATTGCAAACCCTGGCCGTGCACACGGCTGATCACCTGCCCACCCTTCCCAACAGAGACTGCAGTAAGGATGCGAGGCAGCAAGGCCAGGATGAGGGGCCCGTCTTTTGACGGTTCAATACCGTCTACGCTCACGCCGTTGAAAATCCCAGCCCCGGTCCTTTTCCGGCCGAGATCCGTCGTGTTGACATGTCTTCGTAAACACAGCCCGAAAGCCACCTCCCAAAGACCAGACGGAAGGGCCTAGATCCCCAGCATCCCTAAGCAGGCCAGGCGCGACCTCGCTCGGGTTCTTTGCGCCGGGGGAAAAGGGATGCTTGCCCGACACAAAGAACCTGAGCGAGGCTGCGCCTGGACTGCTTGGTGGGGTCGGTGAAATTTACAGAGGGCACGTTTTTCAGCGCGGCCACCTCCCAGCGACACGTTGCGCAGCATCTGAGCTTCGGGGCTGGCGGGCGAGTCCCCGTGTCGTCAAGATGGTGGAAACGCCTTGAAGGCAGCGTCTTTGGCCTGTCTTGTGATGATGCTCACAGCGGCATGGGGGTGGGGGGGGAGGGGGGCTCGTCACTCTCTCTGTTCTCAGCAAAAGCCTCTTGTTCTGCTCCTTCTGGACGCGCATGACCGGCTTGCAGATGTCGCTGCCGGGGGCAGCTTTCCTGCAGCGTCTTGTTGGAGAAACCACCCGGGTTTTACCAAGTGCCGGGTTCACCTCTCAAGGATGAAATCTGTCTTTGATTCTACTTGTTTAAGAGATTTTATTTTTTAAGTAATTTCTACACCCAACATGAGGCTCAAACTCACAAGCCCGAGATCAAGAGTCACGTGCTCTACCAACGGAGCCAGAGGGGCGCCCCGGAGATTTTATTTTTATTCATTTAAAAAAAATTTTTTTTTTAATGTTTATTTATTTTTGAGGGAGGGGGAAGGGCAGAGAGAGGGAGACACAGAATCGGAAGCAGGCTCCAGGCTCCGAGCGGTCAGCACAGAGCCCGACGTGGGGCTCGAACTCACGAACCGTGAGATCATGACCCGAGCCCAAGTCGGACGCTCAACCGACTGAGCCCCCCAGGCGCCGCCGTACCCTCTTTAAAGGAGCGGTTCGGTGGCACCGGGAATGTTCACCGTATCGCACAGAACCTCCTGTTCCTAGTTCCTAAACACTTTTCTCACGACCGACCGAGCCTCCCTCCCCATTAGGCAGTCCCTCCCCACCCCCTCCCCCCCAGCCCCTAACAACCAACCACTCGTCTACTTTCTGTCTCTACGGATTTGCCTCTTCTGGACACTTCATCCAACTGGGTTTTTTCCACCTTCTGGCTGCTATGAGCGCACGTGTACATGTGTAAGTTTGGGGGCGGCTTATCGTCCCAATGCACAGATGAGAAAACTGAGGCCCCAGGCTTCAGTGACTTACCCTACCTGCCTGACGCTGCAGAGTGATGGCATTGGGGTCACCGTGGAGAGGGGCTCACGGCCACACGAGTGACTCTTCTCAAAACATGCCTCATATTTTCCCCACTTTCAACTGTTCTTCCCGTATTCCCTGTTTTTCATCCCTGACCCTTCTTCTCAGTCGAAGCACCGTTGCAGATTTAGTGTACCTTTAAAAGCAAACAGGGATGTTCCCAGAATCTCCAAATCCCTTCTGGCCAGTGCCCTGTGTCATGCACATGTCTCGCTGATGGGGGGGGGGGCGGGCAGGTCGAAGGCTTGACCCTCAGACAGGAATGTGTGCTACTGGGGAGACTGGGCAGGGTGGGAGGCATGGTCACCGGGTGCACACGGGGGCTTGGAGGCGTGGCCGTGCCCATTGCCCATCCCAGCTGGAGGCCAGGGAGTCCACAGTTCATTCTGGGGCGGGGGCACTGCAGGCTGCTTGCTGGGTGAGCAAAGCCCCTGCCGGGAGGTGGAAGGCCGTCCCCTGAGTAAGAAAGGCCAGCAAAGGGGGCAGCCACTGGCCGTGAAATGATAAGTTGGGCTCCTTGTTCTCTGGGCAGATGGGCTTTCACTGATTATCCCCATTTCCTACTCGGGGAGAATAAGGCCCAGATTATGCAGCAGCTCAGTGGCAGAGCTGGGACGGGGGCAGCTGGGCCCCCACGAGGGGTCCTGGGGGGAACCCTAAATCTAAAAGACACTGGATTCCAAATGACAAACTTGTTTGGCAGAAGCCACGTGAGCTGTGCGGGCCCAGGCACATGACGGGCCGCCTGGCTCCTCGAGGAGCCGGCCGGCTGGCCAGAGCTGGGGCGCTGGGCGTCATCTGACGTGGAAGTCCGGGCGCCCCCATCCCGCAGAAGTGCCGGGTTGTCCAACCCCTCCGTCGCTGACATGCGTGACAGGTGTGGAAAAGCCAGACGACATCGCTTTCGCTGTGCTCGTGACTCAGCCCCTTGGAAGGGCACATTTTCACAACCTCCCTCCCGACGAGTCCCGGCGTGAGCGACATTCCGGAAGGTTTGTCCATCCGCCGGGTCCTGCCCACCGTCTGGCCGGCATCCACGGCTGCCTCTCTTCCCCGGGGGCTGCGGAAGTTTGGAGAAGCTAGGATCGGGCAGAGGGCCTTTCCTGTCTTGGCCGGCACACTTTGCTCTCTTAACAGCCTATTGAGGTTGAATTTATATATATAACAATCACCCATCTTTAATGTGTAATTCAGTCGTGTTTAGTAAATTTGCAGATTTGTGCCAACCTTCACCACAATCTAATTTTAGAGCGTTTCCCCCGCTGAAAAGCAACCTGGTGCCCTCCTAATCTTTTTTTTGTATCTTCGCTGCTGGGGGCTCCTCTCCCCACTCTGTGAATAATGACAGGCCCTCGCGGAGCACTTCGTCCCCCACCGGGTTCTGAGGGATTTCCAAGGACACGTTCACGGAGCTGTCACGGCAGCCGGTCGGGTCAGGCCTTGTTCTCATTCCCTACTGACAGCCATGGGAGCAGAGGTCAAGCACCGCAGAGTCGCCTGCCATCGCGGGGTCAATGGTGGCTCCCCGAAAGGTGTGTTCCCGACCTGTGACCGTGACCTTATTTGGGAAAAGGGTCTTTGCAGACGTAATTAACTTAAGGATCCTGAGATGAGATCATCCTGGAGCTTTGGGGGGCAGGGGCCCCAAATCCAATGGCAAGTGTGGCAATGAAGGCAGGCCAGCCAAATGAGCAAAGGCTATTTATCCAGAGTTTGCTGGAATGAGGGGGGTGGGGAGGTCAGCCACCACAGCCAGGTCTGACGGCGCCCGACGGCTGGGCCGGGTGGGTGGGCTCAGGCGGGTCCCTACGGAGCTGCGGCGTGGGGAAGGTGGAGACAGCTCACGGGGAGTGGGGCGTCCTATGTGATTTGTCAGGGGGCAGATGTGGCTTTCTCTGGTCGGTTTCAAATTGGAGGTGGACACAAATTAGGGCAGCTGTGAGCTCCTGATCAAGTCCTGGCCTCTTGGAACTGAAGGCCGCAGAAGTCACTGTTTAGCTGCCTGGATTGTCACCAGGGGTGGCCTTCCGGCTGCCTGCACTCCCTGTAGCCTGGCTTTCCTGGGCCCGTTACTGTCGATAAAGGGTTGGTCTCCCGGGCAGGTTGCTGCGGGCCGTGGGGCGGAGGTCTGTTTCTTTACCTGGTCTGGCCACGGTCCCTTTGTAGATTGGGTCTCTCACAGGTGTCCTCATAAGGGACCCATAGAGGTGTCCCTCATGAGGCAAGCGGCCACGTGCGGAGGGAGGCAAAGACAGAGGCACGCAGCCCCAGGCCGAGGATGCTGGGAGGCACCGGAAGTTGGGAGACGCAGGAAGGGTCCTCCCCTACGGCCTTCGGATAGAGCACGGCCCCACGGACACTTTGATGTTTGACTTCCGGCCTCCAGAACTGTGAGAGGATAAACCTCTGCCCTTTTCAGCCATCAGATCTGTGATGATTTGCTTCGGCGGTCACAGAAGTGAACGCACTTGCCGCAGCGTTACACGGCAGGAACTCGGAGGCACTGGGATCGTCGAGGGGGGCGTCTTGACCCTCCTGCCACGGTGGAGGCGGGCAGGTGGGGATGGGAAAGGCAGGAAGGACTCAGAGAGAGACGGGCAACAGGGTTCTGTGCAGGTTTGAGGCCTCATCCGTCCATCCGTCCATCCGTCCATCCGTCCATCCGTCCATCTGTTACTTGCTCAGGCCCCAAGGTGAGTCAAAGGCCTGAGTGTCACCTCAGACCCAGCTTGTCCTTCAGGCTCGTTCTCGGCCTCATCAGAGCCCCTCAACCCACCCCCTGAGGTTTTTGCGTTCAGTCTGTGCACCTGCAAAACCCCCGTCCAGACCGTCTGCCCTGAAACTCCAGGACTCCAGACTTTCCTGTGTACTAATACCTTAAGAATTGAGGTGAAATCCGGATGTCACCCCAGGGTCACTGTTGACTGTCTTGCCGTGTTCTTCCCCATCTCTGTTCCCGAATGGCCTTAAGTGGCTTATGGGGGGACACCCAAAGAGCAAATTTGCTTAGGAGGAGGCTGGGACTTGGGGAATCAGGGCGGAGGCAAGGGAGGAGACACACGGAGGCCAGTGTGGGAAGGCCAGTGAGGACCCCCAGGGGCAGGCGCTAAGCTTCCTAGCAGCCAAAGGGAGGAGGGGTCGCGGGCAGTGCGAGGTACGAGTGAGTGAGGGCTGGGCTGCGTCTTGGAGCAGTCTTCAAGTCAGACAACGGCACGTAGTCACAGCTCGGCCCTGGACAAAACCTGAGGCTGACCCCGTCTCTCTCTCCTGGGCTGGCCACATCTTGTCCAGGGGTTGTGGGGGGGGGGGGGTTGGTCTGGTTTTGTTTGTCATTGTCGTTTCCTTTGGGGAAGCTCTGCCTGCTCATCAGGGTGCCCCATCCCCCCTGCAGGGGTAAGGATGTGACATCAGAGTCCGGGCTGGGAATTACTATGACTGGGGGTGAGAGAGGAAATTTCACGCACCGGGCGATCATGAGCCACGGTGACCACCTGAGGAGGGGGGGGCTGACCCCTCCCCCATCCTCCAGGACACCCAGAGGTGGCCATTTGCACAAGAAGGAAGAAGGCCAGGGCCCCAGGGCGGGCGGGGTTGAGCAGAAAGGAAAGGCAGGTAGGTAAAGAGAGATCCCCACCTGACGGCCCTCCTGCTCCTGGACCCAGCCGTGCCTGATATCCTGCCATCTTCTCCCAGATGCCTCAGTCACGTGGGTCAACAAAGTCCTCGCAGAGTGCTTTACAAAGTTGCTGTTGTGAGGAAAGCCGTGGGCTCACACCAGGGTCTGCTAAGGGAAGGATGGGGTGGGGAAGGAGAATTCCTTCGTGACTGGTAATTCCTGTTTCTCTCATCTGTGGCTTTGATGGCCCTGGGGCTGTGGTAGGGCCCAGCTGTGCTCCCTGACCTTGGGACCCAGTGTCCCTTGATGACCTCACCCCACGGACAACAGGGCTCACACTGGAGGTCTTATTTAGGCCACCGTTACTGCTGACTGCTGGTGGTGGGCCAGACCCTGTGTAGGTGCGTTTGGGGGATGTGTCTGTACTAAGGATCAGGAGGGACGGGTACTGATCCGTGGAGGCCACAGAGTACTGGGCAAGGGGCAGCAAAGCGCCCCACCCACCCCACGAGCGGTCATTGAGGTTAGCTGGTGTAACGATGAGATTATGTGGGTTCTTTTCCCCTTAGAAAATATTTCGTTTGTTTAGCGGGCCACAAAGGAAGAGATCATCGAGATGTGTTTCAAGCATCAGTGTTTTGTTTTTAGCTCTCCTTGGTCTCCTTGGTCCTACAACAGGGCTTCTCAACCTTGGTTCTGTTGACGTTTGGGGCTGGATCGTTCTTTGTCACGGGGGCCGCGCTGGGCCTCAGTGCGGGCGTCAACGGCGTCCCTGGCCTCACCCACCGGACGGTGTCACCACTTCCGGTTGTGACAACCATAAGCGTCTCCAGGCATTGGCAAGTGTCCCCTGGAGGGAACAACGTCCCTTGGGTTGAGCACCCCGGCCCCAGGGACTTCTGCAGCCACGGTCCAGACATAGGAAGACACAGCAGGAAAGAGGGAGGAAAGAAGTTGACATTTTTTGGTGATTCTTTCATCGTAGCAAAATATAACATAAAGCGCACGGTCTTAATCCTTAAAAAGAGTTCTGAAGCATCGCCACCATTTCCGGAACGGCCCACCCCCGGCACCCCCCGTCCTAGTCTCTGTGACTCTGACGACCCCAGGCACCTCCTCCAAGCGGGATCATGCACGTGTGTCCTTCTGTGACGGGCGTACTTCGCTCTGTAACGTCCTCGAGGTCCATCCACGTGGCGGCGGGCGTCGGCGCCTCCCCCCTTTGTATGGCTGGATGATATTCCGCCGCGTGACCGGACCGCGTGTCGTCCCGACCATCCACGGGTGGACACGCTGGGCTGCCTCTGCCTCCGGGCTAGTGTGAATAAAGCCGCTGTAACGCGGGTGTGCAAGGATCTATCTTAAGTCCCTGCTTTCAGTTCCTGGGGGTGCACACCCAGAAGTGGGATTGCTGGAACTTACGGTGTTTCTGCGTTTAACTTTCTGAGGAACTGTTGTCCTGTTTAGAAGCAAATTCTTTTTTTTTTTTTTTGAATAAATGTTTATGTATTTTTGAGAGAGAGAGAGAGAGAGAGAGCGCGAGCAGGGGAGGGGCAGAGAGAGAGGGAGACACAGAATCCAAAGCAGGTTCCAGGCTCCAAGCCGTCAGCACAGAGCCCGATGCGGGGCTCGAACCCACAGACCGCGAGATCGTGACCTGAGCCGAGGTCAGATGCTTCACCGACAGAGCCGCCCGGGTGCCCCTAGAAGCAAATCCTTACTTTAGAATTTCAGAATTGGCTTTTGAGGTTCGCAGGCGGAGGTAAGAGGGGGGCCGGGGGGGCGGGTGGGCACCACGCCCGGGTCTCTGAGTTATCACCAAGTCCCCAACCCCAGGGATCCGGTGTGACGGCAGACAGCGAGCTGAGGGTTGGGTTTTACCACTAACACGATGGGTCCTCGGTCGACTGCCTTACAGACGAACAAAGTCATACCTCCCGCTCGCACGGCTGAGTGTGTGGCTTGAGGCCTGTCCCGTTACACTGGGCCCCAAAGTGCTCCGCTGTGGAGCGTGACCGCGGTATTTTTAGCCTGGAAATATTTGCAGGACGGGAGTTGCCCAACACCTACATGGACCATACGAGAATTTCCACCAGGCAGCCGTGGAAGACCTCGACCGGAGCCCTGTTAGTCCTCCAAGATCAACACAGCCCCCAAGGCCCGCCGAGGCCCCGAACAAGGAGGGCTTGCTGTCCGGGGCCGGGTGGGCGGCCGTCGGAGGCTGCGTCCCGGAACAAGGCCTTCAGTCAGGTCCGTCCACCTGCAGGCTTCCTTCTGGGCGGTGGTCAGTGGCAGGACCAGGTGAGTGGGAGGGACTGATAAAGGCCGTCTGTCTGTCTGTCCGACTGGGCCCATGTCGGCTGTGGCGGGACCTCGGTGGCCCCGCGTAAGGGATCTGGTGTCTGGGGCCCCGAAGGTGGGGCCCCCGCGGTCTACATGGCTTTCTCAGGACCCTCGGGGGCCTCACAGAGGAGGAGCCTGGGCTCAGCGCGAGCAAGGCCCCGTCAGCGGGGTCCTGAACACCGGCGCCCGGGCTTGGCGTCCAGTCTACTCATTTCTGGCTCGATTTGTATTGGTGTCACCGTGGCACAGAGAGGCCGGAGCGTGGGAGCCGGCCAGGGGGCTGGGGAGGGCTGAGCAGCAGCTCCTGAAGACCCTGGGCGTCGGGGGAGGCCCGGCTGTCTCCCTCCGGCCACCCAACCCCAGGGCGACTTTGAAGGGGGCGGCTGATGATGGACTGGCTGCCCCACAGCCGCGGCTTTCAGCTCCGTGTGCCCCAGAACAAGGCCCTTCCGCTCTCTGAGCCTAAGTGTCCCCCCGGGGTGGTGCCGGGGTGCCACGGGGACCCTGCTGTCGGAGGGAGGCGTCTGCTTGGGTCTCCTTCCAGAGAAGAAGGCTTCAGATTTCCCACAGCCAGACTCCACCAGGGAGAGGGGCCGAGGCTCAGGGGTGGACGCAGGATTCCCACGCAGATCGGAGGCCAGCGCTGTGGCTCCTGTCCCGTTGGACGCCCCCTTTGGCGACCCTCTTCCGGTGCCAGCCGCCGCGCAGTTCCGAGGGACAGAGGGAGCTCGGGTGCTGACCGAACGCGTGACCTGGAGCCCAGGTGCCAGCCAGGGGCAGCGTCAGGCTCCAGCTGAGCAGATTCGACCCACACGGGCCCCGAACCCGGCCGAGGTGCCGCAAACCCGGAAGTGGACTCGAGACGCAGAGGGCCGGCTGGGCGGTGAGTCCGGATGGATCTCAGGGGTCCGGGCCCATGCCCGCGGCACAGTGCGAACCCACATGGTGGGTCGAGTGTGTTTAAAGGGGCCTGGCGGGGACCCCAGGGCACCGGAGCGACCCGCCAGCTTTCTGTCAGGTGCTGGCACTCAGGTGCCCGCACGGCCTCTGACACCGACCCTGAGAGGTGGGGAGGAGGCTTGGAAATATTGTCCGCAGGGGTGCGGCTGCTCTGACCTTCCAGAATTCCCCACAGTCCCGGGAGAACAGGCAGCGGAGGAAGGGATGTGAATCTCTTTCCTCTCACAAAGTGGGGACCGAGGGAGCCATGGATGTGGTGCCGGTTGGGTGCCCAGGCAAATTACGTCCCTCCCTCCTTCCGAGGCAGTGGAAAGAAAGCCCTGCCCTGCCCTGCACACTGGTGGGATGGTCGTGGGCATCTGAGGATCTTCGTCCAAGGCTTTGTTGGCGGTGAAGGGCTAAACGAAGCACGGAAGGTGTTGGGTCACCAAGAAGGTGCCTTTGAGAGGGACCTGGAATAGGCGAAGGAGAGAGGTGTTTGGGGATCTGGCAGAGGATCCTCATCAGAAGGAGCAGCGTGTGCAAAGGCCCGGGGGCAGGAGTCTTCCTGGTGTCTGAGCTGCAGTAAGAGGCTGGTGTGGCCGGAGGGCAGAGAGGAAGGAGAGAAGCTGTCAGACAACAGTTGGGGGAAGAGCCAGACGACGCAGGGGGGCCTTACTTAGGTGCCCTGCAGGGGAGAAGCAGGGAGGCCAGCAAGAGGTCATCGCCTTGAGGCAGACCAGATGCTGGCAGCCACCGGTGGTGGTGTGGAGAGGGGAAGACACAATTGGATTCCGAACACATTTTGAAAACCAAAGCCACGCGATCTGCCGATAGCTCGCATGTGGGGCGTGAGAGGACAGGGGTGAGGACGCCTCTGAGTTTTCCGGCAGGAGCACAGAGGTGAGTGCTCGCCTCGTGGGTCCGTGAAAGCGACGGAGACGCGGTGGCCGGGCTGTGGAGCCGACCACCAGCTTCCCAGGTGACGGTGGCTCCCGCGGCTGCCCCGCCCCCCCCACCCCAAACCAAGAGGAACTGCGGCTGGTGGGGGGGGGGGGGAGGAGAGATAGAGAGACCCAGAATCCGAAGCAGGCTCCAGGCTCTGAGCTGACAGGCTGACAGCCGTGACCCCGACGTGGGGTTCGAACCCACAAAGCGCGAGATCGTGGCCTGAGCTGAAGTCGGTCGCTCACCCGACTGAGCCACCCAAGCAGGCACCCCTCTATTTTATAATTTTTCTAAAACAAATAGGTGGCACCCCACTCCCTCCCCCCCACCATCCGCTGTCGAGGCAGCCCTAGTTTGTCTCCCTTAAAAGGTGCCCATCGTCTTAGACACAGAGATTCTACTTCTGAAACACTATTGCGAGGAATGTAGCTTAAATAGAACACCGTCAAACAGGATGACGCCACCACAATCCCGCGTCTGCGAATCAGCAGTAAGCCTCCCACCCTGGGTGTCCTCGGTAGGAATTATCCCTGACTGTCACCGCGTACCAACACTGCGTGTGCTATTATGTAGCCATGGATACTTTGTCTCAGTTGAATTTGTATAAACAGAGGGAAATATTTCTGCCTGAGAACTGACAAGAAACCAGATCACAGATGAAGTCAGGTCCCTGGCATGCAAAACGCAACCCAAGGAAAATGAACAGAAAAAAAGACTGGAAGGAAATGCAGTGTCCATGTTGCCTGAGATTGTGGATGGCTTTGCTTTCGTCTTCATTTTCCGCCTTTTTCAACATTTCTTCGGACGGCGTGTCTTACTTTGAGAAAGAAAAACCACTCCGGTGACTCTTGGTTCCAAACAGCCCGCCCGGTCCTCAGAGTCCGTTAAACACGAGCTTCCGTGCACGATGCCGTCCTTCCTCCTGCTCAAGGTCTCGTCCGTGTTGACGTACAACAGGGAGTCGGGAAGTGCACGGACTCATCCTCCCTGCCCTGCGGGACCCCTCGGTCCAGAGGGTCATTGGGCAGGACCAGAGAGGTGACCGCCACCATCCACGCTGCCTCCGATGCTCCGTGGACTCGCCCCGCGAGCCCTGGGACGCGGCGGAGGGTGCCGGAGCCGGCAGGGCCCGGGCTGGTCCCTCTTCTTTGCCCTCGCCTGGTCACCTGGTCCAGAGCGTCCCCGAGGTGAGAGCGGGCGTCAGTTACTGGCCAAGGCCTCTGGGTGGCTCCACTTGCCCTAGGCTTGGCCACTGTCCCTGTCCTGCCTCTTACCCCTCCCAGCCGGCTCCTTCCGGGAATGTCTGTCCTCCCTGCCAGCGGCAGCTGAGGACCCGAGAGCCACAGGGCTAGGGAGGCCTGGAAATGTTTCTGTCCTCGTTCTAGTCACGGCGGCTCTGGAGGGGCCTAAAATGACCTCCGTGCACCCCCAAATCCTTGCATGTTGGGAACAGAAATACATGAGAAAGACGCGCACTTCCGTGCAGAGAAGGTCGAAGATCTGTGATGTGTGTCACCTGGGGGCGGGGGGGCTGGACGAAGGTGGAGAAACCCTGCACACTTCAGGGGCGGCCCGAGTGGGGGCACCAGGGGGCAGCGGCTTCTCCTTGCGTCCCTTCCCCCTCCCTCCCTGTCCCATGGCATAGGGTCGCCACGGACTTCTTTTCTGCCCCTCTCCACCCGCCCACACATCCGGGTGCGTCTGGGACCGGCCGGGCGCCCCTCCTGCGCGCCCCTCCAGCCAGGGTGGCCAGACCGTAGGCCGTCATACAGCCAAGGGAGCCGTTTGGCCGGGCTCTGCAGCGGCGCGATGGGGAGTTTTATTGACCAGGCCCCGCAGTCTGGATCGTGTCTACGGCAGCTGTCTGTGCTCGCTCCCAGGAGGGGGGGAACCATGGAGCCACCTGGCCGAGCTCGCTGGGAACGGACGTCAGGCCGCCGTGGGGGCCTGGCAGGGGGAGAGCGGCCTCGGGGGGCCCTGGGGTGCTTTCCCGCTGCACGCGGTTCCGGACCCCGTGATCATGAGACAAAGGGCTCTCTTGTCACCGTCCCCCCGCCCCCCGCCCTCCGTAGCCGGGGCACCGCCGCCCAGGCCTGACAAGCCCCGGGCCGCACCCTGGAGGTCTGCCAGGCCCACAGGAGGTGCCCCTCGCCGCCCCGGGGAGGCCTGGGCCCCACAGCCACCACCACGGAGGAGATGGGTGTGGGCCACTGGGAGGAAAGAATCCAACGTATTGTCACCTTAATGCTCGCGCAATGAGGTGTGAAATTCTGTGTTTCCAAAATTTGTTATCAGCCGCGCTCCCTGTCCTCCCGCGCGCGGGCTGCATTGAGGAAATTCGGGAGAAGCGGTGTGATTGCCGTGACATTAGTTATGACAAGCTCGAGGCTCCATGGCCGGGAGAGCCGGGTGGAGGGGGGATTTATCACTCCGGAGAGAGCCTTCAACAGGCTTCATTAGGCTGGAAACGATAATGAATATGTTCCCTTCACCTGTTTTCATTAATAACGACTCCCTCTTATCTTTTTGCCACACGTACCTTCTTTTATGAACCGTGCATACACCGCACGGGGGAACGCGGGGTGGCCGCTGAGCGCCCACCTGCCTCCCGCCCCCCCCTCCTCCTCCACGTCTGGCCGGCAGGGGGCGCCGCGGGCTCACCGAGAGCCGGGCCGGGCCGGGGAAGGGCAGTTGTCCTGCCCTTCAGGGGCCCGGCGGGGCTGGGGCAGTGGCCAGCTAGACGTGGAGGGAGGAGAGTCAAGGCTTCTGGAAACTTCCAGGCCCTTACCTCCGCCTGGCTTCCCCCAGCCAGTCTTGAACTTTAGCCAAACGCAGACCTTCCCCGGCCTGTGTTTCTCACACTTTCTTAGAGGGAAGGCAGGGCTGTGGGAGTGAGCGCCTGCAGGGGGGTGAGCTTGGGGGGCCCAGGGCAGAAGTCATCTCCACTGCTGCTCCGGGCCCCCAGCCCCTCCTCCAGGCCCTACTTGGGTTCTCCTTGCCTCCCCACGGAGCCCAGCGGCGGCCTCTTGGCTGTCCCCGCTCCCACAGCGGTCGCTGCAGCTTTTTAAGGCTCCGACCTTACCTTTCCCCTTCTCAGAGCCTGTCTGAGGCGACCCCTGACTCTGCCCAGCGGCCTGGCATTCGGGACCCTGGCTGGGCAGCCCCTCCAACCTTCAGGGACAGCTGCTCCCTCACTCCAGCGGGTCTCTGACAAGGCTCCCAAAATAGCCAGGCACGTTGGCGCCCTGGCCTTCCCTGGCTCAAGCTTGTCTCGCTGCTGGGAAGGCCTCCCCCTCCCCTGCATTTGGCAAACTCATCTGTACCCTTCAAGGCCCATCCCCAAGGTCACCTCCAATGGGAAGCCTTCCAAAGAAAGGCTCTCGGGCCCGGCCCGGGCCACCTTGGCACTCCGGCCGCTCGGCCAGTGGGAGAGGGCTTCTCTTCCAGCTCGGGGACGTGCCGCGCTGGGGGTCCTGGGTCAAATGTGCCCTCCTGTTCTTCCTCCTCTGGGCACTGCTGGCCACCAGCTACCTCCGGGCACTTGGGGCAGAGTGGACTTCTATGTTAGTCCCGAGGTCATTTCTGCCTTGCAGGTCGGGACTGTGAGGCCCAGAGAGGCCTTAGCAGCTTCCCCACAGTCTGTCAGTCTGTCTATCCGTGCTCTCCTGTACAGCGATACCCTCCCTTTACTGAGTCCCGCCTTCCTCCAGCAACGGGGAGCGCACTCCCCCGGGCCACGCTGAATCCGTGCACCTAGTTGGAATCTGCACAAGGGGTCCCAGTTTGGCCACCCTAGACCCCTGGGAGAAGGTCCAGACTCAGCAGCTGTGCTCCTGGGTTCCGATACTGCATGGGTGGTGAGCCTGCTGGGCCACCCGGCCTTGGCGGCCCGTGGGTAAAGGGACAGCCTGGCCTTTCTGTTTCATCTTGCTCAGACCTAGCCTTGCAGGATGAGCTCGTGCTTTGACAAGTGACAGGCTTGAGGAGGGGTCCTCAGGTGGAGGGAACAGCTCTAACTGAGGCCCGCAGGCACCGCATGGGTATGTGGGAAGCCGAGAGCAGCGGTGGCCTCCGGACACGGAAGGCTGGCTGGTGCTGGGGGGAGGGGAGGGGGTCCTCACTGCCAGCACTAGGATGCAGAGGGGAGAGGGCCCCAGGGTCCGACTGATGGTCTTGGGATTTTGTTATAACCACCTCCAGGCACAGAGCGGGGAATCCAGCCCGGGCGGCCGGTAAGGTAAGGGGCCAGCACTGCTCTGGCTCAGGACGCTCGTATCTGCTCGGGCCCCCCACCCCCACCCCCAGCCGAGGGCTCCTGGTGGCCCGTCCCCAGCCCTGGGCCACGGGGACAACGTGAAGGAACACAGCAGCATCTGGCTGCCTTGCTGGGCTCTCTCCTCCCTCGTTCTGCAGTCATGGTCCTCAGACTTGCTAATTAGTCGGTAACGACACACCCCGAGAAATGAGCCCGTCTTGATGACACGGTATGCTTTCCAGCGCTGGGTTCCGCTGTTTTCCCGGCAACGCTCGCAGAAAGAGACCAGCACTTTCCCTTCTCTCGAGGAAGAGTCACCACAGATGTTTTTACAAAGTCAGGGCCAGGGAACATATGAATAAATGCCACGATTCATGTTTGCAAACCCCTCCCTGCCAGCTTCTGTCTTGACAAGCAAGGGGGGCTGGGGAGGAGGCAGGCAGATATGCGACCTGGGAACGGGGCCAGGCGCTTTGTTCGAGACAGCGTTCCTCTCACAGGCAGAACTAAGTGGCAGGCGGAACTGGGGAAGCCCCGTGACAATCGGGGGCTCCGGGGTACCCACAGGCCGGCCCACTGGCCAGTCATCGCCTGCCCCCCCTCCAAGCAGGTGGCCTGGCTCTGAGGAGCTGGGGTACCCACAGGGAGGCCCCTTCACCCTTGGGAGAGGCTCCATTACCCCAAAGGCCAGGGGGCACATTCCTAATTATTGTAATAACAACAATTAGTGGGAGTGGCGATAACCGAGTCCTGGCTCCCAGACTCTCCCTCCAAACTCAGCCCCACAGCTTCGCCAGAGCCCGAGAGGGGGCGCGCAGAGTGGGGGTCCTTAGCCCCATCTTATGGATGTGGACACTGGGGTCCAGTGGGGTTCGAGACACCCATTCAAAAGGCTCCAGCTGGGAAGGGGAGGGTGGGACCGGGTGCCAGGTTCCTTTCTGCTAATGGAAGTGAAGATTGGTGTGGACAGCAGTCCAGTGGGGGGACAGGTATTTTCAGGGTTTAGCGGCTCCCTGAGGTCACCTATAGACGGTGATCACCTCCTCTGTATTCCTGCAAAACCAGTGCTACCTGAGAACGAACTGCTACACCTCTTGTGTGTGTGTGGGTGGGGGGGGAGGCATCTCCCTGATATTTATTGAGCACCTACTTTTCTGCCTCTGGACAGTCTACAGCTTACGGGGGGCTCCTTCCCCACAAACTCCCACAGAGGGGAGGAGGACTCTTGTCTTCAGGGAGCACCCCCAGCAACCGGGAAGCCGCCTGTCTCTGAGCATCCAACCCTCCGGCAGGACGAGGAATGAGAAGGAGCCCAGGGCTCTGTGACCAGGAGGTCCAGGGCAGATGGTATGGAGCCTGGGCGTTTGGGCTGAGGCTTGAAACCATGAGAGGGGAGGAAGGAAGGACTCCTCCCTGAGGGACAGGTCCACCATGGTCTGCAGGGGGACCACCGAGACAGGCCACATTCCGGGAGGAAAGAGTGGACTGCAGGGTGGAGAGAGAACTTGCTGGCAGCTCCCAGGGCTTGTGATAACTGGCTACAGTTCACCCTCCAGCCAAGGAGTAGGAGAGAGGAGCGAGGGGTCTCATGGGACCAGGAGAGAGAAGACGGGAACCAGGGACACGTGGAGGCTGGGAGCTGAGCACCTGGCCGGCAGCAGAGTGCCCAGAAAAGAGACCCACGAACAGCAGCCACTGTGCAAGATGGCCATAGACCCACCTCCCTGCCTGACCCTGACAGAGGGACGCACATCCGTGGGGGACTGCCTGGAGGAGGCGGCAGGTTCTGAGATGGGGCCAGGCTACAGGGAGGTGTTTGTGGGACGGCGCCCCCCTCCCCACCGCAGCCCCCCAGGCTCCGTTGACTTTCGGACAGGTGCCGGGCCCCAGATGCAGTGCCGTCCAGTGTCTGCAGAGGCGGCCCGGGAGGGAAGGGCCTTCCTCGGGATGAAGCCAGCGACAGAGGCTTCTCTCCACAGCCTCAGAGTCATGTTTTCATTAGTCAAGTTCTCAGATCATTGTTTACTGCTCCCCACACACGGAGGACTTACTAAAAGCTGGGCCAAGTTAAAAATACCAGCAACAGGGATGTGCAGGGCCCAAGGCAGCCGCAGAGACAGGCGCCCCAACAGCGGGGAGGCAGGAACAGCTCCCCTGGAGGGAATCCCTGCCCACATCCTGCCCACCGTCCAGCTGGAGGGACAGAGAGTGGCCACACCAGCCCTACTCCACCTGTACCCAGTGCAAGTGCGGGACCAGACCTCACGACCCTGGGCGCCAAAAAGGTGGGGGCAGGGGGCGAGGTGCAGCCCCACCCCCCCCATTCCTCCAGGAGTTTCCAGTCCGCGGGGAGCTCCCGTGCTCTTAGACATAGCAATGAACCGGCCAGCAGCCCTGGCAGACAGCCTCAGGGTGAGTACAGGGAGAAGGAACCTGGCAGGCATTCCTGGAGGTGCTCCTGGAGGAGGTGGCCCTCAGCATGGGATGGGCGTGAGCGGTGGCCATTCTAAATGACACCCAGCATCAGCCGGGGCACGGAGGTTAGAGAGCACGGGAGTTCAGGTTTGTCCTGCTCACGGACAGATGCTGGAGGTCAGGATGAAGCAGCCGCCTTCATGGGACACGCATGGGGGCAGTGACAATATGGGGGAGGCACCCCATGAAACTCTGAGGGTCCCCCCGCAGCCATGGGCTCTGTCTTGTCCGGGCCTCCCGGAGAGTTCCAGAGTCAACAGGTCCACGGACGGGGAGACACAGAGCCCGAACCCAGCTCCACCCCCTGTCCCAGAGGGAGTGAAGACAAGGAAGGGGGCCGTGACTCATTCTGGGGACACTAGATGGCTGCCTCCTGGCTGAAACCGAACTGTCATCACAATCATGAGACAAGCGTTAATGCCTCCAAATATTGGCTGCATGCCACACAAGGTCCTGGTTGCCAGGCCTCAGTTTACCCATCTGATGAGCGAGCGAGAGAGAGAGAGAGAGAGCCTTCCTATCAAACATATGGTTCCATCCATCCACCCACCTAGCCACACATCCATCCATCCATCGTGTATTCACTCAGCAAACATTCTCTGGGCCCTTACTGCATGGCTACGGCACAGGGGAGGGTCAGACGTGTGCTGTGGCCTCCAGACCTTCCCCCCCTACCTCCCACTGCATGTGGCGGCTCACGGGTGTCTAAAGCAGAGCGTGACAAATGCTGGGTCCGGAGGAGTAAATGAAATCAATAGAAAAGCCCTTTGAAAGTTAAAAGCACAGTTAACACACGTGCTCCGCCTACGGGGACAGTGCTTCCTGGGGCCCTGGGCCGCGAGGGGGCTTTCTCTTTGGTCAGGTGTGTGGGCACGGGAAGGGGGGATCACACAGCGCCCCAGACGGCCACTGGATGCAGTAATTCAATTACAGCACGTGTCCCTTTAGTGGAGGTGTCATTCGGACCCTCACGGCCCTCCCACACCAGGAAGTCACAGAGGAGAGAGGCCGTGTTCTCCTTATTCAATTAATCAATTATGTCCTCGCTCGGTCTCTGCCTGTAAACACCCTCCAGTCTCTATCTTCTTAACTGCAGACACACACGTGTGCGCACACACACACACACACACACACACACACACAGCTTTTTGCAAAATGCAGACCCTTCCTCTGTCCCCCTTCCCGTTTGCAACCACAGCGTATTGCCTTCGAGGCTCACGCCCTGTGCGCCCGCAGCCTCTGCAGCCCTTCTCGTCTGCCCCGGTGGTGTCCCCTTGACCCGCCCCCTGGGGCTGACTTCTCAACCTCCGTCTTCGCTGATGTCCCTGCGGCCCTGGGGACCAAGGGCCACTTTCCTTCCTCTGTTCTTTTCCTCTCTTGGTGTCTGAGATGCCTCTCGGTTTTTACAAAGATGGGAGACGTGAGGGTGTTTCTGGGAGTCGGGGAAGGGGCCCTGCGCTGACGGGTGCTGGACATTTGGAGCTGGGAGGGGTGACGGGTAACCAGGTGAGAGGAAGCTCGGGGTCTCTGGGCCCCACCTGTCTCCTGGCAGCTTCCATGGCCTTTGTGAACACCTCTCCTCTCTCGTTCCTTAAACGCCGTGAGGTTTTCTTTCCCCTGATTCTCTGGATTCTTCCTGTCCGTGGCTCGACCGCTGCTCTCCGCCACCCCATCGCCCTCAGCAGTTTCAGCCCCGCCCTGGCCCCTGCCACGGCCCCCCCCCCCCCCATCCAGGCCATTGGGACCACAAGCCCTGACCCAGGCAGTGGGCTGTGTGCGCAGGCGGGAAGTCCCCGCCGAGGAGAGCCAAGTGGGGAAACTGAGGCCTGGGAGAAGAACACCCAGGGTCCCACCCGGATCCTGACGCCTGTTACCCGGCCCACAGCAGGGACTCTGCCAACGCGGAGCTCCCGCAGACGAGGGCGTGTGGCTCAGCTCGTGTGGCGGCCAGGGGCGCTCCCTGCAATCATGGCTCAGGAGAGCCCTTCGGCTGGGCACTGCTCCCAGGTCGGTGAGGGCTAGGGGCACGAGAGCCCCGGCCAGGACACCCAGGCTCAGAGAGCTCTGCCCTGAAGCAGCTTTTCAGCCTCAGTTTCCCTGGCCAAGATGGAGGCGGCTGGGTTCAACGATGCTCTGAGTTGTGTGGGCTCTTCTTCTGTCCTTCCGGCCCCGCCCTGTGCCCTCTGTTCCCAGCACAGGGAAGGACAGGAGTGGTCGCCACGGACTGGGGCCTCTCCCACCAACCCCCCCCCCCCCCCCCCGCCCCGTCGGCACCAGGAATCCCGGCTTCCAGTTCAGGTGACGCTGCGCCCTCGCGGCTGGTTCGCGGTCTCCTTGCTTACGCAAGCTGTCAAGCAGGGCAGAGGCTGGGCATGGATCCCCAGGTACGGACCACTGCGGGTGCTGGGCCAGGAGGCGGCCAGGCCGCGGGGCCGGGGGGGCCTCGAGGGCCGCGTTTAAGGGCCCCCGGTGGCGATCGACCCCGCGTGGCCCTTTGCAGTTCGCACCGCGTCTGAGTCCTGCAGCGTCACTGGCATGGGGCTTTCAGAGGTGCAGCAGCTCCAGACCCAGAGCTCCCATTAAGGGCCGGTGCCGGGCAGAGTCTCACTTCCACGTGGGGGTTACAGCCCCAAAGGGAACGGACGGACAGTGGCCCAGGGAGCCTGAACCTGTTCCCCAGCCTCCCCTCACCTGTTCACCCCCGTGCACCTCCCCCTCCCCTGCTGCCCTGCCTTGTGCGGAGGAAGTCCCGAGAAAGCCCACGCGAGATGGTTCCCCACCGTCTCTAGTTAGCAGGGGAGGGGGAACAACCCGGCTGAGAATGTGCAGGGGTGGGGGGCCCTGCACGGCGCGCGTCGATGAATCGGGGCCCGTTGCTGGCCGCAGACAGCGAAGGCTGCTGCCCGCTGCTCGTGGAGGAAAGGCAGAGCGAAGGAAAATACAATCAGAAATAATTGGCCCATCGGAGAGAGGCAGGGGAAAGGTGCCGAAAAGAAACTCATCTGCAGGCCGGAGGAAATTTTTGCCGGGAAGAGGGGCTGCCCAGGCGTTAAAAGGCCGTTTCCGATTCCCAAGGTGCCCCCGTGCCTGCCAAATGCTTCCTCATCGATTCCTGGATAAGACGGTGCAATTCGGTTCCACGAATATTTAATGAGAACCTACCCTGTGCCTCATTCTGCGCGTGCAGTCCTGGGAGAGCCGAAAGGGGGTTTGAAAAGGCAAGACTTCCGGCCCCCCTCCCTCCTTCCTTCCTTCCACCCTCCCTCCTTCCTTCCTCCCTTCCTTCCTCCCTCCTTCTGTCCTTCCTTCCTTCCTTCCTTCCTTCCTTCCTTCCCTCCTTCCTTCCACCCTCCCTCCTTCCTCTCTCCCTCCCTCCTTCCTTCCTTCCTTCCACCCTCCCTCCTTCCTTCCTCTCTTTCCTTCCTTCCTTCCTTCCTCCCTCCTTCTGTTCTTCCTTCTTTCCTTCTCTCCTTCCCTCCTTCCTTCCTTCCTTTTTTCATCCCTCCCTCCCTCCCTTTCTCTTTCTCTCTACCTTCCTTCTATGAAAAGTTAAAACAAGACTCTAGAAAACGAATCTAGAAAGCCTCTGACTGACTCCTGCTCTCCAGGGGCCTGGAAGGCCCGGATGTGGCCTTTGGTGACAGAGTCTGGTGGCTTGGACCAGGGTGGTGGTGGCTAGGGTGGAGGTGCGGGAGAGCCATTGTTCGGGTACGACCCCCCCAGGACTTGGCACCTGTGTGCGCATGGTCAGGGGCAGGGCTGAGGGAAGAGAGGCTAGGCCTTGGCTTGGGCAATTGCAGGGCTGTGGCAGCCCGCGAGGAGGCCTGAGGATGACACACGGAGATGAGACTACGGGGCGAGCAGGGAGAGGCCAGGGCGAGGAGGAAGAGGGAGAGAGAGGGAAGGTGTCCAGCCCCAGGAAACTGTCTCGTGCCCCAAATTCCACCCTTGCTGACGCAGGAAACAGAGGGCCACTCCCTCAGTCCCAGCCAGAATCTTATTCTAGTGACACGAATTTCTTGTCTGTTTTGAGTCTGTGGGCTTTCTGGTCAGACCTCAAATGCACCGTTGAAATGAGGGAACCTGGGGCTCCTCAAAGCACCACTCACCGTCAGCTCTCTGGGTCATTCTGGCTGGGCGCCAGGCCTCAACAATCGGGTCCTGCTTTGCCACCACCTTGCTGTGTGACCTCGGGGACATCGCTCAGCCTCTCTGGACCCCAGCATCAAGTTCTGTGGCCAACGGGGGAGGTGGCGGCGGCCCTCCAGATGGAGGGAGAGGAAGAACAAACATTTTTGTGCCGGGATCCAATTAAGGCTCATCGCGGAAGACCAGACTTGAGTTTGGGCACCAAGAAACCCCATGTGCGTTGGGCGGGGGGAGCCGGGGTCAGCCGGGGCTGGGTGTCCCCTGCCCCCCATCCCTAGCTGAAGCTTGGCTGTAAACAGCTAGGTAGGGCCTCTGGAGGCGAGGAGCGTCACCATAGGAACAGGCTCTTGGAGTGTATACACAGAGAAGCCAGGCGCTGGGGGGGGGGGGGCAGGGGGGCGGGTAACAGCGGGGGTGCTGGCTGCGGTCTCCCTGCGTGCGCCTGCTCCCCACATTCACCACACCCAGTCACAGAACCCTGAGGCCCTGGTGAGGAGAGAACAAGGTGGGGACGTCGCCACAACCCCAGCTAGGACACAGGGTCGTTCCGAGGGGCCCGTGGTAACCCTCGGAGAACACTTGGTGCCTCGTTCATTTATTCATTAATTCACTTAATCCACAAACACCTCGTGGGCAGCCCTGTAGGCCCCCGGCTGCCGGGCATAGGGCTGAGAAAGGCGCTTCTGGCCCCGCCGAGGTCAGACACACGTGCGAAGTCCGTTAACGCCAGGCAGGAGGATGTGTCCAAGGCGGGTGGTGCTGCTGGGAACGTCTGGGACGAGAGGCCAGAGGCTCGCTGGTCTCCAGTCCCGGGCCAGGACGCACGGCAGGTGGACCGGAGGCTGTGGCCGGTGGCAGGGGAGGCCTGGGGGGAGGAGGGCAGAGAGGAGCCAACGCAGGGCCCTCTGACCTCCCACCTGCCTGTCCCGGGGCCCTGCTTGGGCACCGGGCAGGGCCTTCCCTCGGAAGCCATCCCTAACGCTTAGGATGCAGTAGAGCGGTGAAAACATTTCTGAATATAATTGAATGAAGACACTAATGCCTTCTTACAAATAAGAGAATAAATATAGTACGGAAACATCTTAAATTCCTCGAGAGCCATGTGTTTTCACATCCCTAAACTTGACAGGTACATCAGGCCCAGCCAGGAGACACAGCTCTTTTCCTAAGCCCCAGACATGGGGATGGGGAAGGTCACGGTCCTGTCATAGTCCTGCCATGGTCACCCTAAAAACCCCTAAGCTGGAGCTAGGATGGGGTCCTCCTTCCAGGGGCTCGGGGCTTGAGAAAAGGGTTTCACCTGTTTCCTCTCCATCACGGGGCACTTTGTTGGTGCCTCTGAAGGGTTCGGCTGGCCGGGCCCTCCCTCTGGTGGAAGGGGGTAGGCAGGTGCTGCAGGGGTCGGGTGGGGGAGGGCTGGCCCAGTTCCCAAGCCTCCCCGCAAGTCTGGGCAAGATGTGTTCGTGGGTCGACCCTGGTCCGAGAAAAGGGAGACAGACTCCTGTCCCTCAGGTTGTTTGCCAGGGTAAGGGAGGCCGTCGAATATTTAAGAATAGTTAAGAGGGGGGCGCCCGGGTGGCTCAGTCGGTTAAGCGTCCGACTTCAGCCAGGTCAGGATCTCGCGGTCCGGGAGTTCGAGCCCTGCGTCGGGCTCTGGGCTGATGGCTCGGAGCCTGGAGCCTGTTTCCGATTCTGTGTCTCCCTCTCTCTCTGCCCCTCCCCCGTTCATGCTCTGTCTCTCTCTGTCTCAAAAATAAATAAACGTTAAAAAAAAAATTAAAAAAAAAAAAAGAATAGTTAAGAGGGCTTTCTCTCTAAAACGCTGAAGGTCTTGTAACCGTTTCTCCAGCCTGACTCGGCCCCAGTCTCAACGAACAGCAGCACACTGGCCTCTCGCGCGTGTGCATACAGAGGTCCCGCCGAGACGACCCTGGCCAACGAACTCCTACACACCCCGAAACACCCAGTCCCGGGACCCCCACCCTCCAGGAGGCGCTCAATCTCCCTTCCCGCAGGCCTGCTCCCGGGCACACAGTAGGAGCTCAGCCCATTCTGAGCGGATGAGAGACAGCATTTAAAAGAAGCGAGCCTCCGTTGTATGGAAAATTAACTTCTGGGAATTTCTGACAGGCTAAGTGATGAAAAGACTCTTTTCTCCTCTAGTTGTGATCCCCTCCCACCTAGGTGGGGTGAGTTTACCTACGAGGTGTGGGGGCGGGGCGGGGAGCTGTTATTAACCCTTCTGGAGACCCCCAGAGCTCTCCACCCACACAGCATGACTCAGTGGCGCCCTTTAAGAGGATAATTTGATTGAGGAGGGGACAATTAGACCCGCGAACGTGACATCCATGTCGATTTTAACGAGGAGGGAGGCGAGAAAGAGCTATTTTTGAATGCGCCCATCCGATGGGTGGCGAGAAACGGGCTGCGGTCTGGGGGGGGGGGGGCGGGGAGGCGCGACCCCTCGGAAGTCACGTGGCCAGGCCACCGCCTCCCCCGGGGGGGACACGTGCGCCCCCAGCTCCCTCGCGCGCCCCGACGCCGCGGAGCCCGTCACGCGCCTCCCCCGGCCCCGCCACGAGGCCTGAGCAGCAGGTGCGCCTCCACCTCCACGGCCACGGTCCCCGTTCTCCGCTCGGCCGAGCGCGCAGCCACTTCAGACTGAAGAGGCTTCTCTCTGATTGAACTCGAAACCAAGCCGTCGTGCTCGTGTTCTCGAGCCTAAATGTACCCGGGTGCACCTCCCACTTCCCTCCACCCTCCGCCCCCGGGGCCCCCTCCCCTCCGCGGGAGAAAAGAGACTGTCTCTCTTCAAAGCTGAACTCGCTTGCTTGGGGAAAGAATGCGGATCCGATCGTGGCTGCCGGGCAGCTCCTCGGCGTTTGCACCGAGCCCTCACGAACCACCTCCCCCCTCAAGGTGGCTGCTCGGCACCCCCCCCCCCTCCAGGGGAGGTGCCCTCGGGTGTTCCCAGTGTCCTCCCTGCCCTGCCGCTGAGCAGAGAGCGGGGCGTGGATTCCCTGCTACACGCTGGCTGCACACCTGTCTCAGAACCGGGCAGCCTCAGTGTGCTCATCTCTGAACCCTGGGCCTTGCAGGGCCCAGCCAGCCGGGCTTCAAGGAGGCCCCCCCGTAAGAATCCAGATCCGAGGGGACAGTCGGGGAGAGGAGGAAAAGGCAGGCCCCGCCTTCTTGCCTGTAGCCCTCCCTAATTCAGGGGCTGTGGCCCGGTGGTGGGGAGATCCCTGCCCCCACTGTGTCCAAATTCCAGTTCCAGGACTCTAATCAGAAGAGCTAAAGCTCTGGACGCTGGCCCTGCCTTGTCAAATGGGCAGGCTCTTTGGGCAGGGCTACGTGTCTCAGACAGGGCGAGGGGGAAGCTGTGTCCTCTTCGGGAGGCAGGGTGGAGAACGCATGGTATTTGGGAGAGGGAGAGAGAAGAGGGAACAGAGGCACCTGGGGGTCTTTGCTGGGCCTCAGTTTCTCCGACTGCATCATGTCCCATTAGGCCCGGACCGGTGGGAATGCAGAGACCTCCAAAAACCACAACCCAGTCTGGGCAGAAACAAAGCCTCAGGCTTTGGAGATTCTCAGCTGTAGGGGGGTGCACAGCAGATGTCAAGACGGGGTGGAGGCAGAGTCCCCCCCCCCCCCTCAGCTGCCTTGCCCCCACTGTGCACGCCCAGGACTAGCTGGTCTCCGAGGCCCCTCCAGCTGGACCCTGCTGGGCTTTCTTGATCAGCAATTCTGCCTTTAATCAAGTGGTCTGGTGCTGGCCGAGGGCAATGTCAGTGTTTGGAGAGGGGAGGAGGGGAGAATGGGCGGGGGACCGTCTGGAGACAACATTTCTTCGGTGGCCTCAGAAAACTTGCGCCCCTCACCAGCTCGCTTGCTGCAGGGTGGAGTAAGGCCCCGGGGAGCTGGCCTCTGGGCAGGAGGAGCAGAAGGTTCACGGGGCTGCAGGCAGCGCCAGCTTGGCAGAGGGAAGGAGCCCGGCTTGAAGTTCAGGAGTTGCGATCCGGCCCCACCGTGGGCAGGTTTGGTCCCTGATGCCTGTGTACCCCGCGGGCCAAGCCACCCTCCGCAGACCAGGCGGCCAAGCATTTCCTGAGGGCGGGGGCTGCTTGCCTCCTTTGTGATCCCCTCTGTTCTTTTCGGGGGAGGGAATGACAGGGAGGGGAGGGGTGCACAGATAAAGGAGGGAGTCGTCCTGAGTCCTCCTGCCCTCTGGGTCCGCTTGCAAACAGCAGGCGGTGCTGACTTCTCCCCGAGGGACCCGGTTGGCATTTTCATGCTCTCTGTGCACAGCCTTGAAGCTGGTGACTGTCACCAACCTCCCCTCTCCCCACTGCTCCTAAGCTACCCTTTCTCACTGTCTGCTTGCTGAAAAGAAATCTCCAGTCTCCAGAATTTACAAACACTTTAGTGAGACCCACAGAAAGCTCTAGGCTTACAGGTCTTGAAATGGCAGGAAAGACTCCTCCCAGCAGTGGCCCTGCAGGGGGCTCTAAAGAGGGCCAGATCATGAACCAGTTCCAGAAAGAACTAGCCCACTGGGGTGGAGGCCCAGAGGCAGCTGGTGGAGGAAGGCAGGAAAGGGCCAGGCCTTGTAAGTACAGTGGTTTTCTACTTAGGAAAACCCAAGTTCCCTCTGGGGACAGGTGTGGTCTCCCTGCTTATAGACAAGGAAACGGGGCTCTGAGGGGCATAGTGACTGGCCCAGGGCCCTCAGCAGTCAGGGGATGGAATGGGGATTAGCGAGCAGGTGCCAGCCAGCCAGGGAAGTGCCCTTTCAGCCTAAGCCCCTGACATTTGGGCATGAATGCCCTTGGGTGAGACTGCCCTCCTCAAGCCTCCCTCCCTTTCCAGAACTGGGGAGGGCAGCGGTGGGAGGGGACCGAGGTTGGAAAGGGAGGGGTCTAGCTGACGGTGTACGTGATGGCCCCGTGGGTCCCCCACACGGTCCACATGGCACCTTGGCACCTCGTGACTTGGTCTGGGCGGAGGCCCTCACCCCCGGGGCCCTCAACGCAGAGATCCCCCGCCCCTCCTCAGTGTCTGGCTGAGAACCCAGCCCTTCCCAATCTGCCCGCTGTGTAGGATAATTTTGGAGGCTGAGGTCAGGGTCCTTGGAGGGAAGAAAGGAGGGGGGGGGGCTGGTCAGGGAAGCTGGGGCCATCTCCATGCAGTGGACAGTTGAACCTCCAGACCTGGCCTGTCCGCCACTCTCGTTGGAACCCCCGGGGCCTTGGGCAAAGGACCTTCCCTCTCAGAACTCGTTTCTTCATTTGAGAAGAATCCCTGGGAGAGACGGGGTAATGGGAAGGAAGGGGCACGGGGTGGGTGCCTGGTCGGGGGCAGCCCCCCCCCCCCCCGCCCCGCCCAGCCTGTCGCTCAAGTGGTTCCCAACGGCACCCCCCACCCCTACTTGTGGGTCTTCCGCAGAGAAGAGGAGAAGAGAAGGAGGAGGCACCTTCCACAAGGGTGAAGGGGCGGGGGCTTCGCTTCAGCCTCTGTGGAGTCTCCACCCTGGTCAGGTGCCCTCCGGCAGCTGCTTCCTCTGGGAGCACAGACTCCGGGCCTTAGCGCCCCCCTGTGCCTGAGGACTCCCCGTGGCCTGTCTTCCCACACCCATCTTGAGGACGGAGAGTGTGTCCTCAAACCTGCCACCACCCCAGGAGATGGTCTGAAGGCCAAGGCCCCCCACCCTAGGACCAAAGTGGCAGAGATCACCTTCCCTCCCCACTGCGAGAAAGGGGAGGCCGTGAAATGGGTGGGCACCCACCGCCTGCACCTGGGGTCTCTGTGCAGATTAATCTATGTAAATGAAGCATAAATAAATGAACCCTCTAAAGGCCATGACCTCCTGGTACCTTCCCCAAGAAGTTAAACACCTTTCATCTCCTTCTGTCACCTGTCCCTCCCCCCCCCCCCCTTCTGTATTTCCACCTCCAGCGGCCTGATCAGAATAGGGGCCTGGAACATCCACCCAGGAGAGTCTCTAAGCCCAGGCTGGGGGCTTCCCCCGCCCAGCTCTTGGGAGGGGAGGATCTCTGGCAAGGTCGGCCTCCCCACCCCACAACCCCGTGACTCCTCTGGAGGCCTCCCAGTGGGTCTAGAATATGTGCCGAGTGCTCGCTGTGCAGCTGTGTGTGTGTGTGTGTGTGTGTCTGCGTGTGAGCGTTCTTGTGAGCTTGTCCACCTGTGTCACTGTGGGCAAAGACGGATGGGACCGGCCGGCCTGTGTGTGTTGGGCTGGACCGCATGTGTGTGTTTTGGTGAGCGTGCAATCATGAGCCTGTGATCCGTGGGTTTCGGGGGACTGGGCGTGCGTGCCTGTCACTCTCAGGTGTGTGGCTGTCCACACGTGTGGGAGGTGCCCGAGGCCCTGACTGTCGGCCCGGGGGGTTGGGGGGGGGGTGAGCGGGTGTCCGTATGTTTGCAAGTGAATTCGCATGTTCAGGTGTGCACGTGGCTGGGCACGTGCCTCTGTGTGGCCAGGCTGGGGCACATGTTGAAGGATGCCCGGGGTTTCATAACTGTGTGTCCGCCGGCCTCTCCGCGTGCCTGTGACTGCGCATGAGGCGCCCAGGACTATTTCTACAACCTGGGTTTGCATCGCAGGGCGTGCCGGTGGTGCAGTGTGTGGGCCTGCGTCTTCCTGCGTCTTTAGAGCGAGGGGCAGGGGGGTACGAGGCTTTCCATCAGTGTTCTCCCGAGGGCGCGTGTGTCAGCAGCGTGTCCTGCGTCCCCGGAGCGCGCATTTGTGTCTTCCCGGCCGTGTGAGCCATGGCCTGCGTGCTCGGGACCTTGGCGATAAGTGTTTTGGTGTTTCTCTGCGTGTTTCTGTATTCCGAGCGCGTGCTGGCGTCTTCCTGGGGGCTGCGGCCCAGCCCCGGCTCCGTCCCCGCCGCTTGTCCTAAGCGGGCCCGCCCGTGCGCGCCCGCGGGCCGTCCCGTGTACAGGACGTGTGCCCCTCGCGCGCGGGGTACCTGCGCCCGTCTAGCCAAGAGCGCTCCGCGTGCGCGAGCGGCTTTCCGGGACGCCGCCGCGGTGGGGGGCGGCCCCGCGAGGGGCGGGGGTCACCGGGACTGGCCGGCGCCGGCCCCGTGCGCGCGGAGGCGGGGGCGGGGGGCGGGGGCCGCGGGGGGGCGGCGGTACGAAAAGGGCGGCGCGCGCGGCGGCGGCGGCAGCTCGGCGGCGGCAGCGGAGAGCGCAGCGCGCAGCCCGGTGCAGCCCTGGCTTTCCCCTCGCCGCGCGCCCGCGCCCCCTTCCGCGTCCGCAACCAGAAGCCCAGCGCGGCGCCCGGAGCCGGACCCGCGCCCGCGCCGCTCCCGGGACCGCGACCCCGGCCGCCCCGCGATGACCGCGACCGCAGCCCTCCTGCCCGTCCTCTTGCTCCTGCTGGCCTTCGGCCACAGTGTCCATGGTGAGCCCCCACCCCCACCCCCACCCCCCACGCCGCGGCGGCCCGGCTCGCGCCCCCTCCGGGGAAGCCTGCGACGCCACCCCTGCCCCCCGGCCGCCCGGTGCCCCGCGCGCCCCGTCCCGTGCGCCCCGACTCCGGCCCGTCCCGCCTAACCCTAAGCCCCGCGCGGTGCCGCCTCGCCCTCCCCGCCAGCCTCGCATGCCAAGCCTCGCCCCGGGGTCCCGGGGGCAGGGGGAGGTGTGGGACCCCCGCCCCCCCCTCCCCCGCCGCCGCCGCAGCCCCTTCCCGCCCCGCAGAAGTGGCGCTCGCAGGGGTGTCGGTGCGCAGAGAGAGGAGGTATGGAGAAACGAGGTGATGATCGGGAGCCCTGTGTGGAAATGCTCTGGGGTGCAACTTTGGGGTGTCGCGTGCGCGTTCGGGACCAGGTCCGTGGGGACGGCGGGGGTGGGGGGGGATGGCTTGGCCGTCGCGGCCCCAAATTCCCACCGAGGCGCCCGGCGCGAGCCCCTCCCGCGTGGCGTTTCTCTAGGTGAGGGGCTGCGACACTTCAGTCTGCGGCGGCCATCTGTCTCTGACAGGGAGAGAGTTGCCCCTTCCCGCAGTGCCCCCCGCCCCCACTGCACCAGTGCTCGTGGTGGGGGGGCTGTCTGGAAAGCTGGGGAGCCAGGCGAAGGAAATGCACACAGTAGGCGCCTACGAAAGTGTCCGGATGTCTAAACAGTGTCAGAATTGCAGAAATCTGCTTTGCAAAATCCTTGCGTCTTTGAAATATGACGAGTCTGGGGGAGGGAGATTGGGGGGGATTTGAGTTGCGTGCCTGGTTTAACGGGGATTAAACCTTTCACACGATCAGGATGCCTTACCTGCCGGGCTGCCAGGTGAACCTGTCTGGCCTTTTCCAAAGCCCGATGCCTCAGAATCTGCCCCCCATTTTAGCTCACTTTGCAAAAGTGAGGGTTTGGCTGAGTGCCCAGGGGTCGAATGTCTCTACTCACTGTCTCCCCACCCCCGCGTTTAGCGTTTGAGGTTTCATGATTTTGAGGCGGGGGAGGAATTTAGGTGTCTGACCTGCCCCTGAGAACTAGGCAGTGTCCTGTGGTCACCCTGTCACTAGAAACGCGGCAGATTTTTTTTTTCTGAGTGGCCTGACGTGAAGCGCCTACTGTGTGCGAGGCTGGTGGGACCACAGAGGGTCTCTGGCTCCCTCCAGGGAGGCCTTGGGCTCTTTGGGCGAAGATGGGGCTTTGCCCTGGCCTCTGGGGCCTTGTGGGGTGAATGGTGTAACCTTTCTTGTGCCTCAGGAGCTGAGTGCTTCCTGGCCTGCCACCCCCAAAATGGGTTCTGCGAGGATGACAATGTTTGCAGGTAATGGGGTGGCTCCCCAGAGGCAGCCTGTAGGAGGTCAGGGCAGAATCCTGGGGAATCATGGTGTCAGGCAGAAAAGGGGGGGGGGGCTTGGCCGCTGGGCTGCAGCAAACAGCCTCCTCGCCCCCGCAGGAAACTGGTGGGAGGGTAGCGACGGGGAGAAGAGGGCCGAGGGCGGGAGGATGGGGAGGGGGGGACAGCCACAGCTCCTGTCTGCTGTCTCAGAAGTGGGGTGTTGGGAGAACCCCTTGCAGGGTGAGCCCACTGCAGGCCACTGCGGCAAAATGCAGCGCTCTGCCAGGCTCTTGGGGACCCCTCCGTCTGGTCCTCTGTTTAAGTTCTCCGTTCAGGTGTCTGGTGTTTGCTTCCTGCGACCCGCTGGC
Organism: Prionailurus viverrinus; assembly: GCF_022837055.1. Taxonomy (NCBI): domain Eukaryota; kingdom Metazoa; phylum Chordata; class Mammalia; order Carnivora; family Felidae; genus Prionailurus; species Prionailurus viverrinus. Next base: position 138,594,357 of record NC_062566.1, read on the forward strand.
CTGGCACTGTGCAAAGACCCCCAAGGGATCTTGGCTCCACAGAAAGCAGCCTGGGCGCCCCTTCCACCCCTGCTCCCCTTCATAGGTCCCCATCTTTCTCCTCCAAACCCCCCCCCCCCACCGCAGGTGCCAGCCTGGCTGGCAGGGTCCCCTGTGCGACCAATGTGTGACCTTTCCCGGCTGCGTGAACGGACTCTGCGTGGAACCCTGGCAGTGCGTTTGTGACGACGGCTGGAACGGGAAGCTCTGTGACATAGGTTGGCATGTGCCCCTGCCCGCCCCACCCCCATCCCTGCCCCCCCCCGCCCCCAGCCGCCTCCTCCCAACTGCCTCCCCTCCCCCTCCCGCCTTATTCCCACACACCCAGGGCTCTGTATGGTAATGGTGTGTTGATACACTACCCCCTGGTACCTGGAACCTCCTAGAAGGTAGGGACTCAGTTTTGTTCTCCTCGGCACAGCACCAGCACCCAGAGAAAGCACTTTGGGGGAGGGGGGCTGTCGGGGATCTGCCTGTTGAGTAAAGAGTCACACAATCAGCACAGGCTACACAAAGCTCAGAGGGTGGAGACCTGGGCAACCTGTCCGGGTCACTAGAACTCAGAGAGGGTAAGGACTGGTGGGGGGGCGGCCGGTCACGGAGCTGCGGCTCCCGGAAATTCACACACGAGGCTGTAAGAGCAAATGACTGGGGTGGGGGTGATGGGTGTGCTGAGCAGGGACTGAGTCAGAGCCAGTAGGACAGGGCTGACGTCTGGGGTCAGGTGTTGAGGGAGGCTGGGGGTCGGGAAAAGCTGAGAAGTGGTCAAAGTGCAGATTGGTGTTATCTGTTGATTTCATTAATTTATGCAATCTCTGTCCTCCATTACCCCGAGCAACTGAGAACTGGTTGCCACTACGTTTTCAGGCTGCAAAATGTCCATCTGAGTCCATTCTCGTTTGGCAGAAGGGGCCCTGAAGCCGGGGCAAGCTAAAGTCCTGGAAAAAACTCCCGGCAGAGTGGGTGGCTGCCCCGGGGCCTCTGTCCCTCGGTCCTCAATGTTAGCAGAGACCAGGGGTAGCGAGAGGGAAGTCGAGGCTCGAGGAGGTAAAAGGCTCTGCTTAGGGATGCGTGAGAGGTTATCGGGAGAAAAGCCAGCGAAAATCCCTTCCCCTGGCCCCAGGAATGGGCTACTTCTCATCTGTGGCCGCTTCTAATCCCCTCCCTTAAGGAAGATTCGAGAGCGTGTTTGACCGCCCCTGCGTCATAGCCGCCGAGGCGCTCTGCTTTCCTAATTGAGCCCCCACCACAGTCTCAGGTCCTTAAAGCACCACCCCCCTGCCCCCCCCCCCCCCCACCGCCAGACGGTGCGGGATTTTCTCCGCAGCTGACTCACGCTCCGCAGCTCTGCTCCCCCTCCACAGCACCCTCTGGGCTGCCTCGTGACCCAGAGGGTCTCCCCCCCCGAAAAAGCTACCACTTGGGATCAGGGCTTTTAGCCCAGAGCCCACCCTCTTTGGTGTCTGGTTCAGGATTGCCTCCCATGGAGTTTTCCAGACAAAATGTCCCCTCCCCACTGGGTTGACAAAGCCTCTCAGCTTGGGACGCTGGGTCCAGAGGAAACAGCCCTCCGGATAATTGTCCCCACCCCCCCGTTCCCCTTTTCCCCAACCCGTCTCTGTCTCTGAGGCTGTCAAGGCCGCAGCTGCTGCCCCAGACAGAAACCACCCCCCCTACCCCCCCTTCCCGCCCCCTGCCCCCGGCGTCTCTCTCCTTGCCTCGGCTTCATCTACCCTCCTTTTGGGCCGGAGGCCTGGGAATTGGGAAGAGGTGGGCTCATCCTCTGTGCGTGAGGCTAGATGCTGTGGGGGGACGAGGGGGGTGGTCGGTAAGTCTTTAGCTTAAATTTAAGATGCCCAGTGACAGGGTTGCTGGGAGCCCAGGACTGGGAGCCCGTTGCTGAGGCCTCACCCGCTAGAACCTTCCCGTAATGATAAAATCTCTTTATGTTTCCTTACACCAAGCGGGGCTCGCAGGGGACGCCTCACGGCTCTGGATAGGCCGTCGGCATGGCATACAGGCTTTCCCTTATGGATATGGATTGCCATCTTCCCTCCACGAGGGGTGCGGGTCTCTTTAAAAGACAGAACGAATCCGCGTGTGTGTGGCCTCAGCGTCGGGGACCCCCACCCATTCGGCCTTAAGCTGCCGGGTCTCTGGCTGGCCCCGGCTTTGTATTTGGCAGATGTAGGAACCCAAAGCTCGAAGGGCCCCCGGGGACTGGCCAGGGCGAGCCCCTCCTTTTGTACGTGGGGAAAGTGAGGCACAGAGCGGGGAGGAGCCGAACCCTGAGCCCGGCCGGAGCCAGGCATAGAAAAGGTCCCTCGCGGCCCTGCCTGGGGGCTGGGGTCTCCATCAGCGGAGAGCCCCTGGCCCAGGCCCCTTTGTTCAGCTGTCCCTGGCTCGCTGAGCCCCGCATAATGAAGTGTGCATGACAGGAGGTGGAAAAAGGCGGTGGAAATGTAGCAGTGTTCATGGAAACCCACACGGACAGGAGAGCACTCAGTACTCCTGATTTTGCTGCCTTCAAAAGATACAGCCTTTTTATCGCGGGCCCCTTCGTTCAGATCCTGAGCGCGGAAAGAGCGACCACCGGGAGGCAGAGGCAGTGGTGGGGCTGAATCCGGTTTCTCGATTCCCGACAGGAGTCCTCACATGTCTCGATTTCCCCCCCGCCCCTCTGTGATGAAGGACAGCTGGTGTTTCTAACAGCTGGGCCGCACGATTGCCCTGACTGGCAGGGACCCCCCCCCCACCCCCGAACCAGGAGAGGCTGAAAACTCATCTGGGGGAGGAGCCTGGGCCTGGCACACAACGTTTTGGGGGAGGGAAGGGGTCTGCGGTAAAGGTCACGCTCCTGGACCGAGCGGGTGAGCTGGTGCCAGGACAGGGGGCCGGCTTTCCCGGGTTGAGGATCAGTGAGCGGCCGTGACTTTCCGTGTCTGTGACCTGACAGGAGGGAGGGAGCCCCTTCAGCCCCCCCCCCCGAGCTGCTTGCCTAACGGCAGAGTTTTGGGGGGTCGCTACGTGCTCTTGCTCAGGACTCCATTCGGTGACCGCTGGCAGTGAGTGGCCACAAACAGAGACATCTGGGCGGCTCGCTTGGGGTCCCCGCTTGACCGGCTGGAGGGCTCTGGCCCTGCCCCTACCCACAAAGCTCTCCTCCCAGCCTGTCCCCTCCCCCTCCTCCCTGGGGGAGGGGGTGGGTCACAAAGTCCGCTTTCCTCTCCCCGTCCCCCAGATGTCCGGGCTTGCGCCTCGACCCCCTGCGCTAACAACGGAACCTGCGTCAACCTCGAGAGCGGCCACTACGAGTGCTCCTGTGCCCCTGGGTTCTCGGGAAAGGACTGTCAGGAGAAGGATGGGCCCTGTGTGATCAATGGGTAAATATTCTTCCTCACTCTGTGCGATCCGATGAATGCTGCTTTGATTCCTGCGTCACACCCCCAAAGACCCTTTCAGCCTAGCCCAGTTGGACCTGTCACCTGACAAAAGGCCAAGTGCCTGTCCCGCAGCCCCACGGCTGGGGGAGGGGGGCGCCCCAGATCAGGGTGCTTGAGGGGCTGTGTGTGATCTCCGTAATTTCTGAAGTGACCCCCCCCCCCCCAATTTCCTCTTCCCTCTGATGCCCCCAAGTCCCCATGTGTGTGCGTGAGGGCAGACCCGGCTGAGGAGTCCCAGAGGGGGGCTTTGGCCAGCGGGGTGGGCGGGGAGGACTAGCCATGAAGGTGGGCGGGGGGGGGGGGGGGTCCAGCTCTTAGCGACCCGCAGCGGAGCAGAGGCTCTGGGACTTTCAGGGCCGTGGGCACGACAGTCAGAAGGGACACTTCTGCAAAGCAGCAAAGCACTTCCGGCCCTTATCTGTTTAGCTCCACTGAGCCCACCCGGCCCTCAGCTGGGGCTTAGGCGGGGCTTAGGCCGCTGCAAGAATGCAAACAGAGCGGGTCCTGGGCCTGAGCTGGGGTGGGGGGGGGGGATCGAGCTGGGGGGCAGAGGATATAGAAGCTAGAGTACAGAACCAGCTTATCTTGACTGGGCGTTCCAGGGAGGGCGTGGGGAATCCTGGAGCCCGAGAGGCCACAAACAGGCATTTTTGTAGCATCCAAAGATCAGTGTTCAGAGAGGGTCGGAGGAGAGGGGGTCACAACCGACGTCCACGTCTGCTTTTGAGCGGGAAGGGAGAATACAGAGCGAGACCTTTAAAACGTTTTGCTTTGTCTCTCCCACCAACTCGAACCAGACTGTCAGAATAGAACCCGAGGTCCTTGAAGTCCCTCCAGAGCCCAGCTCCTAGGCAGCCTTCACCCCCTGAAGCAGCGATGCTGATTTCTTGTGCTTAGAGCCCCTTTCTTCCCTGGGTTCTGGCATTTATCAGATGACAAAGGGTCTGCTCGTTTAAAAGCACTTACGTTAAATGCTCCTGTGCTCTGCTTTGAGCAAACAGTTTCGGTCTGGAAGCCGCACTTGGGTGAATGGACCACTGTTAAACAGCCGGGCACAGGCACCCGGCCGGGCCGGCAGAGACAGCCCGGGGGTTTCTTTCACTCTGAGTGTCCCTAAGGGTTTCCAGTACAATAGGACGCAGGCTCTCTCCTCAGAAAATAACCATACGAGTAACAATAAGGCGGGGGCCGTGTGGTGAGGGGACCTGGGGGGGGGGCAGGCTCTGCTCTGCCCAGCGGCTCCTGGGGGGGGGGGGTGGAGCTAAGGGAGGGGGCTCCCTCCAGCCCTGGGTCGTCACTAACTTTGCCTCTCTCAGCCTCAGTTTCCCCACCCGTCCACCAGTGACTAACCACCGGGCCTCTGGTCGGAGAGATGACTTAAGAGGTGGGAGAGGAGACGGGCATCGGCTCGGCAGGCCAGGCGTGCGTGCGTCCGCCCCGGACGGCCCGTGAGCCCCTCGCGGACAGGGGCCGCGGCACCCGGCGCCTCCCTGGGCACCTCCGTCCTAGGCCAGCCCCCGAGGGCCCTTTACCGTGTCCCCCTGTTGTGTCGCAGGTCCCCCTGCCAGCACGGAGGCACCTGCGTGGATGACGAGGGCCGGGCCTCCCATGCCTCCTGCCTGTGCCCCCCTGGCTTCTCAGGCAATTTCTGCGAGATCGTGGCCAACAGCTGCACCCCCAACCCGTGCGAGAACCAAGGCATCTGCACCGACATCGGGGGCGACTTCCGCTGCCGCTGCCCCGCCGGCTTCATGGACAAGACGTGCAGCCGCCCCGTGGGCAACTGCGGCACCGACCCGTGCCTCAACGGGGGCACCTGCCTGCAGCACACCCAGGTGAGGTACGAGTGTCTGTGCAAGCCCGAGTTCACGGGCCCCACCTGTGGCAGGAAGCGCGCGCTAGGCCCCCAGCAGGTCACCCGTCTGCCCGGCGGGCACGGGCTGACCTACCGCCTGACCCCCGGGGTGCACGAGCTGCCAGTGCCGCAGCCGGAGCACCGCATCCTCAAGGTGTCCATGAAGGAACTCAACAAGAGTGCTCCCCTCCTCTCCGAGGGCCAGGCCATCTGCTTCACCGTCCTGGGCGTGCTGACCAGTCTGGTGGTGCTGGGCACCGTGGGAGTTGTTTTCCTCAACAAGTGCGAGGCCTGGGTGTCCAACCTGCGCTACAACCGCGTACTTCGCAAGAAGAGGAACGTGCTCCTGCAGTACAACAGCGGGGAGGACCTGGCCGTCAACATCATCTTCCCCGAGAAGATCGACATGACCACCTTCAGCAAGGAGGCGGGCGAAGACGACATCTAAGCATCCCCACCGGCCCCTCTGTATGCGCGGGGTCCCGCAGCGCTCACTATATGCGGTCTGTTCTCATCTTTGTGGTGGAGTTTGCTATATTCTGTGTCGAATCTGGTGAACGCTATGCTTCCGTATATTACCTTTGTGTTGCCGTGTGACAAAAAGAACCCTCTTTCTCTCTCTTAATGCATGATCGAAAAATAATAACACGAGTTTCATTCTTTAAACGAGTAAAACGAAATTAAGTATGTTATTCTAAACTCTAAACTTAACGTAAAATCAAAAAGACCAAAAAAAAACAAGGCAACAGAGCCGGGGCTGGGTGCCGACGCCCCTCTCTCTCCGGGAGGGGACTCGGCCACGGTCCTCGTGAAACCATTACGAGTGCCGCGCAGGACCGCTCACTGTGATAAAGGCAAAAATCTCTTTCGTTCGTTAATGTTCACACGCCACATCCAACGTGCACTCACATCAAGTCCAACAACCGCAACGCTTAGATCTTTCTGATTGATTTGAGATTTTGCGGAGTGCAGCGGCCGTGTGTCAGACAGAGAGAGAGAGAGCCCCGGGGTCGGCTGCTGGGGGGAGAGAGGGGGCCGGGACCCTGTCCCGGCCCTGCCACTAACTCGCTGTGGGATCCTTGGCGAGCTCCCTCCCCCCCCCCCCCCACCGCAACCCGTCCCCACCCCGGGCCCGACTTCGGCCCCTCTCGAGGGAGGGGCTTGAACGCAGAGACCATCCAAATTCTCTCTGGCTCTAAAACTCTGAATTAGGAACGAAGGGGTACGAACCAAAACAGTTCCTGACCCGAGAAATTAGGATCTGATGAGGACTTAAGTCTCATCCCAGGATCCACAGGTTTTGGCCTATCCTGGATGCAAACTTGATGTACTGAGATTGATCGCAAATGCCTTTCTCGAAATGGAGGTGGGGGGGTGCCTCCTGGCCCGCTTTCCGTCTGGAAACGAGTGGCCCCCTTTGAGTCACAAAGTGCGGTCTGGAGTTGCCACTTGGGCAGCCCCCACCCTCCCAGATTCCCAGCACTTTACCTTGTCTCCCACCCCGTAGATTAGATAGTCCCTCGAAATTTAAATGCACCTCTAACCGCAAGTGCCCCTGGCAAAATCTGAGCAGCAACACCGCCCTCACCGAGGTTTTCACAGAGTTCAGTGGAAATTGTTGCCTGTGGGGGGTTTTCTAGTTCTGTGGCCAAAGGTACCAGACCTGGTCTACACAGCTATGGGTTTAATTTGTGTTGCTGAGTTAACAACCCTCAGATCCTGAAAGACCTAGCCAGCTTCTGAATTATAAATTTGACTTCTTTTTTATTGAAAAGAGCATCTATTTTTTTTTGCAAAAATAGAAAGAAATGGGACAGAGCTCTGTTTAGCTTTCCGGCTCTTAGGGTCGGGCAGCTAAACAGCCCTTGGGTACCAGTGAGAAATATTTTGCTTCTTAAATTATTTGGATAGGAAGCTATACTCTTAGCTTGATTATTACTTGCCGAGTTTACCTAGCTGCAAGTACGTATTGCTATGTCATCCTCACTATCTTCCTGATCATTCAGTTCACCCCACACGCATAGACGCGCGCCGTCATCACATAGCCATCGACATCACCGTCAGCCACCGATCACTGTCACGTCCCTGGCCACGCCCCCCAGCTGCCCACGTCCCAGCCAAGCCGCGGGCCCCGACGCCCCCAGTCCCCGAGCCCCTGCCCTCCCCTCCCACCCCCCCCCCCCGCCCCGCCCCGGACTCCGATCGCCCTCACCCTACTTCCCTCCAGCCCCACGTCATTCACGTATCACCTCATCCCATCTCGAGTTCGTTTTCAGACATAAAAAATTGAAAAAAGACAAAAAAAAAGAACCGTTGGCATGCGTCAGGCGGGCGTCTGGCACCCCGCCTGGCCTCTCTCGCGTGAGACCTTGACCGAGTCTGCTAACTGTTCTGATCCAGTTCCCCCACACACGAGATTCTGAGATTGGCCCCAGCGATCCAATTCTCTGTTCCACTCTTCCCGTCTCCGTGCTGTCGAGGAACGGCCCGTCCCCCCTTCCCGGGGGTCGAGGGAACGTATCCCGCTGTCCTCGACCAGCTCCTCATCGATTCACCGACTCGTCCACCAGCCATTTGATCAGGAAGCATTTCGGACACCTGCTGCGTGCAAGGCAGTGTTCGGGGAGCTGTGCGGCACGCAGGATGAGGGGCCGTCGGGGGGGGGGCGCGGACACACCCGTGTCCCCAGGAAGCCCAGCAGTGCAGGTAAAATGCCGTGGGAGCGGAGAGTCCTGAACAGACGCCTCCCTTAGGGCCTGACCATCTTACCTTCCCACGAGACAAATTATCTATTACCAGCGCACGATGAGGCCGCCCCACCCAAATTCCACAGCGCCCACTCGCACACGTCCCGCGAAATCAGAACAGTGTCCGCAGCCTCGACACGGTCTTCACGTCGTGCAGAAATGGTCCATTCCATCCTCTATGGGGTAACCAGATTCTGCTGAGAGTGTCGGGATCCCTGACTGCCCATCCACACCTCGCGTGTGTTTGGAGTAGTGTGTAGTTTACGAAACAAACGGAGAAGCTCAAAGACAGCGGTCTGAGACATAATCACCAATTCGGTCCCAAAATTGAGAGAGGAGGAGGCGTAACGATCTTTCTGTCACCAAAAAATTTCAAAAATGTCAACGGCGCTCTTTTTAGCTTTTCCGTTTACTAACCAGGCAAGCAAAAAATTTTGTTTATTGAAAAATAAACAAAACCCAAGGGCTATTGGTGTGTTTTCTTTGATTTGTTGTGCGCCCGGCTCCGGCTGTCCCTGCCCACTGGTGGCCTGAGCCCCGAGCAAGAGGGGTCAGGGGCCCAGGCTTGGGAGGGCACCGCTCTGGCCCTATCCAGCCCTTCCCACGTGGCGAGGAGACCTACGGGCTGAGGGATGAGCCCATCCAGCCCCTTCCAGATACACTGTCTCCGGGTGCTTGGAGCGTGGGAATTTCCGGCCCTGTGGGCCCCACCCCGAGGGCCTGCGCGGGCCTCTCCCCTGCATCTGTTCCCGACGGTGGCTGTTTGTGGGTGGGGTGGCTGGGGCTGGAGCTCCAGAGAGAGGGGGTGAGGGGCCCAGGGTTCCATGCTTGAGCACGCCGGAGCGGGGGGTGGGGGTGGTGCAGGAAGAAGGCCAGCTCTCCCACTACTCACCAGGTCCTGGCCCAGAACCCTCGGGGGTTTGAGAATGCCACCCTGTTCTGGCCCTTCCAGAACTCAGTGAAGGTAGAATCGCCCAGGTGAGGGCAGAACGGATTTTGTTTGATACTGAGGGGCACTTGGAGCTTCCAAAAGTCGGCACATCAGTCTAGGAGCCCCATGTATACTGCTGACTTGGGCCCCGCACGGGGATAGGGGGACTTGCCTCTCTTCCAGGCCTGGCCTCGGGCCACAGGTTGACTCCCTCAGCTCAGTACAGCCACCCCTTTGAGTCCCCATGTCGTGTCGGCAACGCACGTGCCTGACCACCCACCCGAGAGGGGCCGGCCGGACCCCTCCCCCTGGACACAGGAGCTGCGGTCCAGTCCTTGATCCCTGCTGGCCCAGGAGGTGGCCCTGGGGCAGGGTCCCCTCCCCACTTCCTTCCACTGCCTGCCCTTCCTCTCCAGGGCTGTCCTCGGCCAGGACACTGCCACTGCCCACCCAGCTGTCTAGCCAGGACCCGGGTGTCCCCGAGACACCTCCCCCCTCAGCTCTGTGGTGCTCTGCTCTCAGCTGGTGTGTGTGGGGGGGGTGGGGGGTTCCCATTAAGGCCGGGGACACCCAAGAGGGACAGACAGGGGGTACACCTCAGAGATGGATGCCGTTCCGAAAACTGTAAGAAAACAAGAGAATAAGGTTGAGGTAACAGATGTAGAAACTTCTAAGAAAGGGATGAATTTTCCGGGAAAACATCTATTAACAAAATGTGATCGGGAACAGACCGATCACCTGGGAGAAGACCCCCCAGGTGGGCCAGCTGTCAGTTACCTGACTTCAGGTCCCCAACATTTGACCCTTTGACTGAACAGGAGGTGCCCAGGCAGAGACACGGTTCTGGAGCCATGAAAAAGAGAAGGGGAAGACTTTTCGATTCTTTTTCAAGGCCAGGAGAAGCCTGCCAAAGGGAACGGAAGGAAAGGAAAGTCACTGTCCTCACTCTTGAATAGAGAGACAAAAATCCTCAGTAAAATAACAAATCAAAAACAGGCAATGATTTCTAAAAAAAAAAAATCATGACCAAGCAGAGCATTTTCTGGGAAAGCAAATGTCATTTACTCTTAGTAAATGTATTCATAGGCAGCGAACCCTGGAGGGGCCTGGGAGGCACAAAGCGATGGCAGATCCCCTCAGTCCCGTTAGCCGCCCCCCCCGGGTCAGCCAGGTGACCTGGCGGAGAAACCCAGACAGAAGATCCCAGGCTCATGAGCTGCGAGCTGCGAGCTGCGGCAGCAGGGGTGAAGCATGGCTGAAAAGGGGAGTCTGGACTGAGTGCTGCGGAGGTAGGGAGTGAGGAGGGCCCAAGAATGGGGAAGGCCCAGAAGCGGGGCAGGTGGGGTGAGTGTGGGTGACTGTGGCTGCAAGAGGTCCCTGCGCGGTGCTCCAAGTGCAGAGCCAGCCGAGGAAGATCCCCATGAACTCCAAGTGCAAGGAGACTTGTGGGCAGCAGGTGACTGGAAGCTTCCTGGAGGACAGTGAGGCGGGGGCACAGCTGAACAGAGGATGGAGAGAAGCCGGGCCCCCAGCCCGGAGCAGCCGGCAGGGTGGCTCCAGGTAGGAGCTGGGTTCCACCACAAGCCACGGGTGTGGGGACGACCGCGAAGCCCATGCGTCTGATGTCAGGCCCTGTGGCTTTCTGGCCTTTAGCCACTCTCTCCCACTGCTGAAGAAGAAAGCATTCGCCCACACCTCCCACCCAAGACCCTCCGAAGTTCACAGGAGGGAGGAGGTAAAGACCCAGCCACCCCAGTCGGTGGGTCGGGGGGGGGGAGGGGGTTCGGGAGCTCCCAGCTAATTCGCAACTGCCAGGGGCTCCGCTTTGAAGTGCGTTTGGCCCCGGATGTGGCTGTGCCATGACCACGGTGAAGGTGCAAACGTAAGACTGGACGAAATTTCAGCCCAAAACTAGATCAAAAGAAAAAAATATACGTATGATACCAATTCAAGGGAATCGGTGCTAAAAGGAATTGGATAAAATACTTTCCTGATTTTTTTTTTTTTAAATCTAAGCAACTAGGAAAAAAGGACATATATCCTTAATGTCACAAAGGATGTCTGTCTTAAACAATGTGTGTATCCCACTGATGATTAAAGTCGAAGGCAGGCAAGGCCGTGCTTTATACAGCAGCTGAGGGCTCTGGCTGTAGAGTCGTAGAGGCCTGGCTTTCTGTGTGGCTCTGTCCTTGAGCCTTCTACTGCCTGAATTTTTACTTCCTCCTCTGCAAAGGAGAAGTGTCACGGTCAGCTCGGACAACCAGAGCAACATCCCGCAGACCCGGGGCTCACACAACAGACACTTATTTGTTCTGAGGTGGTTGGGTTCTAGCGAAGGCCCTCTCCGTGGCTTCCAGATGGCCGCCATCTTGTTGCGTCCTCACGCGGCAGAGAGAGAGACAGAACGCGACCTCTCTGGTCTCTTCTTACAAGGACACTAATCCCATCCTGAGGACCCTCACGACCTAATTACCTCCCAAAGGCCCCAACTACAGGGACCATCACACTGGGGGCTTAAGCTTCAACATATGAATTCTGGTGGGGGAGGTGGGGGGACACAATTCAGCCCACAGCAAGCCGATGAGGACGGCAATTCCTACCACTATTGTTCTAGAACTTCTAGCCAATGTAATAGACAAGGAAAACAAACAAACAAAAATTGAGGTATTACTATTGGAAAGTAGATTAAATGATGATGATGTTTTTTTTTTTAAGTAGGCTTTATACCCAGCCCAGAGCTCAATGCGGGGCTTGGACTCACGACCTTGAGATCAAGAGTCAGACGCTTGACTGAGGCACCCAGGTGCCCCTAGATTAAGTGATTATTAAAGATGATATTAATGTCTGCCACGAAAACGCAAGAGAATGACCTGAAGGTGACCCTACATATATAAAAGCCTGAATACCAATAACACGTTCAAAACATATAATGATGTAAGACCCCGATGTATAAGGATGCTAATTACTCCCCAAAATTAACATCTAAGTTAATTTGTGCTACTTATTGGCGGTAGATCGCTCGACACTACGGGTCCTAAAGTTGATCTGAAAAGAGCGAAGGGGTCAGAAAACCAGAAGAAGAAACCGTGAAGGGGCAAGTCGCACCATCAGGTATGAAAACAGAAAGCCACACGAATAAAAATAGCGTGTCGTGCACAGAGCCCTGGTTTTCTGAACAGGGGAACAGACAGATGTCTGCACGAAGGGCAGTGTGGTAGGAATCTAATCTTCAGCCCCACCTCCTTGTTGACAAATGTGGAAATGGAGACAGGAGACGAACTAGTTCAAAGTGCTCACCGGAGGACAACTTTGTCCCTCGGGACACGTTTGGCAATGTTTGGAGACTTTTTTCATTGTCAAACCTGGACGGGGGTTACTGGCACCTAGTGGGTGGACACGGGGGAGGCTAAGCAGCCTACAAGGCGAGGCAGTCCCCGCGACCAAGAACTATTTGGCCCCAAAGAGTTGGCTGCAAAGTCATCACCACAGTGAGGTTAGTTAGCACATCCTTCACTTCCCATAATGACCATTTTGCTGTTGTTGTGGGGACAGCATTTAAGATCTACTCTCCAGGTGACTTTCAAACGTACAGCAGTGTTGTTACCTGTAGTCACCATGCTGTGCCTGAGATCCCGGACCTACCCACCTCAAAACGGGTAGTTTGTACCCTTTGACCAGCATCTCCCCGTTCCCCCCACCCCCACCCCTGGTATCACCATCGACTCTCTGGTTCTATGAGTTCAGCTTCTTTAGATTCGCATGTAAATGAGATCGTACAGTGTTTGTCTTTCTCGTATTGTCCTTGGTCTAATGCCCTCAACATTCATCTGTGTTTTCACAAACAACTTCCTTCTTTTTTATGGTTGAATAATATTCCACTGTGAGTGTGTGTGTGTGTGTGTGTGTGTGTGTGTGTGTGCATACATCTTTTTATCTATTCATCCATCAGTGGACACTTCGGTTCTTTCCATGTTTTCACTATCATTAATAATTCTGCAATGATTTTATTTCTTTTGGATATAGAGACATACCTCAGAGGGTCTGTGGGCTTGGTTCCAGGCCACCACAATAAAGCAAATGTTGGGGCGCCTGGGTGGCTCAAGTCGGTTAAGCATCCAACTCTTTAAAAAATATATATATATTTTTACATTTATTTATTTTTGAGAGACAGAGACAGACAGAGCACAAGCAGGGAAGGGGCAGAGAGAGAGGGAGACACAGAATCTGAATCAGGCTCCATGCTCCAAGCTGTCAGCACTGAGCCCGACACGGGGCTCGAACTCCCAGACCGTGCGATCGTGACCTGAGCTGAAGTTGGACGTCCAGCCTACTGAGCCACCCAGGCGCCCCAATACGTGTCCAACTCTTGATCTCGGCTCAGGTCATGATCTCACGGCTCATGGGTTCAAGCCCTGCATCGAGCTCTGGGCTGACAGTGCAGAGCGTGCTTGGGATTCTCTCGCTTCCTCTCTTTCTGCCTCTCTGTCTCTCTCAAAATAAATCAATAAACTTCAAAAAAAGGCAAATGTAGCATTGAACTAGTCCATGTATTTTTTGTTTCCCCATTGCGTTTTTTTTATCATGCAGTTTGATTATGGTTCAGAAAAAAAATTGAGTAACTTTCTCTGAAAAAATAGCCTGACTGTGTGTGTAGGCTGCAGTTATTTGGGGTGGAGGGGGCTAGTAAGCTATTGCCCTATTTTCTATTCTGAAAACCACACAAAGCCCCCGGTCCCATCTGATCATATGGAGACGCATGGGCCCCAAAGGGCCTAGAATAAAGACAAGAAAGGCAAAGACTGCAAAGCCAAGGGCACGCGACAGGCTCTAAGAGAAATTCTCGGAAATACCTGAAGTGGCAACAGGGAACATTTGGCTGGAACCTGAAATCCTTTTCAGTATTCTTGTCTTGTGCTCCGTGTTTAAGGGTGCACATGAACTCAATGGAACTGCGATCTCCCTTTATGTCTATAGACGCTTCTCTGTGCGGCTCGTTCACTTCCTCGCCTGTGACCCAGCCTCCCATTATTGCCGGCAGCTCTCAGGTAATCTTCCAGAATGGTGCGGGTTGCATCTTCCTCAAAGCAAGCAAGGGCATTTCTGAAGACATCTTCCGGCTCCGTGCCATTTAACTTTTCACCAAGCGCATGAAAAACGTGGTGACGTGTATGAGCCCGGAGCCTCAGTCATCGTGCTGTCCACATACTCATCAGCTGGGATATTCCCCAGGGAGGCGAGCATATCATGCAGACCCTTGTCAAAATGCCAACAGAGCCAGAACAAACCATCCTGCGCTTTGTAGGGAACCACAAAAGACCTCAAAGAGTCCAAGCAATCTTGGAAAACAAAACTGGAGGTAGCACCATTCCAGATTTCAAGTTATATTGCAAAGCAGTAGCAATCAAAACAGTATGGTACTGGCATAAAAATAGTATAAAAATAGCTCAATGGAACAGAACAGAAAACCCAGAGACAAAGCCATAGTTATGTGCTCATTAATCTTCGACAAAGCAGGAAAGAATATACAATGGGAAAAAGACTGTCTCCTCAACAAATGCTCTTGGGAAAACTGGACAGCGACAGGCAGAAGAATGAAAGTGGACCACTTTCTTGCATCACACAGAAAAGTCAATTCACAATGGATGAAAGACCCGGGGCGCCTGGGTGGCTCAGTCGGTTGAGCGTCTGACTTCGGTCATGATCTCACGGTTCGTGAGTTTGAGCCCCGTGTCAGGCTCTGTGCTGACAGCTCAGAGCCTGAAGCCTGCTTTGGATTCTGTGTCCCTCTCTCTCTGCCCCTCCCCTGCTCGCTCGCTCTTTCTCTCTCTCTCTCTCTCTCTCTCTCAAAAATAAACATTAAAAAAAATGTAAAACTCGCTTTCAAATACAAGTAACTTAATCATGACCAATTCACTGATCTGTGCCTCATCTTTTAAAAACTTAATTTATGGGGCGCCTGGGTGGCTCAGTCGGTTGAGCGTCCGACTCCAGCTCGGGTCACGATCTCGCGGTCCGTGAGTTCGAGCCCCGCGTCGGGCTCTGGGCTGATGGCTCGGAGCCTGGAGCCTGCTTCCGATTCTGTGTCTCCCTCTCTCTCTGCCCCTCCCCCATTCATGCTCTGTCTCTCTCTGTCCCCAAAATAAATAAACATTAAAAAAATAAATAAATAAAAACTTAATTTATTTCACTGTTTTTTTTTAAGTTTGAGATATAATTGACATAACCTCCATATTGATTTATTAGTTTCAGATGTGCTACATGATTCACTCTTTGTATTGATCGTGTAAAGATCACCACAGCAGGTATAATAATTAATATTCATTACCACACATACTTCGTTTTTTTTCTTGTGATGAGAATTTTATGATGGGTTTGTGGGTTCGAGCCCCGCGTTGGGCTCTGTGCTGACGGCTCGGAACCTGGAGCCTGCTTCTGATTCTGTGTCTCCCTCTCTCTCTGCCCCTCCCCTACTCATGCTCTGCCTCTCGGGCTCTCAAAAATAACTAAATGTTTAAAAAAAAATTTCTTTTTTAATGGATGAGAGACCTAAATGTGGGCCCTGAAACCATAAAAATTCTAGAAGAGAGCCTAGGCAGCAATTTCTCTGACATCGGCTGTAGCAACATTTTTCTAGTTGTGTCTCCTGAGGCAAGGGAAATGAAAGCAAAATGAAACCATTGGGACTTCATCAAAATAAAAAGCTTCCGCACAGCAAAGGAAACAAGCAACAGAATTAAAAGGCAACCCACTGAATGGGAGAAGGTATTTGCAAACGGCAGACCCAATAAAGGGTTAGTATCCAAAATACATAAAGAACTGATACAACTCAATACCCAAAAAAGAAAGAATCCGATTAAAAAAGGGGGGGAGGCATGAAGATATTTCTCCAGAGAAGACATCCAGATGACCAACAGACACGTGAAAAGATGCTCGTCATCACTCATCACCGGGGAAATGCAAATCAAAACTCCAATGAGATATCACCTCACATCTGTCAGAGTGGCTAAAAACAGCACAAGGAACAACAGGTGTTGGTGAGGATGCGGAGACAGGGGATCCCTTACGAGCTGTTGGTGGGAATGCAAACTGGTGCAGCCGCTCTGGAAAACAATATGGAGGTTCCTCAAACAGTTAAAAACTAGAACTACCCTACGGTCCAGTAATCACACTACTGGGTATTTATCCCCACACAAATTCAAAGGGACACAGGCACTCCTATGTTTACAGCAGCACTATCCACAAAAGCCAAGATACGATGGGGCCACCGGGCAGCTCAGTTGGTTGAGCACTGGACTCTTGCTTTGGGCTTCGGTCATGATCTCACGGTTCATGGGATCGAGCCCCACGTCAGGCTCTGTTCTAACAGCGAGGAGCCTGCTTGGGATTCTCTCTCTCCCTCTCTTTCTGCCCCTCCCCCACTCATGTACCTGCATGAGCTCTCTTTCTCTCTCTCTCTCTCTGTCAAAGTAAATAAGTAAACTTCAAAAAACACAATAGCCAAGATAGGGAAGCAGCCCAAGTGTCCATCGACTGATGAATGGATAAAGAAGATGTGGTATACGTATATACAATGGAGTATTACTCGGCAATCAAAAAGAATGAAATCTGGCCATTTGCAACAACACGATGGACGTAGAGAGTATAATGCTAAGCGAAATAAGTCAGGGAAAGACAAATACCATATGATTTCACTCCTATGTGGATATTAAAGGAAAAAAAACACAAATGAGCAAAGAGGGGTGGGGAAGAGAGAGTGAGAAAGAGAGGCAAACCAAGAAACGGACTCGTACGTAACTACAGAGAGCACCCTGATGGGGACGTGGTGGTGGGGGACGGGGACCAAAGAGAGCACGTAACCACGATGAGAAAGAACATGAAATGAGGGAGTGAGCCCAGCTGGTCATCCCAACGAGCAGCTCGTCACCTTTGCCAACACGCTGGGTATCTCACTCTCTGTCACTGCATGGCCATCAGCAGTCCCGAGAAGCAGGAATGGGTTCCAGGGCATCGTTGGGGCCCGATGGAGGCTGTGAGGGGTCTGTACCCTTCCCTTCATCCCTCCACCCGTCACAACACTCTCAGCACCTGCACCCGGCTTTTTCCAAACAATTCTATTTCTTTAACCCCATGGAATAAGAAGCTGCCACCGAACCCCAGACCAGAGGCTTTCTTTTCTACTGCCTCCCCTCAATATAAAAATATAGATACATTTTTGTGGTTCCTTCCACCCCCCCAAAATAAAATGACAAAAAAATAAGGGCACCTGGGTGGCTCATTAGGGGGAGCATCCAACTCTTGATCTCAGGTCTGGACCTCAGGTCATGAGTTCAAGCCCCACGTTGGACATGAAGCCTACTTAAAGAAAAGAAAAGAAAAGAAAAGAAAAGAAAAGAAAAGAAAAGAAAAGAGAAAAAAGAAAAAATAAATCAAATTTAAAAAGAAACGAGGGACGCCCGGGTAGCTCAGATGGTTAAGCGTCCGACTTCGGCTCCGGTCATGATCTCGCGGTTCGTGAGTTTGAGCCCCGCGTCAGGCTCTGTGCTGACAGCTCGGAGCCTGGAGCTGCTTCAGATTCTGTGTCTCCCACTGTCTCTGTTCCTCCCCTACTCATTCTCTGTCTCTCTGTGTCTCTCAAAATTAAATGAATGTTAAAAAAAAATAAATAAATGGTGATGGAAGCACCTGGGGGGCTCAGATGGTTAAGCGTCCGACTTCTGCTCAGGTCATGATCTTGGGGCTCGTGGGTTCCAGCCCCGCGTCGGGCTCTGTGCTGACAGCTCAGAGTCCAGAGCCTGCTTCCGATTCTGTGTCTCCCTCTCTCTCTGCCCCTCCCCTCCTCGCGCTCTGTCTCTGTCTCTGTCTCTGTCTCTGTCTCAAAAATAAAATAAAAAACATTTAAAAAATTTAGAATAAGGAAAAGAAAAACATGGTGAGAACTAGATTATCCTTAGGACTCTAACAGAAATTTAGCTAACATCTTACAACTGAACATGTATATGTGTTGCTTAGATACATGTAATTACTGTAAACATCTGTATGATCTGGGATTTTGTTTTTATTTTGAAATGGGAGTTTTTATGTTTACAAGTTCATTAAAAACTAAATTGTTTCTCTAAGAAAAAAAAAGCCTTCTAGGAAAAAAAATGTTGTGTTCACACTGTATTGTAGTCTGTTGAGTGTGTAAGAGGATTATGTGTAAAGAAGCAACGTATATACCTTAATTTAAAAATACTTCATTGCTAACAATGCTAGCCATCATCTGAGTGCCGGAGGGCCTGCCTCGATGGTACTGGCTGTTGACCGGGCAGGGTGGTGGTGGCTGGAGGCTGGGGTGGCTATGGCGGCTTCTTTTTTTTTTTTTTTTTAATTTTTAAAAATGTTTTAATTTATTTTTGAGAGAGAGAGAGACAGAGACAGAGACAGAGCATGAGCAGGGGAGGGACAGAGGAGACACACAGAATCCGGAGCAGGCTCCAGGCTCTGAGCTGTGAGCACAGAGCCCGACGCAGGGCTCGGATCCATGAACTACGAGACCATGACCTGAGCCGAAGTCGGACACTTAACGGACCGAGCCACCCAGGCCCGGACATGCATTTCTTAAGTAAGAAGACCTGAAAGTCAAAGCGCCTCCTCGATCCACAGGCTGCGGGACGGATGCTGTGCTATCAGCGATGGACCCAACGTTGCTCTCTTTGTCCGTCTCCATCAGAGCTCTCGGGCGCCCGGGTGCTTTGTCCACGGGCAGTAACATTTTGGAAGAAATCTTTCTTTTTCTGAGCAGCAGGTCTCTACAGCGGGCTTCTGGTATTCAATAAACCGTGTTGTGAACAGACATGCTGCCGTCCAGGCTTCGTGTGCCATCGATAGGGTGCGGGCAGAACACAGGGTAACTTCAAGGGCCCCAGGGTTTCCAGGACGCTACGCGAACTCTGGCCTCCGCTTCAAGTCCGCGGCTGCCTTGACCCCAGCAGGACGGTCAGCCTGTCCTCTGAAGCCCTGAAGCCAGGCGTTGACCTTGCTTCCGAGCTGTGGAAGTCCTCGATGGCGTCTGCTCCCTAGAGAAGGCTGTTTCGTCTACACTGACGGTCTGTTGCTTAGCGGGGCCACCTTCGTTCACGATCCTCGCTCGGGCTCCGGACAGCTTGCCGCACTTCTGCATCGTCAGCGCTCGCGGCCTCACCTCGCGCTTGTGTGTTAGGACACGGCTTCTTTCCTTAAGCCTCTCGAACCCGCCTCTGCCAACCTCAGACGTTTCTGCTGCAGCCTTCTCCCCTCTTGGCCATCAGAGAAAGGAAGAGTCCGGGCCCTGCTCCGGATCAGGCTTCGGCTTCAGGGATCACCGTTGGGGCTGGTTTGAGCTTCTACGGAGACCACTCAAACTTTCTCCGCTTCGGCAGTGAGGCTGCCTCCCTTTCTTATCACACATGTGCTCACTGGAGGGGAACTTTTAATTTCCTTCAAGAACTTTCCCGCTGCTCTCGCAGCTCGGCTCGCGGTTTGACGCAAGAGGCCAAGCTTTCGGCCTGTCTCGGCTTCCGACGTGCCCTCCTCACTCAGCGGCCTCATTTCTAGCTCTGACGGTGAGAGACACACGACACTTTTACCTGCACACGTAGAGGCCACCGTAGGGTTAGTAGTTGGCCTGATGTCAATACTGTTGTGTCTCAGGGGCCAGGGAAGCCCGAGCAGAGGGAGGGAGACGGGGGAGCGGCCCGCGGGAAAGCGTCGGAGAGCACAGGACGACGTTTATCAAGGCCACCGACGTTTATCAAGGCCACCGTCTCACCCGGCTGGGGTTCGCGGGGACCCGAACCAATGACAACGGTAACCTCAAAGAGCGCCGGCCACAGATCACCGCAACGGATAAAACAATCGTGAGAACGTTTGAAATCTTGGGGGAATCGGCCAAACGCGACACAGAGACACGAAGTGAGCCAATGGGGTTGGGAAAACGGTGCCGACAGACTTGCTCGGTGTGGGGTCGTCACGACCCTTCGAGCGGCAAACGCCACAGCATCTGCAAAGCCCAACAGGGCGCAGAGCGGTAGAACCAGGTGGGACGTATACCCAGACGTGAGATGGCTGCATCAGACCGTGGCTCTGTTTTAATTCTTTGAGGAACCCCCACACCGTTTCCATCACGGCTGTGCCAAATTACATTCTCCCCAACAGCGCACGGGGGCTCCCTTTTCTCCACGTCCTCATTGACACTTGGTAGCTCGTGTCTCTTTGATGACATGTGCTAAGTACTTTAAAAGCGTCATCTTATGTTGAGCTCACTCAGCAACCTAAGAGGGAGAGAATATTATCTTCTAGTGCTGCAGATAACGAAATTGAGGCTCAAAGAAGTGCAGACACATGCCCAGGGCCTTCTGGCTGGAAAGTGGTTGAGCTTAGCCCAGCATCCGGACCTCCAAAAGTTCAGGCCACCTTTCTTTCCACTACCAGATTCTGCCTTCTGATTTAAAAAAAAAAAAAATAACAATGATTTATCCCCAGTCTTCTTCGTTTTAGCAATCGTGTTTCACTGGTGTTTCTGGGGAGACAGATGATCTCGGTCTGCATCATTCCTATAGGTCATCGGTAGGAATCCTGAGTGGAATCCTGAGTAGGTCCGTTCTGGTGGGGGGATGGGTGGAATAAGGGATGGGGACCGAAGACATGTTTCACGATGAGCACAGTGTGAGTCACTACGGTGTGCACCTGAAACTAATATAACACTGTGTGTTCACTATCCAGGAATTAAGATTTTAACACTAAGTACACAAAACTCACCAAGGCGAAGGAGAAAAGATGTTCTGTCCTTTGTCATTTCAGGCGGAGCGTCTCTGCTTCCCCCCTGCACCACCCACTTACACACTTGGAGTAACTCACTATTCCTTCCCCAGGCCCCGGATCCCTGACCCCACTACCCAGTGGAATCAAGATGTCACCTTGCCCAGTATAGATAAGGATGGAATCAAGGGGCTTTGCCACAACCACCCTCTAGCATAACGACACCTGCTATTATTCATGCCAAGGCTCTGCGCTTAGCACTTTATTTTTATCCTATCAGAATTTTCAGGGATTACCGGGAACTGCCTCTGAATTAGACTAGTTCCTGGGGACCCAAAGCATCACTGTGGCCTGCCAGGTGGAAGTTGAGTGATCAGTGAAATTTTATTCAAGTCTATCTCATAATGGGCCCAGTGGTCTCCGAACCCACCTTCCGGTTTTCTCCCAGGTCTTGGGACGCGTAATTGGAATAGACGCACCCAACCAGCGTCAGGACCCCCAAATCGACTCTCGGACCCATGGAGTGGTGTCTATTATGGCGGGAAAGGCCAGCCGGAAGTCACTAGAACTGCCTCTATCTCTGAAAAAAGTACACCAAAAGTCATTCTGTGTTGTTAGTGGAGGGGTTGCAGAGATCCGTGCCAACATCAAGGACTTGAAAGGTGCGGGAGGGAAGATTGCCACAGTATCTTCTTTCAACGTCTATTTGGTCTGAGAAGGACATAGGTGGGTCCTGGAGAATGACAGTAAACCATTATAAACTTAATCACATGTTGGGTCTGATTTGCAGCTGCTTTCCAGGGGTGGTTTCATTGTGGAGCAAATCGACACGCTGATTGATACCTGGTCCGTTACTGTTTAGCTGGTGAATATGCCTTTTTCTCTGTAGCTGTTAGTAAAGACCAACAAACAAATTTGATTTTAGCCTGTAATCCATTACCGTCGCCTGACCTCCGGGGTGTATCCAACTCTCTAGCCACGCCACAATCTTCTCCCTGGGGACTTTGCTTGTCTCTCCCTTACCAGGCCATGATGCTGGTTCATTTACATCAATGATATTCCACGGACCGGACCTGGTGGACAAGGGACACTGGTAAAACACTGGCATGCCAGAGGGTGGGAAATAAATTTCGCAAAGAAGTCAGGGGCCTTCCACCTCAGGGAAAATTCTAGTTCAGTCATCTGCAGACATGTTGAAATATTTTTTTATCTGTTACCTCCAATCTATGGGAAAGAAACCCAACTTCTAAAGAACCTCTTTGGATTTTGGAAGTAACATATACCTCATTTGGGCATGCTATTTTTAAATGTTTTCACATTTCTTTATTTTTGAGAGCGAGAGAGAGAGGAAGAAGGGTAGAGAGATGGAGACAGAAGCTCTGAACCCATGAGCTGTGCGATCATGACCTGAGCCAAAATCGGGAGTCAGATGCTCAACCAACTGAGCCACCCAGGTGCCCCTGGGCATGCTGTTCTGCCTTATTTATTGAGTGACCTAAAAGTCTGCTAGTTTGAGTGGGGCCCAGAGCAAGAGAAGGCTCTGCAACAGGTCCGGGCTCCCACAGGAGTTGCTCTGCCCCTTGGGCCATATGATCCAGCAGGGCCCATGGTACTCAAAGTGTCAGCAGCGGAGAGGGATGCATTCAGAGATGTTAGCAGACCCTCGTAGGCGAATCACAGGGCAGATCGTTAGAAATTTGGAGCCAATTCCTGCCGTCCTCTGTGGATAACTGCTTTCCATTTGAGAGTAACTGAGAAACGATTTTTGACTTGCTACTGGGATTTCATAGTGATTGAACTCTTGACCACGGGCAAACTAGTTACCCCGTGACTGAGCTCCCCACTGCGGGCTGGGTGCACTCTGACCCATAAAGCCTTGAATTTGGGCATGCACAGAAGTGTTCCACCATCAGATGGAAGTGGGGTATAGACGTTCAGTTTCAGACAAGACCTTAAGGCAAAATTAAGTTGCCCGAGGAAGTGTCTCAGATGCTCGTGGCCTCCGTCCTTTGTCGTCTTTTCTCTCTCAGTCTGTATTTATGGCCTCGTGGGGAGTTCCCATGAACTCCTGGGAGTTTATAGAATGTTTATAAGCCATGCTGGTTTATAGAATGTTCTCATGATACACAGGTACCATCCAAAGATGGACAGCTACAGTCCTATAGCCCTGTTCTGGGACAGCCCTGAAGACCAGTAGTGAAGAGAAAGCCTACCAATGGGCAGAATTTTGGCTGTTCGTCTTGTCTGGAAGGGGAGATGGCCAGAGATACAGGTCTATATTGATTTATGGGCTCTGGCTAATGGTTTGGCTGGGTGGTCAGAGAACTGGAAGGAATATGATTGAAAAATTGGTGACGAGAAGGTCTGAGGAAGAAATACGTGGTTAGACCCTTCCGGTTCGGTATGGAGCGTGAAGATGTTCATGTCCCATGTGAGTGGTCATCAAGGTCATCAGAGGGTGACATCGGCAGGGGAAGGTTTTATTAGCCAGGTAGACAAGATGACCCATTTGGCAGGTGTCAGCCAGCTTCCCTCCCCGGCCACACTTGTCAGTGTGTTGCAGGCTCGTGAAGAAAGCAGTTGCGTTGGAAAGGATGTAAGTTATGCATGGCCTCAGCATCATTGACTTCCACTCTCCGAGGCCAGCCACCTATGGGCACTACTGAGTCCCCAATTCATTGACAGCAGAAACCAACTAGGTCCTGATACAGTCTGTCCCCGGGGGAGGGAGGTCATCCAACTACCTGGAGACAGATTGATTCCAATGGACCACTCCCCTCAGGGAAGGGGGTAGCACCTGGTTCTTCCTGGAGTAGACACCTATCACAGATATGAATTTGCCTTCCCTGCCCTCAGCGCTTCTGCCAAAGGGAACATCCGTGGACCTACAGAATGCTCGCATTATTGACACAACAATGATTCCGTTGAGCTGGATATTGAGCCTGCCATCTGGCCACCCGAGCTCCCCGTGGTGCTGAATCAACACGCGGAGAAGGGGGCTACTGTACTGGCTGGGGTGACGGAGGCTGACTACCAGGGAGAAATTGGGAGGCAACATGCCGGGGGTAAGGAGGAGTATGCCCGGAATGCAGTTCTCCTTGGTGCTTCGTGTGGACTCCCATGCCCCACGATCGAAGTCAATGACAAGCTTTAATAACCCAGTTCGGGTAGAGGTTCCAACAGCCCAAACTCTTTGTGAGTAAATGCCTAGACTCCTCTGCCGGGCGAAGGGGCATGACTAGCTAAGGTGCTTGCCAAAGGCAAAAGGAATATTAAACGGGTGTCGGAAGGAAGTAATTATGAATGCCAGCTACAATGGTGTAAACGCTACAGAAATGATGGCAGTAATACTTACCAATACTTACTCCTTATTTTGTATATTCAACATATATTTTATATGTGGTACATATTAGGTCTAAAATTTCGAATCTGCATTTTGAATATATGCATCTGTCCATGCATTGTGTTTCTCTGCTTCTCTCCTCTCCTCTGCTTCTCTACTCTCCAACGGCAATAGTAGTTGACTTTCTGGCTCAGTAGTTCGGTCACAGGATTTAAAAAGGAGGGCGGGTGCCCCTCCGGTCCCCAGCTCCTGGCCACGGGCGTGCGTTCGGCTGGGTGGTGAAGGATCCAGGACTGTGCAGGGTGCTCCCACCCGTGGGTATAGGTCCCAAACCATGGTTCTCAACTGCGACGTGAGCCAAGCCCGCCATTTGAGGGGGGCGTTAGAGAAGACCAGTGTGACAAAACATGTGGGAAAGCATTTGTCTTCATTCAGTGAGGCCGTGCGTCCCTGGTGTTGCTAAGAGCTGTGCTCGTGGATCCCATTCAATCCGTGACCCGAAGCTGTTTCTGGCTCAGGCCTTGTCAACACCACACCACCGGCAGAGGTGATTGTCAAAATCCCAGGTCATAGGCTTGTGCGATTATGCTTTTAGATAGTAGTGTCCAAAAAAAGTTTAATTACCCATGCATAGAACAGTTGCCCTCGTTTAAACGCCTGTCATTTAGGCTTTCTTTCTTTCTTTCTTTTTTTTTTTTTTGGCCACCCTCCTCTCCCTACTCGCTGCCAGGAGGATGGAGAGGAGGGAATTGATTCATCATAAATGCTGGGCTTACTTATGTTTGATTGGATCAAGAGAGCACAGTATCAACCGCTGCAGGTTGGGTGCCCCGGATGTATCCTCTAAGTGGAGCTCTGTGTACAAGAGATTTGTTGAGAAATGTTCTCAAAATCAATACATCCGCATGGGGGCAAGGAACCGGCAGTGGACAGTGGGATAGGTCAAGTTGTCCTGCAGTTGCGAAGGCTTCAGGCAATCGTCACGTGGAGCTTGGGAGCTGGGATGGCCTTTCAGAGCTGGCCCGCACTGGGGGGAAGGGAGCGAGAGCTCGATACATCTGTATTGATCAGTCACTGGATGTGGATTGCCTCAGAAAGGGGGCTTTGACCTTGGGCAAGGAGGTTCTCTTCGGCCAAGGGCACTGGTAGAAGTGAGGGGTGGGGACTCCGCCGAAAGCCCTCAGCTACCAACACGCCCACCAGCGGGGGAAATGGACATTTCAGTCCCAAATACTATCCAATACAGCACATCCCTGGCGTCACTTGCTTCACATGACAAGTTCTAAGAGTAACTCCTCTAGGATTCTAAGGGCCTCTTCTCCTGGGAAGCCTCCCAAAGGGAACATCAGTGGGATAAACTTACAGCCCTGCGGCTACAGCGGACTTTGAGGCCACGGCGGATATTCGTTGTCTCCCACTTCTCCGACCCACTCAAGGTCTCTCTCGTCCCTGTAGTACCTGTAACAGTCTAGGTGGCTTACAGGAGGGGAGACCCGGACCCTCATCCCTGAGGGGTCCAAAGCCTGGCTCACCGTGCCCTGCTCAGGACACGGATGCTGCACCTGGCCAGTCACCAGCAAATTGGGCAAAGGCGTAACAAGAGGTGCCCAGGAATAACCCAGGTGCCGAGTATGTTTCTTGCTGTTCCCATAATTTAGTTGAAACCCTATCTTCTCCTGTCAGAATGGTGACTCTTCCTCATCTACTGGTCCCTTTGCATGAAGAGACTGCACTGACCGGGCGGGTTGATGGGGGCAGT
Source organism: Prionailurus viverrinus (assembly GCF_022837055.1). NCBI lineage: Eukaryota > Metazoa > Chordata > Mammalia > Carnivora > Felidae > Prionailurus > Prionailurus viverrinus. Next base: position 138,620,249 of record NC_062566.1, read on the forward strand.
GGTGAGTGGAGGGCCTCGGCAAAGCTTGCCTCTACAAAAGCAGTGATAGCATTGGACGATATTGTCAAAACCAACCATGTCAGGACTCTGGAAATTAACCAAAGGCATATAACAAATGGAAAGACATTTATTCAAGGAAAGGTGCCAAACCTTTGTTGACAATGATGGAATTTGCGCCGTTTTAACATGAGGCTGCGCCCACCGCCTTCTCCCCAGACTGATGCGGTAGCCTGAAGACCAGCAGTCTTCCCGCTGCTGGAGAGAGTTGATCTAATTTGGAGCTTCGGAGAAAAGCCCCTTGTCCGGGGGCGCCGTCAAAAGCAATTGCCATCTCTCTCGCAAATAATCAAGGAAGGCCAATATCACCGCTGCCTGAGGCTGTAATACTGATTTGGGAAAGCGGCAGACTAGTCAAAAATTTAAGAGAGAGAGATCTGAGGAATGGGCCCCACAAATTCCTGGGGATCTGGAAGGCTCCACCTGTGTGTGTACAGGGAAGACGGGAGAGGGCCCGGTTGGCTACCTGTCCCTGGCTGACCACGGGGCCCTGCACGAGCAGGCGGTAAAAGTCAGGACAGACGTGCAAAGTGCCTGGACTTTGAACGTGTACCTCCCTCCGCCACAGGCTGAAACCTTACTGGCTCAGGGAATTTAAGCAAAGTCTCTGACCAGCTGTGGGCTGACTACTAAGCTACCCTCACCCAGGGCCAGTTTATAGGAAGCTGGGTTTAACGAGGGAGCCAAGAATTTTAAAAAGCATAGATGTTAGTATTTACACACTGGAGAGGAGATAGACTCTAATAATTCATCCAGGAAATTCACTAAACAAATACATAAATGCGGCAACAACCCTAGGGGGAGGTAAATCAGAATCCAGATTTGTTATATTACCCAAAAGGTCCACTTTCCAACAAAAATTGTGACACACGCAAACAAACAGAAATGTGCTGCCTCACACGGGAAAGAGGCAATCTCCGGAGACTGTCTCTGAGAAATCCTAGGTGCTGGACTTGGAAGACAAAGGCTTAAAACCATATTCGAAGATCTACAGGAAATTGTTTTTAAAGAATTAAAAAGTACGATAACACTGACTCACCAATTAGAGAACACCAAGGCAGAGATGCAAAGTGTAAAACTAACCAAATGGAAATTCTGGAGGTGAAACGTTTAATAACTGAAGTGAAAACTTCATTAGAGGGGCTCACTGGCTGATATGAGCTGGAAGAAGACTCAGCAAATTTGAAGATAAAGCAACAGAAACTATCTAGCGTGAAGAACAAAAAGAGACAAGAATGAGGAAAATGAACAGAACTTTAGATATCTCGAGGGACCATCAGCGAAAGGCACAAGTTGTTTTTTTTTTTTTTTAAGAAATAATCACTGAAAATTTCCCAAATTTGATTTCAAAGGCCCATCAACACATGCACACAATTAGGTCAACAAACTCCAGTAGAATAAACAACATAATCCATACCTAGGCACATCATGAAGATTGTAGCCATGAACCATGTCATCACGGATGAAGTCTTGATGCGGTCAGCAACAAAATTTTTCATTATGTACCGGAAAACCACAATCTGATTGTCTTTAAAAACGGTGGAGGTCAGAAGGCATTCGGATGACACAAAGTGCTGAAAGCAAAAAACAAACAGACAGACAGACCAAGAATTTTATATCCAGCACAATTATCCTTCACACTTGCCTAAACATGAGGGCAAAATAAAGACATCCTAGATAAGCAAAGACTGAAGAATTCATCACCAGCAACCCCTGCCTCACTGAAAATACTAAAGGATGTCCTTTAGGCTGAAAAGAAATGATACCAGATGGTAACTTGAATCTACATGAAGAAGTAAAGTACCTATAAAGGTTATTACACAGATTCATATAAATGATATCATAAATGTATTTGACTCTTCCCCTAATTGATGTAAAACAAAAGTTATGAAATGATCATTACACAACTCTGTTGTTGGGCTTTAGCATACAGTGATGTAATTTAGAGGGCAATATTAGCACAGACTGGAGGGAAGGGAAGGAGATCCATGAGAGCTCAGTTTCTGCATTGTATTGGAATTGAGTTAGTATTAATCCCAGATGAACTGTTGTGAATTAAGATGTACATTGTAATCCCAGAACAACCACTAGGAAAGTGATTTTTAAAATATAGTTAAAAGAAGGGTGCCTAGGTGGCTCATCCGATTAGCCGTCCAACTCTCGATTTTGGTTCAGGTCATGATCTCATGGTTTATGACATTGAGCCCCGTGTCAGGCTCTGCGTGGACAGCATGGAGCCTGCTTGGGATTCTCTCTCCCTCTCTCTCTGCCCCTCCCCAATGCTCTCTCTCTCTAAATAAATAAACTTTAAAGCTAACTAAATAAAATATAGTTAAAAGAATGACAATAATATGCAAGACAATATCTATTTAACACAAAAGAATGAAGTAATAGAGGAACAAAAGAGACAGGAGACATATAGAAAACAAATAGCAAAATGGCAGACACATATGGAACCATACCAATAATTACATTCAATATAAATAGAGTAAACACTCAAAAAGCAGGGATTGTCAGAATGTAAAAACAAAAACAAATAAAACCAGGATCCAACGTTATGCTGTCAACAATAGGTAGAAACTTGAGCTTCAAAGGTTGAAGGTAAAAATATAGAAAAGAGACACCAAGAAAACAGTAACTATAAGAAAATTGGGGCAACTATATTTATATCAGAAAAATAGACCTTTAAGACACACAAAGGTGTGCCTGAACGGCTCAGTTGGTGAAGCGACCGACTCTTGGTCTCGGCTCTGATCATGATTTTGTGGTTTGTGGGTTCAAGCCCCACATTGGGCTCTGCGCTGACCGCATGGAGCCTGCTTGAGATTCTCTCTCTCTCTTTCTCTCTCTCTCTCTCTCTCTCTCCCCCCCCCATCCCTTCCCCACTTGTGCTCTCTGTCTCAAATAAAATAAAGTTAAAAAAAGTATCGATTAATGAAGAGGACAGAACAATCCTAATCTTTTATGTGCTTTCCTAACAGAGTTTCAAAATACGTGAAATGCAAGCTGATATATCAGGATGCAAAGAGAACAGGTCATGCCCACTTACAGTGGGAGGTGTCGGCATCACTTTTAAATAATCAAGAGGACAAGCAGACAGAAGGTCAGCAAGGAGAGAGAAGCCACGCAGCAGCCATGGGCACACACATGGGTCTTCTCAAACGCACATGCTGTATTCTCTAAGACCGTCTTCGAGGCCACAGCACGTGTTTGTGGTGAATTTTTAAAAACTGAAATCATACAAAGTATGTTCTCCAGTTACAACAAAATTAAATTAGAAAACAACAGAAGGAACTTTGGGAAATACACGGAATTTTGAACGGCATGGAAACAAAACCCCAACCTATCAAAATCTTCCAGACGCCGTTAAAGGAGCACGTGCAGCTTAAATGCCCATGCAAGGGAAAAAGAAAGATCTCGAATCAAGGATCTGATCTTCTGCCTCAAGAAGCCAGAGCAGGAAGCATGACCCAAACCCAAGGCAGAAAAGAAAGAAACAATAAAGATTAGAGTGGAGGGGTGCCTGGGTGGCTCAGTCAGTTAAGAGTCCAACTTCGGCTCAGGTTATGATCTCGTGGTTTGTGGGTTTGAGCCCCGCATCAGGGTCTGTGCTGATGGCTCAGAACCTGGAGCCTGCTTCGGATTCTGTGTCTCCCTCTGTCTCTGCCCCTCCCCCACTTGCGCTCTGTCTCTGTCTCTCAAAAAGAAATAAAGACTTAAAATTTTTAAAAATAAATAAAAGGATTACAAGGAAATATTACAAACAGCTCTATGCCAACAAGTGAGGCAACTAAGGAAATGGGTAAATTAAAAAACAAAACAAAAAAAAAGAAAAGAAAAAAAAGAAAAAACAAAACAAATCACCAAAATTTACTGTAGAAAAAATAGAAAATCTGAATACGCCTATAATAAGAAAAAAAAAACTGATGAGTATCTTAAAGTCTTCCCACAAAGAAAATCCCAGGGCCAGATGGCTTCATTGGTGAATTCAATCAAACATTTAAAGAAGAAATAACATCGGGGGAGCCCACATCTCTCAGTCAGTGGAGCTTGTGAATCTTGATCTCAGGGGCATGAGTTCGAGCCCCACTTTGGGCATAGAGATTACTTAAAAAAATAAAATCTAGGGCACTTGGGTGGTTCAGTCGGATGAATGTCTGACTCTGGCTCAGATCATGATCTTACTGTTTGTGGGTTCGAGCCCCACATTGGGCTCACTACCTGCTTTGGATCCTCTGTCCCCCTTTCTCTCTGTCCCTCCCTTGCTCATGATCTCTCTCTCTCTCTCTCTCAAAAATAAATAAATATTTTTAAATTTTTTAAGAAAATAAAATCTTAAAAAAAAACAAAGAAGAAATAACTTCAATATTCCATGAAGTCTTCCAGAAAAGAGAGGAGGAAAGAACACTTCTCAACACATTCTAAAAAAAAAATTTTTTTTTAATGTTTATTTACTTTTGAGAGAGAGAGAGAGAGAGAGAAAGCAGGGGAGGGGCAGAGAGAGGGAGACACAGAATCCAAAGCAGGCTCCAGGCTCTGAGCTGTCAGCACAGAGCCTGATGCAGGGCTTGAACTCACGGACTGTGAGATCATGACCTGAGCCAAAGTCAGATGCTTAACTGACTGAACCAGCCAGCCACCCCATAAACACGTTCTTTGAGGTCAATATTACCTTGGTTTACCAAAGCCAGACAAATACCTCACAAGAAAATAAAACGACAGACCAATATCATTCATGAATATAGGCACAGACATCCTCAGCAAACTATCAGTGAAGCGAATTCAGCAACATATACAATGGATTAGGTACCGTGACCAAATGAGATTTATCCCCGGAATGCAAGGCTGGACTAGCATCCAAAAGTCAATGAACGTAACGCCCCAAATTAATAGAATAAGGAAGAAAATCCACATGACCATCTCAAGGAGATACAGAAAAAGCATTTGACAAAATTCAGCACGTTTTCATGATAAACAAACACATGAAATAAATGAGAACTTCATCAGCCTGAAAAAGCACATCCACCCAAATCTTATAACGAAGGTCACGCTTGATAGTAATAGGACGGATACCTTCTCCCTAAGACCAGCGACAAGGCAGAGACTCTCACTCCTGCCACTTCCAGTCAGCATTGTGCTAGAAGCCTTGGACAGTGCGATCAGATATAATAAAGAAATAAGAGACATCCAGGTTGGGACAAAGGAAGTAAAACTGTCTTTATTCCAGATGACATGTTCTTATAGGCAGAGAGCCTGAAGGACTCCACCAAAACTCTATTATAATTAATAAAAAATATCCAGCAAGGATCTAGGAAAGAAAATCAAAATACAGAAATCAATCCCAGAAATACAGAAACAATCCCAGTCCAGCAGCATCAAAAAGAAGAAAATATTCAGGAATAAATTTCGTATAAGAAGCGTGAGACCTGTATGGTTGGAAACTACAAAATGTTGCTGAAGGAAATTAAAGAATGTCTAAATGAATGGAGACACTTCATGCTCATGGATTAGAAGATCAATATTGCTAAAATGGCAATTCTCCCCCAAATTGATTTATAGCGTTCACACCGTCCGTATCAACATCCCAGCAGGTTGGGGTTTTTTTTTTTTTTCACTGAAATTGACAAGCTGATCTTAAAATTTATATGGAAACGAAAGGAGAGCAGAAAGGCGAAAATAATTTTGGGGAAAAAAAAGAACACCATGGGAGGACTTGACTTTCACTTTCCAACTCTGAAATTCACTATGAAGTTTTGTGGCTCGAGACAGTGTTAAACCAGCGTAAGAACAGACACAGAGACCAACGGAACAGAACAGAGAGGGGGCGCCTGGTGACCCGGTTTAGCGTCTGACTCTTGATTTTGACTCAGGTCATACATAATCTCACGGTTCGTAGGCTCAAGCTCGCTGAGTGTGCAGCCTGCTTGGGATTCTCTCCCCGCCTCTCTCTGCCCCTCCACCTGCTCATGCTTTCTCTCAAAATACATAAACTTAAAAAAAAAAAAAAGAGGGGCGCCTGGGTGGCGCAGTCGGTTAAGCGTCCGACTTCAGCCAGGTCACGATCTCGCGGTCCGTGAGTTCGAGCCCCGCGTCAGGCTCTGGGCTGATGGCTCAGAGCCTGGAGCCTGTTTCCGATTCTGTGTCTCCCTCTCTCTCTGCCCCTCCCCTGTTCATGCTCTGTCTCTCTCTGTCCCAAAAATAAATAAACGTTGAAAAAAAAAAAAAATAAAAATAAAAAAAAAAAAAAAAAAAAAAAAAAAGAATTGAGAGCCTGGGGATTAGTCCTCATGTTTACAGTCAATTAATTTTCCGGGAAGGGATCGGCTTTCAACAAAGGGTGCTGGGACTTTGGAGCAGCCACACACGGAAAGATGAACTCGGATTTTCACACGGCGGACAAAAATCAACTCAAGATGGGCTGCAAACCGCTGTAAGTACTGAAGCTGTAAAAAGTTTAGAGGAACACGTAGTAGAAAATCTCGATCGCCTTGCGTTAGGCAAAGGTTTTCTGGATTCAACATCACAAGCACCTTCTATGAAAGAAACAACTGATACATTGAACCTCATCAAAATTGAAAATGTGTACGCCTCAAACACCATCATTAGGAAACTGAAAAGACAAGCCATAGATTGGCGGGAAAGATTTGCAAATCGTAGATCCAATCAAAGGACTTGTATCCGGACTACGGAGAGAACTCAACAAGAAGACAAACATCCAATTAAAAAATGGGCAGAAGGTGTGAATAGGCATTTCACCAAAGGAGATAAACAAATAGTCAATAAGCACTTGAAAAGATGCTCAACATCATTAGTCATTAGGGAAATGCAAATTAAAAACCACAATGAGATAGCACTTCACGCACGCTAGAATGGCTGTAATTAAAAAGAGAGACAATAACAAATGTTAGTCGGAATGAGGAAAAACGGGCCCCCTCACACACGGCTGGTAGAAATCTAAAACGACGCAGCTACTTTGGAAAGTGGCGCTGCGTTTTCGGAAAAAGTTAAACGTCAATTACCGAACGACCCGCCACTTCCACTCCTAGGTGTTGACGCAAGGGAAATAAAAACACAAGCCCGCACAAAACCTGCGTGTAAATGTTCACAGCAGCTTAATTCCCAATCGCCCCAAAGTGGAAACAACCCAACGTCCATTAGCTGGTGAATGGGTGAAGCCCATGTGGTCTCTCCCTCTCTCCCTCCCTCTCTCTCTCTCTCTCTCTCTCTCTCTCTCTCTCTCTCGGCCACGGAATGCTACTCACCGATAAAAAGGACCGAATTTGCTGCTACACGCTACGGTGGGAAGGAAGCTGGACAACCTATCAGGCAACGGAGGCCAAAAGACCACGCGGCGTACGATTTCCTTTACGTGACATGCCCAGAAAAGGAAAATCTGTAGAGACAAAGTAAATCCGCGGCCGCCCGGGGTTGAAGGTTGTGATGGGGATGAAGTGTGGACGTGGACAAAAGATCTCACCGAGAGGACGGAAACGTTTTGAAACTCGGCTCTGCTGACGGTCGCACAAGTCAGCAAATGTAGCGAAGTTTGTGACTCACGGACTAAAAGTGGTGAATTTCACTGACGCGCTGGAGCCGTTATCATCAGGTTTCTTGGGACTGGCAGCAGGACCCCCCCTTCGAGAACCAGGACCGTAATCACAGGGCCCGGGGTTGCCGGAATGGGTCATCTGCTCTCCAAACGGGGCCACGGAGTGATTATAAGCAGGACGTTATTTTGTTTTTAACGCTTGTTTATAGAGAGACAGAGACAGTGCGAGCGGGGGAGAGGCAGAGGGAGGGAGACACAGAATCGGAAGCAGGCTCCGGGCTCCGGAGCTGTCAGCACAGAGCCCAACGAGGGGCTTAAACTCACGAACCGTGAGATCATGACCTGAGCCGAAGTCGGACGCTTAACCGACTGAGCCACCCAGGCGCCCCCATAAGCAGGGCATTCTTACTTCCGTCCGTGCTTGGTTTCTGGACCCGTATACTTTCCCTGCTGGGGACAGAACACCGTATAATGGTGCTGCATTTGGGGTGTATTTGTCCCGGAGGATAGCACCCCTCTCTTGCAGGGTGCTGCCTTCGAGCAAGCATCTAGCTGTGCCTCTAACAAGCCATCCTACCGCCTGTGTCCAGCAGCTGCGGGAGAACCTGGTCTCTGACGGGACCAGTGGATTCCGTGGCCAGGCCCGCTCTGCCGCGTCTCCTTTGTTGCGATTTTCTGTGGGCTCCCGTGTCGGCGGATCGAAGACTCCGCAAACCTTCAGACGGGGTGAGGGGGGGTGGGGCCGGCTGAGGCTGTGTGGCCAGGAACGGCAAACCTCTTCCTGGGCGTGACGTTTAGTTTTATGTGTCGACTTGGAGGGTGTCTTGGGTTGAGATCAACATCGAAATTCGTGAGCTCCGGGGCGCCTGGGTGGCCAGGCCACGATCTCGCGGTCCGTGACTTTGAGCCCCACGTCAGGCTCTGGGCTGATGGCTCGGAGCCTGGAGCCTGCTTCCGATTCTGTGTCTCCCTCTCTCTCTGCCCCTCCCCCGTTCATGCTCTGTCTCTCTCTGTCCCAAAAATAAAATAAACGTTGAAAAAAAAAATTTTAATAAAAAAAAAAAAAAAAAGAAATTCGTGAGCTCTGAGTAAAGCAGATGGATCACCAGAGCAGGGGTGGGCCCCGTCTGATCAGTGGAAGACCCCTCTTGAACAACAAGATCAGCCTCCTGGAGCAAGAGGATATTCTCCAGCAGACTGGCTTCCACTATTCGTCTGCTCCCTTGGGTGCCCAGGGTCTCCAGGCGGCCGGCCTTGGGCTGGCACTGCGCACTGGATCTTCCCCGTCCGAGCCTACCAGTCCCTGTTGCCAATGTGGGCTTGCCCGCACCATCACCACGCGAGCCCATCCCGCATAACGAGCCTCTCTGCGTGTAGACATACCCTCTCGGTTCTGGGTCTCTGGAGACGGCTAATATGCTGCAGGTGCATCAGCTCCCGTCAAGACAAAACGCTGCCTTGCCCGGGGCTCTGCAGTCGCTTTGCCACCAAGTGGCTGATGGAGACCATCAAAGGATATGCCATCAGGAGTTCGGCGTCGGCCTCAGCGGCCGGCAGGTTGGACCTTCAGCCGTGGTCAGTGGGAGGCCCTGCTGGGGGGCCCGTGGCTACTCTGGGCCACGTTCCCCTGGGTCACGACAGAGGCTGGCTGCCTTCAGCCGGTCCAGTCATCGTGTGTCCTCAGGCACGCGTTTGCTTCTCCTCTCGTAGATGTCCCAGGAGGTGTCCTCCCGCCACCCCGAGCTCTTCCCATACCCTGTCCTCTCTGCCCCCGGGGCTCTTCCTCCGACCCCCGCCTTGCCAGTCTCCTTGTCGCTCCCTTTGCGGGTCTTCGAGAAGCCGGCCGAAGTGCTTGCCCGGTGCTCGAGGGTCCGTGTGTATTCCAGCCTCCAGCCGCTGGTTTTTCCGTACAAAGTGGGTGACGGGGTGGGGTGGGGGGGCACCGCCCGAAGCTCGGTCCTGCGGGCAGACCGCGCCTACCACTGCTTTAAGTCACAGACCGTGGGAAAGTCACAGAAGGACTGTGGAAAGTCACAGAAGGTGTTAGCTTCCACCTGCTGTGTCCTCCCTCTCCTGGGACACGGGCTCTGGAGCCCCGCGCCAGCACGTGAGAAGCCACGCGGGGAGACGGGGCCAGATAGAGGTGCCCAAGGAGCACCAGGTCTTTCGGCCCCCCCCACTGCTTGCCTTCCCGGCCCAGGCGCCAGGCACGTTAGTGAGAGAGCCTTCAAGGGGTCCCGGCTCCCGCCCTGACCCCGATGCGCCAGACCTGCCCACGGTCGAGAATTCGAACTTCCCCAGCTCGGCAATCTTTCCGTGATGTTCTGAGCCAGCTCCTCGGCTCTCTCTGGCCCCCCCCACCAGCTGCAGGAGATGAGAGCCTCTAATTCACACGGTGCTCAGGAGACCCTCTGGTTGTCTTAATTAGCCTTTAATTGGTGATTAACCACCCTCAGCCTGTGCCCGTCTTCCTCCAATGGTTCAGTTGCCCCCAGCAACAGTCAACCAATTCCAGAGCGGCCAGGGCAATCATTTCCCTGCTTCTCCCCGAATACCCGGTGTGCCGAACTCTCCCGGGCGTTCTTCCCGCCGGTCTTAGTTGCCATGTCGGTGGCTATCAATGCTCCCCAAACACCGGTGATAGAGTCCTCACTGCCAGACATCTGGTGGCGGAGCCGGCTCCAAAATCCCATTTCAGAGACCCTCGGAACCCTCTTGGCACTATCTGTTTCGGGCTGGCTTCCCCGGTGTTCAGTCTCTGAGAGGAAGACTCGGGCGCACGAAGTCTATCAGGGAGAGTCCTTGGGAGCCAACCTACCGGGAGGGGCTGCAGGAAGCGGGGTGCGGCAGAAGTTGGGGTGTCACGGCCAAGGCCTCAGTGCGTCCCACGGGGGTCCGTGCGCCTGGGATGGCTCGTCAAACACGATCCACGTTAGGGAAAGGGCGCCAAGCCTTTCTATCCACACCGCCTGGTCGTTAGATACGGACAGCCCCCTGCCCGGCAAGGAAGGTGTGACCTTGGGCGAGGCAGGCCTTTTTGGACGAAGGCAGTCCCCAGAGAGGACTCCGGGGGCAGCTGTATGCCACCAACAGTGAGCAGCTGGGGGGTGAGGGGCCCCCGCCCTGGGGGGATGATTCTCCTGGAGAGAGAATCTAGACGCGCACCATAGCACCTACATCAACGGTGAGCTTTCTCGAGGCATCTGATGTTCCATTAAAGCCCGAGTTTGGACTCTGGGATAGAGACCCAAGAGATAGTGCGTTCCGGTAACTGCCTGGAAATATGAGAAGAAACAATCCTAAGATCACCATCTGGGTGGCTCAGTCAGCTGAGTGTCTAGCTCTTGGTTTCGGCTCAGGTCACGATCTCATGGTTCGTGAGAGATCGAGCCCCATGTCCGGTGCTGTGCTGATTGCAAGAAGCCTGCTTAGGATTCTCTCTTTCTCTCTCTGCCCCTCCCATGCTTGCATTTTCTCTCTCTCTCTCTCTCTCTCTCTCTCTCAAAATAAATAAATAAACTTAAAAACAATGTATTGGGGCGCCTGTGTGGCTCCGTCAGTGAAGTGTCCGACTTCAGCTCAGGTCATGATCCCGTGGTTGGTGAGTTCGAGCCCCGCGACGGGCTCTGTGCCGACAGCTCAGAGCCTGGAGCCCACTTCGGATTCTGTGTCTCCCTCTCTCTCTGCCCCTCCCCCAATCATGCTCTGTCTCTCTCTCTCTCTCTCTCAAAAATACACATCAAAAAAATTAAAAATAAATTAAACATGAAAAACGTATTAAAAAATATGCTTCCCAGGGGCACCCAGCTGGCTCCGCTGGAAGAGCATGTGACTCTTGATCTCAGGGTCATGAGTTTGAGCCCCATGGTGGGTGTAGACATTACTTAAAAATAAAACCTTAAAAGAAAATATATGCTTCCGGAAGGTTGTTCTGACAGCCCGACCTGCTTGCTTTGGGGAGCCATTCAGGTCTTGGTGGGGCTGTCAACCACAGATCCCTGCTCCCTCTCCAGCTGGACAATCACTAGGGCTCATTTCCTAAGCTTGTGTTGATCTACAGGGACAGAAAGAAATCAGATCCTTCCCACCGGCGTCGTTAACCTGATACATATGAGCCCGGAGTTCCTAGAGGAGGCGTCTATAGTAGGAGGGGAAAACCAGGGAAACCGATAGAGAAGCAGAGATAAAAGGAAGGAGTGGGGAGAGAGGGAAAAAGGGAAAGAAAGAGAAGAAATAGTGTTTGAGCCCCTAGATTTCACAACTCCGTAAATTCTTAAATTCCCTTCCCTTCCTCAGCGAGTTTGAGTTGGATTTCTGTTGCTGGCAATCCAAACAGTCCCTGCTGGGAATCTAACATCGAGGTCGGCCGCTGGCCCTTGCTACTGTCCCCATGCGGGGCACACACTTTCCAGTCGACCGAACTCCGGGCACAGGACACCTCCGTCCTGCAGGTAGGGACGGCGGGTAGGGACGGCGACCTCCTCTTACAGATGGGGACATAGGCCTTGTGAGATTGTTAAAAATGGGATGGGTTGGGATGGGGCGCCTGGGTGGCGCAGTCGGTTGAGCGTCCGACTTCAGCCAGGTCACGATCTCGCGGTCCGTGAGTTCGAGCCCCGCGTCAGGCTCTGGGCTGATGGCTCAGAGCCTGGAGCCTGTTTCCAATTCTGTGTCTCCCTCTCTCTCTGCCCCTCCCCAGTTCGTGCTCTGTCTCTCTCTGTCCCAAAAATAAATAAACGTTGAAAAAAATTTTTTTTTTAAAAATGGGATGGGTTGGGAGATGTGTTGTAACCTGAACAAGACTGTTCATACGGGACCTTTTATTTCTACCGCTAGTGAATCATTAATGTCACCTGCAAAACTCAAGACACATTCTGTGCCCTGAGCTCTTTACATTACCTGGCGCCGGGCCCTCCTCCAAGGAGAGGGCGGTGTTTTCCATTCTCCAGAGTCTGAGGGCTCCACACAGAGGTGGCACAGAACAGGTGCTCAGGCAAAGCGTTCTGGCTGACCTGAGCGGTCAGGATGCAGTCACCGGCCTGGGCCACCTGCAGTTCAGCAGTGTCCCCCGCCGGGCGGACACGGACGGAGGGAGGAGGGTGCCGCACTCTAGGTAGGGAAGCAGCCGGGGGACCGGGGTGGACCCAGGGCTGCCTCTGATACCCTGTGTCATCATGAGATCTGTCCCTTCAAACCCTTCGTCTCTCTCCTTCCCTATAAAATACAGCCGGTAATCCTGGTTCTGCCCAGACACCCCTTGGCTCTTGCTACCTCTGTGGACGCGGACCGGAAGGCTCCCCGCTGCACGCACTCTGACTCCACTGGACACATTTTCTGGCTGTTGGGGAGCACAGGATAGACCAGAAGTGCTGGGCCGTTAATACTCCCAGAGCAGGGCCCCGTGCACCTGCAGGGGACGACTGGGACAGGTGGCACGGGTCCCCCAGCAGGACTGAGCCCCGCTGGCTCCATCAGGCCCCTTCCTTCCCCCGTCTCACGGTGCTTCCTGCCCTGGCTTCCCAAATAACCCAGTTGTACTCCTGGCTCAAGGCGAGGGGCGGGCTGTCTCGTCTCCGAGGTTTGTAACATCGAGGACGCTTGCGTTTGCTTTTGAAGGAAACCCACCCCGGATGGCTGAAGTGAAAGGAAGGGGGATTGGTCCCCCAGGACAGGGAGCCAGGAATGGCAGACCCAGCAGCACCCGTTCACCTGCACCGGGCGCCTTCATTCTCTGGGTCTCTCTGCTTGTCACCCAGCAGCTCCGGGCAATGGGCCAGGGGTGGGGTCCCCCACAAAGTCGGGGTGGGGTGCTGTCCCCCAAACCTCAGGGACTCGGAGAGGGGAGAGCGGAAGTGCTGCGGGCAGGAGGGCACGGGGGGTGGTGGCTGAGTCCGCAAAACCAGCTCTGTCCGCTCCAGGTGCACCCGAGCTGGCGCTCGCGGGTCCCCGACACACTCAGCCCCGTGCACCGTGGCCCGAGCCGCGTGCCGTGTGGCTCGCAGATCCGAGTCTCTGCGGGGCGGACAGGTGGCGGAGCAGGACGCACACCGCCTTCGCTGGGCAAACCCGCATTCCGCCGCAGCAACCCCACTTCCTGGGCCTCGGTTTCTCTGAGCCTCAGTTTCCCCAACTGTCAAATGGGGCGTGGCAGGAAATGCGGAGATACCAAGGATACAGGTCTTTTTAAATTTTTTTTTTATTTTGAATGTTTATTTATTTTTGAGAGAGAGAGAAAGAAAGTGAGCGGGGAAGGGACAGAGAGAGAGAGGGAGACACAGAATCCGAAGCACGTTCCAGGCTCCGAGCTGTCAACACAGAGCCCGACGCGGGGCTCGAACCCACAAACCGTGAGATCATGACCTGAGCTGAGGTTGGGCGCTTAACCGACTGAGCCCCCCAGGCGCCCCGAGGATACAGGTCTTTTTTTTTTTTAATTTTTTTTTAACGTTTATTTATTTTTGAGACAGAGAGAGACAGAGCATGAACGGGGGAGGGGCAGAGAGAGAGGGAGACACAGAATCGGAAACAGGCTCCTGGCTGAGCTGTCAGCCCAGAGCCCGACACGGGGCTCGAACTCATGGACTGTGAGATTGTGACCTGAGCTGAAGTCGAACGCTTAACCCACTGAGCCACCCAAGCGCCCCCTGAGGATACAGGTCTTAATTCAGTGCTCGGCCTGGCCCTTCTTTCTTCCCTGCAAGTTTTTTTGTTTTGTTTTGTTTTGTCTTTTGTTTTGTGGGTCCCAGGGAGGTGCACCCATGCCCCCATTCTGGAACTCTCTAAGGCTTTCTGCCTGTCACACCTGTCACATCTCAGCCTCTGTCAGATGTGCTAGGTGCCCGTCCCTCCCCTTGATGAGGCGGCCCCAGCGCAGACGCTAATAAAGCTCCCTGTGCTCCCAGCCCCTCACCACTTCCTCTCCCCATTGCAAACAACAAGCCCGGAGATGCTCTGTTCGGGGCAGAAGAAAATGAGACTGTCTTTACATCCAGGCTTTTCAAATTGCTCAGGGAACTCCTGCTCAGACACCCTCAAGTAGAGGGAGGGGGCAGGGAATTAGCGAAATGTGCAATAATTTGCAGAAATTAGACCTAGTTTGTCCAAGATTAAGGACAGCTCTTAATTAAGTGGCCCAATCTTTCTTGCTGGGGGGAAAAAATCACTTCAACCCTTAATTTTCTTAAGCATCCCCATAAGAACGTATGTGCAAAGGCTTCTGGGGGTGTTTATTAGGTTGTTTTATTTTAATCACCCACGACTGGGCTTGCCGGGAGAAATTACAAACATTTCACTGAATTCTCAATCAGCTACTTTCAAGAGCTCGCCCAGAACCTTCTCCGGAAGTCCACCAGATTCTCCAGCGGGGAGGAAATTTCCATTCCCCTCCATGCCTTTCGACAGACTACGCCCAGGCGGCCCCAGAGTGGGGGGACTCTTGCCTGTTGGACCCTCAGCTGGACCTTCAGAGAGCCCCGTGACCCCCAGCGTGTCTTTGTCTCCCAGCTTTTCGTGAGACAGCAGGAAGGGGACAGGCCAGAGGCTCAGGAGGGGACTGAGAGCAGGAAGAGGGGAAGAACTTGCTAGAAGTTCCCAAAGAAAGGAACAGGAAACCCTGAGAGTGCCGGTGGGCTTGAGGCGGGCATCTCGGAGGAGGCGGCAGGTTCGCAGGAGGATGGCAGGAGGTAGCAGCAGAGTGGAGGCTGGGCTGGCTGGGAGGGGGAGCGTCAAGGGCAAGGGCCCAGCGAGCTCAACAGCGGAGCCCTGCGGGTGAGCAGCGTCTCGCCAGACATCAGGACTTGAGATTTTGTTCCTGAGGGTTTAAGCGGGGGAACGATGTGTTCTGGATGATGGTTTTCAGGGGTGGGCTGACAGCAGGCCCGTCCGTGGGGCCGTGGCTGGGTCCACGCGTGGGCCCCGGGCCGTGGGGGGAAGGTGCCAGGCAGGCAGACCTGAGAGCTGTCCCGGGAGCTGTGTCAAACTGCCGTGCTGGGAGGCAGTGACTGCATGCGGTCGACCCAACGCTGGGAGGTGGGATGAAATGTCTGGGGCCGGACAGGTGTGTGTGTGTGTGTGTGTGTGTGTGTGTGTGTGTGCGCGTGTGCTTGCGTGCGTGTTTGGAGGTTCCCAGAGTCCTGACGGGAGACGGGATCCCTCTCAGGTGGTTCAGACTGAAGAATGACTCACCAGGTGTTGGGATACCCGCAGAGATGTCATAGCCCCTGAGCTGGGCAACCACAGGGAACGGTCAGGCACACACGCGCCACCCCGCCCCAGCCCCGCCCAGCGAAGGGCCGAGGGACCAGGGACCCCCGCTGCCCGCCCAGGAGCAGGAGGAAACGCCTGGCCTCTCTGCCCTGCCCTGCCCTGCCCTGCCCTCCCCAGCTGGTGCCTTCCCCCGCCCCACCCGGGGCAGAGCAGAGGCAGGAGCCCCGCGCACCCGGGGCACAGAGCCGAGCCGGCAGGGGAGGGGGCTTCCTCGGACAGCCCACCCCTTTCCAGCGGCAGGCTCCCCACAGCACCCGTCCCGGACGAGATGAAGGGCCGTTGCCGGGGCGTAAATCAACGCACCAGCACGTCCCACTGCGGGAGAAGCGTCAGCCAGCCGCGGTGCGCTCGGGGACGCCCGGCTGAGGCTGATTTACACCCGGCTCCGGGCTCCGACACCGCTCAGAACCCGCTTTGGAAGCCTGCCCTGCTTGGGTTCACTCCCCGCCCGCCTCCTTACCCTCCTCTGGGACCGGGGCTTTGGAGGTTGACACGTTTGCTCGTCCCTGCGGGGCCCAGGAACTGTTCCCTCGCTGGCCCTGCGGATTTGGGTGGAACCCAGGCCCTGGAATGTGCCCAGGGGTGAGGGGGGGCCTGCGCCTTCCTGTCACCTCACGCACCTTCCCAAACTGTCCCCGTCATAACCGAGTCCTCAAATGTGTGTCTGCTTCCCGCAGGACCCTGACTGCCCCTGCCACTGTGCTGTTTAACGAGGCAGGTGATCGGCAGAGGGTCGCAGCTGCCTGGGGAGGTGGGGTGGGGGGGGCTTCACAGGGGACCAGGGCGTCGGAGGCGGAGCCTGAGGAGAGGGTTCCTGCAGGCTGTACGGTGGGTCTGAGGCCAACCCCAGGGTTCTTTTGTCTGAAACCTACTCTCCCTCCAAGGCAGGGAGGAAATGTACACTGGGAGGGGCAGGGGCGAGGGGAGGGGAGGTGATGAGAAGCCTTTGCCGTGGTGAGGGTGTCCCACGGTCCACTGAGGAGAGCACCCTTCCAGGATGAGCGAGGAAACGGTGCGGGGAGGGTCCCAGGCTGCTGAGCCAGGCTGCCTTCCCCTCCCCCACTGCCTCCCCACTGTCAACCTTCTCGGACAGGCCCTGGGACAAGATTTGCCCATGCAAACCACCCACCCACTTTCCCACCCCTCCGGCCGGACTCTGGGACCCCCAGGATGAGGCAGACTAGTCAGCCCCTCTGCCAAGGCCATCTGGGCCCGGTTAGGGCGGCAGCCGGGGGGCCAGAGGCGCCCTGGCCAGGAGAGGGTCCCAGTGGGGGTCTGGGGGTGTCCCACAGCTCCCGGGACGTCCGGTCTGGGCCTCCACACGATGGCAGCATGCACGCACTGAAGCCCGCTGGGCTGCCTGGTCTGGGCCGGGACCCAGCACCGCCCTCGGCTCCCTGGCCCTGCTCCCCGTTTTCTGTGGCAGCCGCTGCTGAGACATCATCCCGAGTGCTGTCTGGGATTCGAATCACACCCCCTTCACTTGGTTCCCCTAGGCCCACCAGCGCCTCTCGGGGCCCAGGCCCCTCGTGTGTAGCTCATCCACAGGGAGGGGCCCCGTCCAAGGGGGGTGGGGGAGGCACAGGTTTGGGGGTCACTGGAGCCTCACACAACCTCTGCCTGGGCTCTCCCTGCATTGGCTGGAGCCTCCCCGGCCCCTGGCTGACCTGACCCCCCCCCCCCCAAGGCCACACTCAGCCTTTGGGCTCTGGCCGTGAGGCCCAATGAATAGGTGTCTCCCTGAGAAGTGTTGCTTGCTGAAGGCTACCCTGGGGAGCCCCCGTCCAGGAAAAAAGGAGGGATCCACCTCCAGGGCAGATGGGAAGGAGATCCCCACTCGGAAGGTGAAATCCGACCAGGATGGGCTCCCTGTGGCCCTTCTAGAGCAGGCCAGCCCCTGAGCGGGCTGTGCTGTCTCGACCCGCCCTGCTTCCCTTGCTGGCCACCGGCTTGGGCGTCTCCTTCTGGCTCCTGGGACAAATCAGCACTTTGTTTTTCTGCCTTTCCGTCTGTGTTTTCGGCCCCTCTCCTGCCCTGTGAGCACGCCCACACCCTGGGGACCCGCACCAAGGTCTGAGCCTCCTGCAGCCTTAGGCAGGATGGCCCCTCCCAGCACAGGGAGGCAGCGACTTGACCCCAGAGCCTGCTGGGGAGATGGTAACAAGGAGGAGGTTACGGGGGTCGGGGGTGGGGTGGGGGGTGGGGAGCAGCCGCAGGCTTCTTTCCCAGACCAGGGAGGGGCCTGGGGGCGGGGGTCACCAGGCACACGCATCCCTCCACAGCAGGGACATCAAGCAATGCCAACTGACGTTTTTGACTATCACAGCCCAATGCTGCTGGCGTGCGGTGGGCAGAGGCCAGGGATGCTAACCATCCCAGAATGCACAGCGTAGCCTCCGCAGCACAGACGGAGCCCCCAACGTCAGCAGTGGCGAGGGTGGGACGAACTGTTGTCCAGCTCTAGAAAGTGGGGCTCAGAGAGGGGCGTCCGGGGTCTTCCTGAACATGCTGAGGGTCCTAGCGCAAGGGCCACTCCTGTGCTCTGAGCCCACTTTCTCTTCAGGACCCGTTCTCAAGGACCAAAGGACTTCCTCGTGCTGCCGAATGGGATACAAAGCCTCCTTCCCACCAGGAGGCCTTCCGTGGACCCACCTTCCCTGCCTGTTCTGCTGAGCCTAGGACACGGCCAGCGCACGAGGTGTGCAGACCCCCGAGTCCCCAAATCCCTGTGCAACCTCTCTGGGCTCAGTTTCCCTCTCTATAAAAAGAGGTGGCTGGGGTCAAGGCCCTGGAGCTGGGCCCCTGCCAGTCCTGATGCCCAGCCTATAATTATCGATGTCAGCGTGAGCGGAGGCAATCCATCAACCCGGGCCGACACGGCCACTGACATCAGCCCCCAGCCACGGCAGCCACGTGGTCTGCTGATCCAGGGGCCCCCGCAGGAATGAGCCCCGTGTGCGGCACCTGCCTTATTGATAACTACCAGGCATGCACAAGACTCCAGGAATGTTTAAATGATCAGGGCTGCTCTGTTCCAGAAGATGCCATACATACATCAAGGCTATTTTAGGGTGCCAGTGAGGCCCAGGAGGAGGGGGGGGCAAGCAGCTCATGCCGATCTGGTTACGGCCATGTGCGGGGACAGCAAATGCCACATTTCTGTCCAGTGATCTAACGGGAAGAGTCGCAGAGGGCATGACCTACGTGCAAAATGCTCTCTGCAGGCCGGGACAGGACAGAGGGAGGGGAGCAGGGTGGCGACTGATAGGGGAGCCCCTGAGCTTTTTGGAGCCGTTCTGTGGTTCCCCCTTGAGTTCAATGTACTCCCCCCGCCACACACACACACACAGCCCTGGGGGCTTCGACTTGGGGGGAAGAGGAGTATAGGACCTCTCCTTTAGGCATTCGGAGGGACAGGCTGCCTGATGCACGTATCTTGCTTCCTGGACAGGCCCCAGCAAGTCCCTGTCTGCCACTTGGTGACCAAAGCAGGGATGCTTCAACCCTCGAATGGGCTCTGTGAGAAGATTCCATGAGAATGTTTGCGGGGCCCCTCTTCCAGGGGTTCTGGCTACGGCGTGTGCTCCCTGGAGCCTTCTCCTGGGGCCCCCCTCCCTCCACCTGCCGACCCCCTCTCCCAGCTGGAGAGGGCTCTGTAGGGAAGGCTGGGGTGGGGCTGGGGGTTAGGCGGCATTAGGAATTCATTGCCACTTTATACCTGGATCTGTGGTGTTCACACAGCGACCGGGGTGACACTTTGGAAGCCCCTGTGTCCGTGCACCGTGCTGGGGCCCTTTCCCAGCTCACGCCTGCCTGGCAGCGTCTGTCCCAGCCCAGCGGTCTGGGTGGCCCAGCTCTTCTCTCGCGCCCAGGGTCCTGCCCACTCTCCAACGTAAAAGGGCCCAAGTGCTCACTTTGCTCTCACAACGAGGGGTCCAGCAGGGGGTGGGACCAGGGTGAGGCGGTGCAGGTCTGTCCCCTCCTGTGCTGTGGACAGGTCGCCCTACTCACGCAGCCCTGAGTGGACACAGCGTGCAGGATGCACACCCCGCTCGGACCCATACTAAATTCACCAGCCCGCACAGCGCCAGGACTCTGCGCGTCCCCACTCCGCTCCTGTGGGCTTGACTCCCCCCGGCCTCGGACTTTTTCTTCGCCTCCGGAGGACTTTTGGTCACCCCACCAAAGTTCCCCTTTGGCTTTCCTACCGTGTCCCCTGTGTGGGCAGGGGTGTGGGGAGGAGCGGGAGTGTTGGCCGCCCAGGCCACTTTCCACCCTGGAGATGCAGTCAATCAGGGAAGCAGCCCAGAACGAGGTCACCAGTCCCCATCACGAAGGCTGTGCCTCCCTTCTCCACCCAGGGACATAGTTGAGGCCGGCTTTCATCTATTTTAATTTGGTTGACAGACATCAGACCTAAAACAGATCTGCAGTTGGAAGAGGAAAATTCCTCAATGTTTTAATTTGCTCCGTCCGACTCGAGCCAAAGAGGCCACGGGCTTACTTTTTCCACCTCCGGCCCCCTGGAAGGAACGTGTGTGTTCAAGTGGTCTCAGATACAGAACACCGCCTGTTCTCGGAGGCCCCTGGAATGGCTTGGCTCAGCGCATAAAAAAAGATCCTGGCATTCTCTGTCCTCTTGACTCTTCCCAAAGTGGCATCTCTGCGGGCAATATTACCTTGTGAGGCAGCTGGGAGGTGCGGGCCAACGAGTGTGCGGTCAGACCACGGAGGACAGGGACAGGGACGGTCATAAACGGGCCGGGGGATTATCTCCGGCTCTCGGAGCGTTTGGGAGTGGGGAGGAGTGAGACCAGGGCGCCAGGGGAGGGAGAGGTGTTGGTGTGTTTTTCGAATGCCAGAACTATAATTAAGGGGTGAGAAGGTCCGTGCTACCCCGTAACCACGGCTGCAGGCGGATCATGAAACCCAATCGCCCCAGGAGTCTGAGTTTGGACCCGCCTGTGGCACTTGCTTTGAAGACTATTTCGGACTTGAGCGCATTCATCACGGGCGCCGGGGCTCTGACAGAGGCAGGTGGCACGTGGCCATCTCTCGGTGCCCGAAGTAGCTCCCCTGCTCTCTTTCACGCCACCTGTTCTGGGGCCACCTCAAAAGACTTGGAGGGACTTTCCAGAGAGCCCTGTGCGCATGTCTGTGGTGGTGGTTGGGGGGGGGAGGGTCTCGTCCGAACGGAGGGCTTTCCGAGGGCATGGGCCTGGGGTGCAGAGAAAGCTTCCAGAAGAGAGCTGACCGGGGCGGAGAATCCTTTGGTTCGGCCGGTCAGAGCGCGAGGGGAGGGGGTGTCCTCGGCCCCCGCCACGGGTTTAGATGCGGCCTCTGAGCAGGCACGCGTCCGGGCCCCTGAACCTGGATGAAGGACGCGTGGAGGCTCGCTTCCTTGTCCCCACCTCCGGGTCCGCTGTTCGTCCTCAAAAGTTTCAGATAAACAAAACCAGCCCCTCGGCCCCGTCTTCTCTCCACGTGCGTGTCTGCGCTCCCTTCCCTCGGGCTCGTCGCCGCAGCCCCGGCCGGTGTCCTTGAAACCCTGGGAGTCGGGCTTCCCGCCTCTTCCCTCCTCCGCTGACCACATCCTCTGAGCCACACGATTCCTGGAGAATCCCACACAGACAGACTCGGTTGTGGCCAAGCCACGTGGTCATATGCTCTTGCCACAGGCGTTGGCCAAAATCCTTTCTTAGAAAGCCACGGGCTTGGTGTTCCCCTGATGCGAGGGTGCAACCCCGCCCGGCTCGGCCGCCACGCTACTGCCCTCCGGACCTGCTTTCGGGGGGCCGCCGCGGGGACGGCCGGAGCAGGCTCCGAGCCGAGGGGGTCGCTCGCCTTGAAGTGACCCCGCTTTACTCAACAGATGAGGGCATCAGAGCCAAGTCTGGGTGAGGCCTGCTTCTGCGCCCGGGGATCCACGTTGCTAGCCGGGGCCGGCAAAGGCACGGACTTGCAAAGTCTCGGCTTAATTCCTGGCGCTCTGAAGTCCACCTCCTTCCTGAGGCTGGTGGTTACTGTGCTAATCAGCTAGGCCGCAGCGGCAATGAGACATGACCGCACGGGGAGGCGTGCCAGCCCCGTGTCACCGCGGGCCGCCCCAGCAGGCTCAGCTGGGCACCAGGGGCCTGCGAGCCTGCTCGGGCCGAGCCGAGGGGTGGAATTCGTGCTCAGGGGACAGACCTGCTCCCTCTGCTTCCCAACTCAGGGGTCCCAGGCCCGGAGCCCCGTCCTCACCGTGCGCTACGCGTGGAGGGGTGAGGCTCCCTGCGTGACTTCCCCGGGAGCCCGGAGCCTCGGGCAGGGGATTGGAAGGGGCGGTGCGGACTCTGAGAAGCTGCTTCAGGCTGGCGCCTTGGCCTTCCGCTCTGAACCCTCCCCTCCGCCGGGCGGGCGCTCCCCTTGGAGGGCCATGGACGAGGCCTGCCATGAGGCTGAAGGCTTGCTCGGAGCCATGGCCACTGTCTCCACAGCAAGTTCCCACCTCATCAGAGGTGTTTCCAGCAAGAAGACTGCTTTGTAGAAGGCTGCAGGAGCGCCTCCGGGGGGCTGGGCCCCCTCCAGGCAGCTCATCCCCTTCTCCCTGCTCTTCCTCAGGATGTAGAAATTTCAGTGTTGCCCCCCACCCCCACCCAAGGAGAGGTGTCCCCTGCCCTCAGCCTCAGCCAGACCCCCTGATGGGCCAAGTCCTTTGAATGTGTTTTCTCTCTCCTTCTCTTCCTCTCCCTTCCCTTTTTCTTCCATTTTTTTTTTTTTATAAATAGTTTTTATTTATGGTCAGGCAAACTGTAACAATATTGATTTGGAAAGCTTGGCTGAATTTTAAATGTTAATTTATTTATTTTTGAGAGGGAGAGAGAGGAAGCAGGGGAGGGGCAGAGAGAGAGAGAGAGAGAGACAGAGAATCCCAAGCAGGTTCCGCACTGTCAGCACGGAGCCCGATGTAGGACTCGGACTCAGAACTGTGGGCTCATGACAGGAGCCCAAACCAGGAGTCAGACACTTAACTGAGCCACCCAGGCTCCCCTCTTCATTATTTTTTTTTGTTTTTTTTATTTTTTTTAATGTTTATTTATTTTTGAGAGAGACAGAGCATGAGTGCGGGAGGGGCAGAGAGAGGGGGAGACACAGACTCCGAAGAGGCTCCAGGCTCCGAGCTGTCAGCACAGAGCCCGACGCGGGGCTCGAACCCACGAACCGTGAGATCGTGACCTGAGCCGGAGTCAGGCGCTTAACCGACGGAGCCACCCAGGCGCGCCCCGACTCTCAACTGGCTCTGATGAAGAATTCGTCCTGGCTTCCTCTCTGTCTCCGCACTGCGCCCTGAGCTCCGTGGGCTCCCCGGCTAGGGAGAACCAGCATCCTCCATGGTGCTTGCTGGGGACACAGCCTGGCAAACTGTAGCCACCCCAACTGTCGCCATCCTCCCCCGTCACCGTGGGCAGGCGGTCCCTGTTTTACAAAGGGGGAAACTGAGGCTCAGTCCATCTGGCCCCAAACCGGCTCTCACTCTGAGCCAACAGGTGAAAAGTGAGGAAATCAGGGCAGGACCGGCCCAGCACGAGAGTCTCATTCCGGGTGATAGTGGGACACCCTCGCTCTCCCCCAGAGGGAATTGTGGGTTGGGATGTGGCCCGGTACCCCTGGGTGTCGGTCCCCCGCCCAGGCCTCACCTTCAGACCTCAAGGCTGCTGTCCGGCTTGACAGCCGGGGGAGGGGGGGCGGGAGACACCCAAGCATTCGCTGCTTCCTTCATTCATTCGCTTGGTGCCGTTCCGGGCTCAGCGCTGTGTTGTTCCAGGAGAGGGCCCGCCGGGTCGCGTGCACAGGTTTGGGGGGAACAGGGAGCCACCTGGGCGGAGGCAGAGAACGTGGCGGGGAGAGCGGCGCCCAGTGGAGTCGGTGTGAGGGAGTCCGGGTGGAGAGGGGGCGCCGGCAGGGAAGGCCGTGCGGGGATTGGATGCCGCCCTGAGCAATTTATAGCAAATCGCAGTAAAGACACACAGCGCGAAATCTGCCACCTTAACCATTTCTTTTTTTTTCTCAATTTTTTTTTTCAATTTTTTTTTCAACGTTTATTTATTTTTGGGACAGAGAGAGACAGAGCATGAACGGGGGAGGGGCAGAGAGAGAGGGAGACACAGAATTGAAACAGGCTCCAGGCTCTGAGCCACCAGCCCAGAGCCCGACGCGGGGCTCGAACTCACGGACCGCGAGATCGTGACCTGGCTGAAGTCGGACGCTTAACTGACTGCGCCACCCAGGCGCCCCTTCAATTTTTTTTTTAATGTTTATTTACTTTTGGGACAGAGAGAGACAGAGCATGAACAGGGGAAGGTCAGAGAGAGAGAGGGAGACACAGAATCTGAAACAGGCTCCAGGCTCTGAGCTGTCAGCACAGGGTCCCGACGCCGGGCTCGAACTCACGGACCGCGAGATCATGACTTGAGCCGAAGTCGGACGCTTAACCGACCGAGCCACCCGGGCGCCCCGACGATTTCTAATTATGCAGTGCAGTGCTGTGACACATGTCCCCGCTGTGGTGGAGCCTCACCCCCATCCGTCTCCTCTCCAGAGCTTCTTCATGCCCCCGTGAACCACCCGCCCCCACCCCCTCCCCCTGCGCCTGCCCCCCTCCCCCCTGCCAAGCCGCTTTCTGTCTCCGTGCGTTTGAGTCCTCCGGGGACCTGGCGTAGGTGGAACCAGGCGGGATTTGGCCTTTTGGGACTGGCTTATTTCACTCAGCGGACCGTCTGCGAAGTCCACCCGTGTCACAGCACGCATCAGCTCGGTTTCTCCTTACGACGGTCGCGCTGCCCCGGGTGCATTCAGTGTGTCCCTTCATCCACCCCGCGGGCGGCTGGGTTGCTTCCACCTTTCGGCCCTGTGAATGGTGCTGCTGGGAACAAGGGCCTGCGAGTAGGTTTGCCTCCCTTCGGGTGTGTCCCCAGACGGGGAAATGCATCCGAAACCACAGAAGTTCGTGCCCAGTTTTGCATTGCGGAAAGGCCCTGCGGGGCCATCCTGGAGGATGTGCGATGCTGGAGGCCGTGCCCCCAGGGTGCAGGCCGGGTGGCGGCGGGGGGCGAGGCGAGGGGAAGAGACAATGAGGCCGGAGCCAGGGGGAGGGGGTGGGGATCAGGATTGGGGGTCTTTCTCTGAGCCGCCTGGATAATACACTGGCTGCGGGCAGCTGGGCGGGCTGAGTGGCTGATAATGACACCATTATCCCAGATGCAGGGTGCGAGGCCTCCCTTGTGGGCAGGGAGGGAGGGGGGAGATAATGAGTTCAATTTGGCCGATTTAATAATTTCTTCCTTCATGCATTCAACAAACATTTCTGGAGGGTCCATTATGTGCTAAGCAGTGTGCCGGACGCCTGCAAACACAGGCGAGGGACAAAGATTGCTGTCCCCTCTGCCCAGCCCAGCTGGGACCGCCGTGCAAACACACACTCAGGACGCATTGAGACAAGAGGCGCCATCCGCGGAGGGGGACACGCATGTGTCCAAGGAAAGAGGGAAGGAGGTGTAGGGGTTTGCTGGGCGGGCAGGGGGCAGGCGTTGAGACCTGGGAAAGCCACTCTAAGCCCAAAAGGCGAGGGACGGGCCTGATGACCACAGAGCCCGTGTGTGCAGAGAGATGGAGGGGTAAGGAGGGAGGCAGGGGGGAGACCCTGGGGACCCACAGCCAGGCTGAGGGCTTGCGCTCGACCAAGGTGACAGGGAGCCACGGACTGTTCAAACGAGCACATTGTCACTCTGGACAGATGCCTGCACTGAGGTCCGGTTAGGGAGGCGCTGTGAAAGGGCCGCTGAGGGGGTGGGGCCCGGCCGTGGTGCAGGAGAGCAGCAGGGCAGGGGACCCCCCTGGAAACGCTGGGCTCGGGGGTGCAGATCAGGGCGCGCCCCTCCACCTCCCCTTGAAAGACTCCCCCGGGACGGCGCCCTGCCCACTGCTGGCTGCCATCTCCACCTGGGCCCGGCGCAGAAGAGAGAGTTCTGCTGTCACGCTGGCTCCGGCCGCCCCCACAGGGTTTGCTTGCCTCCCCAGGGGCCCTCCAGCCCTGTGACAGCAGGGTGGTGGGGTGGTGACCGCAGAGAGACCGTTGTGGGGTCGCTCCACGTCCACAGCCCACGAAGATCCACGTCCAGCGGGAGCTGTGACTACAGCCCCCGAAGAAGGAGTGACGGAACACGTCCCTCGGTGGGGTTGGGCAGCCAGGGTGATGACAGAACACTGATTAAGCCGGGGGTCCGTGACCCGGAGGCCGAGGGTCCCGGAGGGGCCGTGCACCTGCTCAGAGCGGGCCATGACAGCGGTGTGGAGGTGAGCGGGCTCACTCTGGGAGGCAGAGGATTAGCGCCGATTCAGAGCGGGTCAGGTGCACGGGGGGCTTTGTTCGGACCTGTTTGCCTTTTGTCCCCGCCTGCAGAACGCCCAGGCTGCATGATGTCATTTCAGACGCATTAAGCTGGAACCGCTCAAAATTGAATAATTAATTACACTCAGCTTCAATCGCGGTGACTAATTGATCGGGGGCCTGCCCGCAGACACCTGGACGGGATTAGCTGTGCACAATGAGGACTGTGGGCAGGTGGCAGGGCCCCTCGGGACCCCCGGTCCCCGTGTGGGACTTAATTGGGACGGACTTGATTTCTCTATTCTTGCTAGAGATCTCGGGCAGGCCCCACCCCCAGGACCAGGGGCCGCGTGTGGGCTGGGCACCGGACGGCGACACGTGTGGGCGGCCTGAGGTCTAGAAGGATGCGGGCCCGGGGCGGGGGGGCCCTGACCACAGGTCACCTTCTGTTCTGTGCCTGGGTCCAAATCCCGGGCCCACCCCTGGGACAGCATTTCATCTCACAGAGCTTCCTCATCCGTGAGACTGAGGCTACTGCTGTTGTGCCCAGCACCGCGCGCAGCCTTGAGTTTTCGGGACCCTCTGGGGGGGTTGCCCTTGCTCCTCCTACCTCCCGGAGCAGCCGACATTCCCGGCCCTGTCCACAGGCCCTGCAGCTCCTTGTTTACTTCCTACAAAAGTCATCTCTCTAATTTTCTGCTCGTGGACATTATCGCCTCCTCAGCTGTCCTGTGCCACCTTCCTGTGTCCGCAGCAGCATCTGACTGTTTGGGGGCCCGGTTCACATTCCCGTTCTCAGAAATCCACAGCCCAAATGGCACATTTAGCTCCTGCAAAGGGCAGCGTGTACCGTTGCACAGGTTGTGCACTGCACAATTCGGACTCTGCGGTGTGTGCAAGCACAAACGTGTGTGTGTGTGTGTGTGTGTGGTGCGATACACAATTGCACGATAGGCACACTGGACTGTGTTCCTACCATAGACTCTCCTTTTCTCTGTCTGTATCCTCACAGATTCCTGGTCTTCCAAATTTCAGCCACCTCTGTCTCCATGCCACTTGAGCCCCACTCCCAGAGCCGAGCCCCAAGGTGGAACGGCAGTGCAGAAGTCACAAAGTGCACATCCCGCCTTCTGCCCTGCAGGCTCCCGGCAACACCTGCTGGTCTGGGTGGAGAACCTTCTGGCTCCTGAGCCCTCCAGCTTTCTTCATGTCCCCAGGCAGGCCTTGTTTCCACTCTCCCTAACCCCTGCCCTGCTTGCAGCAACTTTGCCTTGCCCTGCAAACACACTGGAGACGCCCACCCCTACCCGCCCCCCCCCCCCGCCCCCCTGCATTGATGAAAACACTGTGCCTCTGGCCCTGACCTTCCCGGCCTCCTCTCTCAGGTGGCTGAGTGGCTCTGTTCCACATGAAACCACACCCCCCCCCCCCCCCCCCGCATCTACCCAACATTCTCATACCCTGTGGCTGATCCAGGGGACACTCTGGGTCCTCGCCCCGCTGACACCTCTGCCTTCCTTGAAGCCGCCCCCGTGCCAACGCCAGTCTCACTGCTTGACTCCTGCCTCTGCCTGCTCTTGACTCTTGCAATTGCCTAGGCTTCCGTCCTTGACTTTCCACTCTTGCCAAGCGGCTGGCCCAGCGCAGTCGACCACGACCAGCTTGCCTGGTCTCTTGCCTGTTCTTTCTCATAGTCCTGCTTTTCCCTCTGAGAGATGGGAATGTCTCGGGTTTTGCGGCTGGCGGTGTCCTCTGACCTCCCTCGGGTACAGTGAGTGAGGCACTCTTGACAAGCTGTCTCGGAGAGCGCTTTGCTTCTGGCACATCCCCAGCCCCAGGGTTCTGGGCACTGGGGTGCCCCGTAGGTTGGAGCAGGGGTGTTGCTGAGCCCCTGTACCTGATGCAACATTCGTGCCACCCAGGCCCCATACGGGTACCCAAAGTACCAGTCACCCATCTGGTCCCCGCGAGCTGTGCGGCCCCTCCCTCTACCCTCAGCACTGCCTGTCCAGCAGGTCGTATAACTTCCGCTCTCCTTTTTTGGCAAAACTCAGAGGTGGCTGCAAGTGATTTCTTAAGACGGAGGGAAGAGAGCCGTGAGCCTTCCTTTAACTGTGTGTCTTTGTCATAATCAGAGCCCCTTTGGACCGCTGAATGAGAGCTAGGGGCAAGGACTGACAGCCTCTTACCCGCACACAATGGGGTCTATTATCTTCCTCTGGAAGCACTTTCTCGGAGGGATCTGCCCTGCCATCTACCCACTTCCAGAAAGAAGGGAAGGCCTCAGCCAATCTAAACAGAAGCCATCACTGGACAATGTCCTCCCTGGTGCCCGGCCAGCCTGGCAGACAGAGGCCCGCTCAGCTCCCAAGTCTGTGTTCGGCACAGCAGCCGTGCTGGGGACCCTCCGGGCTGTCCGGTGGCCAGGTCGCACGCCGGGGTCATGCTTCTCCCCCTGGGCGTGCAGATGAGGTGGCCAGTGGGCTCGTGGCCGGAACCCACAGGGCAGGTCGGGGGCACTCCTCCCCGGGCTATGATTGTACCCAAAGGTGAGTAATTTGTTTCTAATCCCTATTTTTATGTGACAGAAATGGTACCGGCTCGTGGTACCAGATTCGAATACAGAAGAATGCACGGTCCCCAAAAGCAATCAACTGGTTGCTGTGGCTCCTTCCAAATATTTTTAGGCATATACAGTCATTTAACTAGATCTGTACATATGCGCATTTCTTTAACAGATGGGACCATCCATCCCGGTGCAATTCTTCAACTTGTCTTTGCTCTCGACAGTCCGCTCGGTGCTTCCCCAGGCCCGTACCCGCCACTCGGCTTCATTCTGTCAACCGAATAGTAAATAGTATTCCTCAAATGGAGTCACCATGTTTCACCCGGCACTTTCTCTAATGACGGACACAGAGGTCGCTGCAATTTTTTATAATTACAAATAGTGCGCGGGGGGGAAAAAAAAAAAAAAAAAAAAGGCCCCGAACACTACATCCATTTCAGCAGGAACGTAGCGCAAGGGCATTTGAAACATTGCTTCTGAAAAGGTTACACTGATCTACACTCGATAATGGTATGTAATTTAAGGGAAAAAAATCGAAATTAGCGAGGCTGCAGAATGGCAGAAAAAGCAAAATTCACATACATTTTTTCAACTTTTTATCAGACACTTTTCCTCCCTTGCTGCCCTTTGCCTCTGGGGGTTCTCCGCAAAGCTGAGCCCGGGGTCCCATCGCCGGTCTGAGCTCTGAGAACCCCGCAGGGGGTTGGGTGGGGGGAGGGCGGCCGTGACCGCCCCTCTGTGCGGCTCAGGGTCAGAGAGTCCTGCCCCGCCCAGCTGCCTTCTCGTTGGTCAACGTCGGGCAGAGCTGACCCTGTTTCGAGGTTTATGGCCTTTCTTAAAAGACCCTTTTCAAGCGAAGGAACAGGCCTGACGTATGGGGAGGCGGGGCCTCTTCAAGCAGTCTCCATTTCCGGGGAGTAACTAGCTAACTCTGCTGAGAAATGAGACTGGAACTTTGCCCCATGCTTCCTCCGCTTTGCTGTCCCCACTTGGAGGCACGTGTCTCGTGTGGCTCCACGGGGCAGGACGGGGGGGGTGCCCTGACCCTTTCCAAATCTTCCCCATTGGTGGAGGTCAGACCCACCAAGGGAGGCAGGAAGACGCTTCTGTGCTCTCTGGCTGCCAAACCTCATGACCCGGCAGGCCCCAGCCCGGGGAGCCCTCTCCCTGGACATGTGGTGATGTGGCGCCGTGGCCCCGGCCGCTTCTCTGCCCTCTGGCCATCCCCCAGTGCTGTAAAATGTGGCCCTGGGCTTCGAGCAAAGGGTCACCAGGCACCCTGCTCTGGACGGTTCGGTGCAGAAGGCAAGGTCCTCTAAGCGGCTGGTCCTGGGCTGGCCGGGGCGGGCGGCCAGACCTTGTGTGGTCCTTACAGGTGCACAGATGACCCGAGAGTGTTCTTCCTCTGGGAGGAAGCGCTTCTCGCCCGCCGCCTGCCACGAGAACCTCACGGTCCCCGCTGCAGCATCCTTACCTAGAAAGCAGAGATGATGATGCCCATTTCATTTACCCAGGCATGTGGCTCGAGGCCAAGGACTTTCACGTGGCGCTTCAGGGCCAGGCTCTGGGGCAGATAGTTCTGTATCTTGTTTTCTAATTGGTTGTCACCCTGAGCATAGCGAGGACACGGACCTTGTGTGTCTTGGGGTCTCCTGGCCTCTGCAGCCCCCACATTGCCTCCCATCGCCCTTTGTAAGGGGACAAAGAGCTGAACCCCAGGGCCGCCCTACCTCGCAGCCTGCGGGAAGATTAAATTCGCCATGTAACACCTGGACGGTGACGGTCTCGATCGCTCGGGCCATCATCAAACACAAGTCCTTCACTGACTACTGCTGAATGGAGGTGCCTGGGAGTCCTTCATTGACTGACACAGAAGAGGCATCTTAAGTAATTCATCCCGAAGTTGTGTGTGTGTGTTGGGGGAGGAGGGGAAGGGGAACCTTCTCTCTCAGAGCTAACAGCACCCACCCCCTGGGCAAGCCCAGTCCGGCCCCAGGATCCAACTTTCTTATGTATTTATTTAAACCCTGCCTCATTCCGGAGAGAATTTAAGGCCTCGCCATGAATAGCATCTTTGTGTGGCCTTCCAGTGCCAAAGGCCGGGAAACCCAAGCCAGGCACGTCTGGAGGTGGGGCCTCCATATGGCCTGAAGGCCTCGGCCAATCACCCCAGCGGCTGCCGCAGCCTGCCTGGGGAGGGGGCCCCCCTCTCCCCCGCCAGTGCGCATCCTGCTGTCCCTGGTAACTCCCTCTCCTGTGCGCACCCCCCAGCCCCCCCGCCCCCCACCAGGCTCTCCCACTCTGGAAGAAGCGTTTGCCAGGTTCTCTTTATTGGAAGATACAACAAATTGAAATTGTCTTAAAACTCTGTGGGTGAAGTAAGGAGAACACTGGGGTCCGTGTGTGTGTGTGTGTGTGTGTGTGTGTGCGTGCGCGCGCGCGCGCGCGCGCGCGCGCAGACAGCCCTCCCCTCCCGGGGCCTTGAGGGCAGTGGCTGAGGGAGCAGGGCTTTGGGGAGACGCCTCCCGCCCAGGCTCTGTGCAAGTCGGTGGTGCGGCACCCCCCCACCCGAGAGGGGTGTGGTGGGTTTCCTGCCTGCACTTCGGGGGGGGGGGGGCCGGGGGCCCTCCGTTTTCAGGATGGAACCATTCAACCCAGAACTGCTGTTCCCTCCCAGGTCGTCAAGATGTCCAATGGTCCTGCCGGATGGCCGGGTGGCCGTTGGATGTCTGGGGACCACCTGGGTCCGACTCCTCCCATCGGGGGTTGGGTGCACAGCCAGGGTGGGCAGGTCTCAATGCAGATGGTCCCTGCAGGGAAGGTGAGCCTGGGGCCAGAGAGCTGTGGCCACCGGGGAATTCCACAGGGAGGCATTGGGACCCCAGGTAGGCTGCCCCCAGGGGACGCCCCTGCCCCCCACCCCCAAAAGGAGCAAGGGGCTGTGAGCTGGGGGGGGCGGGTGGGAAGGAGTCCCGGGTGGCATTCTCTTTAACCCCCAACCTCAAATCTCTGAAACACTTCATTTTTGAAACCTGCCGGCCTCCGGGATTGCTGGGAAGCTTTCCAGGACTTCCCACGTGAAAAGAAGGCTCGCAGAGACCACGGAGCCTGGAAGACTTCCCCCAAAGGCTCCCTCCATAAGTGCGCCCCCTACCGCCTCTCGGGAGAGAATTCAGAGGAACATGCCGCAAACAGAGGTTTCGTGGGGCCTGGTGCCGTCTCCTTATCCACGAGATGATAATGTGCACACAACAGGAGAAGGCAGAGCTGAAGCCAGACTCCAGGCACGTCCACATTCCAATCCTGCCACGTCCACTCTTGCGACGCCTGCTCCTCTCGAGGCAGGGGACGTTTGGGGTGGTCCCGCCACCTGTCGAAAGTGCTGGGACGCCTGTAGCCCAAGCGGGGCCTGAAAATAGCTCGGGACCTGGCACGTGCCGCATCAGCGCTGCCCTTGACCGTCTGCTTTGGTGGAGGCTTTGAAAGGTGGACATTTCTGAATCTCCAAGGCGAGAAGCTGTATGGATTTTAGACAGACGCGAGCCCGAATTCGAAGACTGTGGGCGCGGCCGGTCTCTTGGGGGTCCTGGTACCCTCTTCTGTGAAATGGGGATAGGAGACCTTCTTCGCAGGGCTGGTCAACGCATGAGGGACGGCGTGTGTGGAGACAGCACACAGCCGCTTACTGACAACGCGGGGCCCCAACACGCCAAGCCCCCGTCCCACGGCCCCTACTCCCCCAGCCCGAAAATGAACACAAATGAGGCGCTGTTCAGAAACTGCAGATGGAGACTGTGCCCAAAGAGTCACATTAGGGCAGAGTTAGAGCCACCAGGCTTCCCAGACAGAGGATCAGCAGCTATTTGGCCGGCTCTATGGTCTAAAGGAGGCCACCACTTTAGAGAAACCTCCCGGAGCCATCCAGAGGTTACGGGCCATGAGCAGAAGGTCAGAGCATGTCCACAGGTCCTGGGCTCTGAGCCACCTGACCTTCTCCAGGGATAGGGGTTGTCAGGGGAAGACCGCCACCGTCCCACCCCGGCCCACCAGGGGATGGAAGAGGGTCTTGGAGTGGGGCTGAGCAATCCTGGCAGGGCAGGAGAGACTCTCCAGTGGTCCTGGCCACATGCTAAATGTGCACGAATTCCTGACACCTAAAATAGCCTGGGACATGGGACGCGGAGCCAGGAAGCTCTCGTTCAACATCTCGGCAGCTGGTGGCTTCAGGCTAGGAATAAGGAATCATTATTAGCAGTCTCTACGGCCCTGGAGGGGCAGCGCGGGCATTTTGGACCGAGACGGAACGGCGTACAAGGGTCAAATCTGACCACGATGGGCCGTGTGGACTTGAGCACACTGTTTCCGAGCGGTGCGCCTCGCTACCCTCGGCTGTGAAGGGACCGTGAGCCGCGTCGCCTGGTTCTTGTAAGAATCGGGCACCGACACGCGCGTGCGGTTTGCCGTCAGTAAAAGCTACCCCCGCCAGACGAAGCCCCCGCTGGACCCCCGGAGCCGTCTACGATGACGGAGCACGAGTCACGGGTCCTGAGCCCCGTCAGGGAAAGCAGGCGGCCTCGGCTCTGCCTCCCCTTTGTCAGCGGGGACGTTTAAGACCCAGCAGAGGACAGCGGCTCTAGGCAGAAGTGAATCGCAGGCTTCAGAGCCCGGGGTGGATTTGTACACAGCAGAATGCTGGGTGTTCTGGGTGGATGGAGGCAATTAAGTGATGTCTGTGGGACTCTGGGGACGAAAGGGACGGCAAGTTTAGACAGTCGGGAGAAGGGCGAGTCTCCAGGCCCCGCAGACTGACGAGCAGAAAAATGAACAAACGAGAACATGAGTAGGTGGCTTGCCCCAAACCCGCAGGTAAAAAGCAGCCGAGCAGAAGCACGGGGCAGGCCCGCCCGGCCCCCACGCTCCCCTTCTCCGCCGCAGGCTCGGGGACCCGAGGAGTTAGCCCCTAAGAGTCCGCTAGGAAACCCCAAGGCCCCTCACAGGGAGGCAGGGCACAGCGGGCACAGTGTGTCATGTCTGGGTCTATTTTAGGGCCTCTGCTGAGAGCACAGGAATCCAGGCACATAGGTCCAGGGGCCGGGACCACCTGTCAGATCCTTCCCAGCTGAAGGCGGGGGTAGATGATCCGAGGCCGGAAAAAGTCAAGGCCACCTCCACGCCTTCCAATTTTAGACCCACACGTCTCTAGCTCCAGGGCACAGAGTATCCTGCCGGGGACTGAACATGACCTATTTAGGATAGACCCTTGCCCCAGTCCCAGGCCAACGTCCCTCAATCTTTCATTAGTCATCTCAGATGCCAGGAGGGAACAGTGGCTTTCTTCCACTTGTAGGGCCTGGAGGAAGACAGGAAGTTCTTCCCGGTCCCCACTCCGTACGGGCACACGGCTGCGGGCCAGAAGCTAGGGTCTGGGGTCCGTGACCCGCCCTGGAGGCCACTCAGCCAGGCAACTGGGGGAGTGGAGGTTTTGAGCGCTCAAGGGCAGAGGAGAGGACGCTCATGGCTGCAACACAGGACGGCTTCAGGCTGGCCCTTCAGCTTGCCTCATGTGTCAGCTGAGTAACTCGGGAACTCTGGCTCCTGACCTGTAAAAGGGGGCCAAGAACCCACCCTTACCGGCCTCTTGTGGGGATTAACTGATACCTTGGCAGCTCCCCTGAGTCGGACAGTGCAAGCTCTGGGCCGCGTGAGGCCCCGGCCCGCCCTGCCTCAGCCCTGGGCTGGCCCTTCTGTCCTGACGGGCTCCGACAGGGCGAGGGCGGGGGCTTCCAGGCCTCCCTGGGGCTCCCGCCGCAGCAAGAGGGACCCGCGGGAACAGATCACAAGCCAGGGGAGCCTGGCCCCACTCTGCCCCTCTTCCAGACTCGGTCCCCTGTCCTGGTGAGTGGAAAAAAGAGCGGTTGGTGTAGACCGTCAGGCTGCAAGACAGAGACACCCTCTGCACTTCTGTCCTTGTCCCCGCGAATCCCCCCCCCCCCCCCCAGTCCCCATAGAGCCGCCGCCTCCTAGCCTCCTATGTCGTGCGAAGCCTCTTTTCAGGGCTGCTCTGGCCCTTCTGTTACTGACGGCCACCATCTTTGCAAATTCTCTTAGAATCTCTACACTTCGATCACCCATCCCGTCACAAAGGCCATTCCTGTTTACTGACTTCTTGCTAAGTTCTGCTGTGCCGGAGTTTGGGTGTTTGTGATCCCCTCCCCACCCCACCCCCACCCCCCCAAACAGCCACAGGTGCCTGGACAGTTTCTTGGTTTTCTGGAGAACATAAGGAGGCTGTTTTCACAGCCACGAGCAGGTTTCCTCCTTGTCAGGCTGAACAGAATCTATATGATGAAAGCCGTGGGGACAGCGGGCAGGCAAGGTGGTCACTGGGGAGGTTGGCAGACATCTCAGTAATGTTCTGGACTTCCACTGCTGGTCAAGACAGAGTGATGGGGAACAGATTTGCTCTTCTCTGTGAAACCACCAAAAACACCAAGGTTCTGGCTGTCACTGGAAGTTGGTAAGCACATGAGTGGAGTCCTACGATTGGCCCAGCCTCCTTCCTGGCGGCGGGAAGTTTCCAGGCTGCAGCCAGGGGAAACTGAGGCAGCACCTGGGGTTCCCTGAGGCCAGGAGGAGGAGCTGAGAGCTGAAACCTGAAACTTTCAGAGCTGTGCCACGCGGGGAGAGAGACCCCTGTGGGCTGCGGGGGTCCCCTCGAGTGTCCAGCAGAGGACTGAACAGCACCTGCCTGAAAAATAGGTTGGGAAAGCAACTTGCTCAAATCCAGGAAATAAAAAAAATTCTTGGGGCGCCTGGGCGGCTCAGTCAGTTAAGTGTCCGACTTCGGCTCAGGTCATGATCTCACAGCTTGTGAGTTCGAGCCCCACGTCGGGCTCTGTGCTGACAGCTCAGAGCCTGGAGCCTGCTTCGGATTCTGTGTCTCCTTCTCTCTCTGTCCCTCCCCTGCTCTCTCTCTCTCTCTCTCTCTCTCTCAAGAATAGATGAACATTTAAAAAATTAAAAAAAAAATCTCAAACCACCCCAAAAGAGCGGGGGGAACGATCCCAGCACTCACAAAGCCTTGGGGAGAGTATCTCTTTCCACCAGCCAGACTGGAAAAACTCATATTCACAGGGTAATGGGTAGAATTGCCTCCGCAGTGGTAAACACTTGGGCCTGGACTCATGCCACCTCAGACCTGCCCAGCAAATTAGAAAACCAAAATGCAGAAGATCAGGCTGTTTCCAGGTAACTTGACTGAGTCCCAGAAGAGAGTCCCAAATATTTATAGGAATGCAGAGATATGCAGCACCGAACAAGGTAAAATCCATAATGCCTGCATCCAATCAAAGTTTCCCAGGATTCAAAGAGGCAGGGACACGCAACCCACAATGAGGGGGCGAACTCATTAATCAGAACGGACCTGGAACATACACAGCAGAAAAAGACAGTGAAACAGTCATCGCAACTGTACCCCATAGGTTCACAAGGTTAAGCAGAGACATGATTGATACAAACCAAGAGCCCACTTGACTTCTAAAGATGAAGACTACAATGTACGTGATGAAATTTACACGGGGTGAGATTACCGGCAGATGAAACACTGTAGAATAAAAAACATAAATGAACTTGAAGATTTAGTAATAGAAACTACCCCAAATAAAACGCACAGGGAAAATAATTTCCCAAATTAAAATAGTATCAATGGGTTGTGGGACAATCTCAAACCACCTAATACAGAGGTAACTGAAGACTCTAAAATGGGGGGGGGGGGGGTAACAGAAAAAATACATGAAAACATAATGGTCAACACTTTCCCAAATTTGATGTAAACCCTCGGGTTCAAGGAATTCAACGAACCCTAAGCACAAGCGCAAGAAGAAAGCTACACCTTGGGGCACCTGGGTGATTTAGTCGGTTCAGTGTCCGACTTCAGCTCAGGTCACGATCTCAGGGCTTGTGAGTTTGAGCCCCGCGTTGGGTTCTGTGCTGACAGCTCAGAGCCTGGAGCTGCTTCAGATTCTGTGCCTCTCTCCCTCTCTGCCCCTCCCACACTCACGCTCTGTCTCTGTCTCAAAAATAAATAGAAAAAAAAATCTTAAATACAGTTGGGGGGGGAAACGTGTCAGTAGAGAGGAATTAGAAATAAGGATGAACGCAGAATTCTTATTAGAAACAACGCAAACAAGAAAACGGAGATCAAGTTTTAAGGACTGAAAGGTGGAAAAACTGTCCACTTTGAATATTTTCACTGATGCAACTGGTGAAAATATCTTGCACAAACAAAGGCAGAATAAATGCCTTTTCCAGACATACGGAGGCTGCACGTGTTCATTGCCAGCAGATCCACACCTCGAGAAATGTCAAGGAAGTCCTTCAGGCAAAAGGAAAATAGCATTAGACAGAAATACAGATCTCTGTAAATGAAAGAACACCAAAAATGGTAACTACGTAAGTAAATAGTCAAGATTGGTTTTAAAAAAAAATTTTTTTTTAATGTTTATTTACTTTTGAGAGAGAGGCAGAGCATGAGCAGGGGAGGGGC
Source organism: Prionailurus viverrinus (assembly GCF_022837055.1). Lineage (NCBI taxonomy): Eukaryota > Metazoa > Chordata > Mammalia > Carnivora > Felidae > Prionailurus > Prionailurus viverrinus. The sequence continues at coordinate 138,657,600 of NC_062566.1, forward strand.
AGAGAGAGACAGAGACACAGAATCTGAAGCAGGCTCCAGGTTCTGAGCTGTCAGCACAGGGCCCGACCTGGGGCTCGAACTCACGAACCACGGGATCATGACCTGAGCCAAAATTGGACACTCAACCGACTGAGCCACCCAGGCGCCCCGAAGATGGTTTTTGTTTTTGGTTTTTTTTATTCTCTCCATTTCTTTCAAAGAGAATTGACAGTTAAAATATGAACGCTTATTGTAGGTTTTGTAATGTATGTACAAGTAAAATTTATGACAACAGCACGGGGGCTGGGGGTAGGGGAGACAAAAGTTTAGTGGGTAAAGTTCTTGTACTGTATCGGAAGGGGTACATAGCAGAGGACCGACTGGGATAAGTTAATTGATGGTGAGTACTGTAAGCCCCGCCTAATGACTGAAATCACAACACGAAGAGTTACAGCTAGTAAGTTTACAGAGGAGATAAACCAGAATAATAAAAGTAACAATTGGTCCCACGAATGCAGGAAGAGAAGAACAAAGAACCAGTGAATCAAATGGAAAGCAAATAGAAAGATGATAGGGTTACACTTAAGTAAGATCAAGAATCGTATTAAATGTCATTGGTCTGAACACCCCCCTTAACAGATGATCAAGAGCCCACGTCGCTTGAAACGAAGGCTCCTAAGCGTAAAGACGCCGACAGGTGAAAGGTGAAAGAGAAGGTTGGAAAAGCTATCCCATGCTGACACTAATCAGAAGGAAGTTCACGTCGCTCTATCAATCTCAGACAAGAAGCTCTCAGCGCTAGGGCTAAAAACCAGTTCATTTTATGATGATAACGGAGTCATTAATCAAGAAGACATAACAGTCCTGAACACGTGTACTTCTAGTAACAGGGCTTCAAAATACCTAAAACAAAGACTCAGAGAATCACGAGGAGAAATAGCCGAATCTGTGATTATAGTTGGGTACTTGAATAGCCCTGTTTCGGTAACTGAGAGAGCAAGTGGGCAGAATATCAGCACAGATATAGCACACTCGAACAGCGCGGTCAGCCAACTTGACATGACTGACATTTATAGAACTCTCCACCGGCAACTGCAGGATGTACATTCCTTCAAGTGCGCATGGAACATTTACAAAGATAGATCATACCCTGGCCCGTAACACAAGTATTGGTATATTTAAAAGGATTCGAGCCATACGAAGCATATTCTCTGACCCCGGGGGAATGCAATTAGAAATCAGTAACAGAAAGAGGTCTGGGGGAACTACATAACGCGTTTCTAAATAACTCACGAGTCAACGAGAAATTAAAAAGGGGGAGAGTAGCGAGCATTTTGAATTGAATGAAAATTAAAATACAGCCTAGGAGAATTTGTGGATGTCTCTCAAGCTGTGGCGAGGCAGAAATCTATAGCACTGAGTGCCTGGGTTAAAAAGAACGGTCTCAGATCGATGACCTCCACGTCCAAATTAATAAACTAGAAAAGGAACAGCCAATTAAACTCACAGTAAACAGAAGAAAGGAAATAATTAAGATCAAAACAGAAATCGGTGAACTCTAAAACAGAAAAATGATAGAGAAAAATCAATGACACCGAAAGCTTGATTCTTTGGAAGATCAATAAAATTGATAAACCTCTAGCCAGCCTGACTGGGAAAAAAAGAGAGAAAAATCAGAAAAGTCAATATCAGGAATGACAGAGAAGACATCACAGCACAGCTCTAGGCATTAATAGGATATTGAAGGAATATTATGAACAGCTCTATGCCTATAAATTCTGCAATGTGTATGGAAAAATGCTTCCTAAGAAGCCCTGAAAGTTCACTCAAAAATAAAAACGAAAACAAAACCCAGATCATCTAAATAGCTGTACATATATTTAAGAACTTGAATCTGTAGTTAAAAACTTTCCTGCACAGACAACTCCAGGATCACGTGGTTTCACCAGAGAATTCCATCAAACGTTTGAGGAAGAAATAATACCAATTCTACATAAACTCTTCAGAGAATCCAAGAGGAAGGAACACATCCCAGCTAATTCCATGAGGCCAGCATTAACCTGATATGAAAAACAGATAAACACAGTACAAGAAAAGGATACTGCAGGCTAATATCCCTCATTAACACAGACGCAGAACTCCTCAGCAAGATTTTAGCATACTGAATCAAACACATGTATAAAAAGGAAAATATTCATGAGCAAATGGGGTTTATTCCAGGAATGCGGGATTGGTTTAACATTTGAAAAATCAATCAATGTAATTCACCATATTAATGCACTAAAAAAGGAAAAACCGTAAGAACATTTTCATGAACTCAGAAAAAGCATTTAATTAAACTCGACATCCATTTGTGATAAAAACTCTCAGCGAACTAGGAACAGTCACTTCCTCGCCGTGACAAAGAGCGGCTATAAAAATCCTACAGCTAATATGGTACTTAACGGTGAAAGACTGAATGTTTCCCCCCTGAGAACATTAACAAGACAAGGATGTCTCTTCTCACCATTTATATTCGACATTGTACTGGAGTCTGTATTAGCCTCTCTATTTCAAAATATAAATAAGTAAATAAAAAAAGTAAAAGGCATTCAGGTTGGAAAGAAAGAAGTGAAACTGTATTTGCAGAGGGCATGATCATCGATGTTGGAAATCTCACAGAATCCAGGATAATAAAGCCCCTAGAATCAATAGGTTAGTTTAGCGAGATTGCAGATTCAAAGATCAATATAAAAAATGAATTGTTTTTCTATACACTGACAACAAACAATCATAAATTGAAGTGAAAAATGCCATTTACAATAACATCGAAACATATTCGTGGAGATAAATCTGACAAAAGATGTGGAAAATCTGCCCAAGGAAACCTACCAAACTCTCGAGAGAAATCGAAGATGTAAATAAACAAAGCCACGCTTCGTCCGTGGGTTGGAAGCCTCAGTGTTGGTAAGACGTCAGTCATTTTTGCCCAAATTAGTCACTATACCAATACAATCTCAATCAAAATCTCAGCAGGATTGTTAAAACTAGTCATTGATAAATTCATTCTAAACCGATTCAAAAATTTATACGGTAATTGAAAAAGACCTAGAATAATGGCCAAAGCAACTCAGGAAAACAAAACTAACACTTCCCGATTTCAGGGCGCATTATAAAGCTAGACTAACTAAAACAGTGTGATGTGGGTAAAAAGAGAGACAGAACACATCAAGGAGATAGAACAGAGAATCCAGAGACAGATCACACGTACACGGAGTCCTGATATTTGACAAAAGGTGCAAAGGCAAGTCAGGGAAGAAAGGACAGTCTTGGGGCACCTGACTGGCTCAGTCCGTGAAGCACATCACTCTTGATCTCGGGGGTTGTGAATTCAAGCCCCACAGAGACGATTTAGAAATAAAACCTCTAGGGGCGCCTGGGTGGCGCAGTCGGTTAAGCGTCCGACTTCAGCCAGGTCACGATCTAGCGGTCCGTGACTTCGAGCCCCGCGTCAGGCTCTGGGCTGATGGCTCGGAGCCTGGAGCCTGTTTCCGATTCTGTGTCTCCCTCTCTCTCTGCCCCTCCCCCGTTCATGCTCTGTCTCTCTCTGTCCCAAAAATAAATAAACGTTGAGAGAGAAAAAAAAAAAAAAAAAAAAAAAAAAGAAAGAAATAAAACCTCTAGGGGCACCTGGGTGGCTCAGTCAGTTAGGTGTCCAACTTCAGGTCAGGTCATGATCTCACGGTGCGTGGGTTCGATCCCCGTGTCGGGCTCTGTGCTGACAGCTCAGAGCCTGGAGCCGGCTTCAGATTCTGTGTTTCCCTCGCTCTCTGCCCCTCTCCCACACACGTTCTGTCTCTCTCTCAAAAATATATAAACAGTAAAAAAAAATTTTTTTTAAATAATAAAAATAGAACCTCTAAAAAAAAAAAAAGGATGATCTTTTCAACGAATGGTGCTGGAGAAATTAGATCTCTCCATACACAAATGAACTCTAATACAAGATGCGTCATAGACCCTAACGTAAAACCTAAGACTACAAAACTTTTAACGTTTTTTTTTTTTTTTAAATTTATTTATTTTTGGGACAGAGAGAGACAGAGCATGAACGGGGGAGGGGCAGAGAGAGAGGGAGACACAGAATCGGAAACAGGCTCCAGGCTCCGAGCCATCAGCCCAGAACCTGACGCGGGGCTCGAACTCACGGACCGTGAGATCGTGACCTGGCTGAAGTCGGACGCTTAACCGACTGCGCCACCCAGGCGCCCCTACAAAACTTTTAAAAGAACACACAGGAAGAAGTGTTCCTGAGCTTGATTTAGGATCTCTTAATTAAGACACCATAAAAGAACACATTGATAAACGGACTTCATCAATATTAAAAACTTCTCTTCCAAAAACTCTTTTAAGCCACACACCAAGGGAAAGTACTTGCAAAGCAAAGCATATATTTGAAAACACAAAAACAACCAAACTGGCTTCTGGAGTACACAAGGACGCTCAACGCTTACTAACAAGAAAAGAAGGAAGATATAGGGTGGCAAATCAGCACACAAAACTTGGCTAACATCTTTATTTATCAGGGAAATGTGAATTAAAACCATGATGAAAGACTGCTACATAGCTACTAAAATGTCAAAGATTAGGGGTGCCTGGGGGCACCTGGGTGGTTCCATCGGTTGAGTGGTTGAGCTTCAGACTCTCGGCTTCGGCTCAGGTCGTGGTCTCATGGTTCGTGAGTTCTAGCCCCACATTGGGTTCTGAGCTGACAGTGTGGAGCCTGCTGGGGATTCTCTCTGTATCTGCCCCTCTCCGGCTTGTGCTCTCCCCAAATAAATAAACTAACTTAAAAGAAAAAAAAAAAGACTGGGGCGCCTGGGTGGCTCAGTTAAGCATCTGACTTCTCAGGTCATGATCTCATGGTTTGTGAGTTCAAGCCCCGCATTGGGCTCTCTGCTCTCAGCAGAGATCAGATCTTCTGTCTCCTAGAGACAGCTCGGAGCCTGGAGCCTGCTTTGGATTCTGTGTCTCCCTCTCTCTCTGCCCCTCCCCTGCTCCCTCTCAGTCTCTTCCTCTCTCTCAAAAATAAATAACCATTAAAAAAAATTAAAAAAAAAAGATGTGGTTTATACATACCGTGGAGTACTACTTGGCAATGAGAAAGAATGAAATCTGCCCATTTGCAGCAACACGGATGGAACTGGAGGGTATTATGCTGAGTGAAATCAGTCAGGCAGAGAAGACAGATGTCATATGTTTTCACTCATATGTGGATCCTCAGAAACTTAACAGAAGACCGTGGGGGAGGGGCAGGGAAAAAATAGTTTCAAACAGAGAAGGAGGGAGGCAAACCATAAGAGACTCTTAAATACAGAGAACAAACTGAGGGTTGATGGGGGTGTGGGGAGAGGGGGAAATGGGGGATGGGCATTGAGGAGGGGACTTGTTGGGATGGGCACTGGGTGTTGTATGGAAGCGATGAATCGCGGGAATCTACCCCCGAATCCAACAGCACACTGTGTACACTCTTTGTTAGCCAACTTGACAATAAATTATATTTAAAAAAAAACCCAAACTGGGAAGATATTTGGGGGGAGTTTGTGCAATATGACACAATATCATTTAATGAAGGATAAAATCTAAATTCTATAGGAAAACATAAAAGCCTCATAGTTAAGGATAAAAAAAAAACGGCAAAGATTATAAAGACTGGCCATATCAGGTTTGAGTGAGGAACCTGAGCAGCAGTGCATTGCTGACAGGAATGTGAAATGGTATAAATGCTTTAGAAAACAGTCTGGCAGTTTTTCAAAAAGTGAAAGATGGGGCGCCTGAGTGGCTCAGTCGGTTAAGCGTCCGACTTCGGCTCAGGTCATGATCTCCCACTTCATGGGTTCAAGCCCCGCGTCGGGCTCTGTGCTCACAGCTCGGAGCCTGGAGCCTGCTTTGGATTCTGTGTCTCCCTCCCTCTCTATCTGCCCCCCTTTCAAAAATAAATAAACAAAAATTTTTTTTTAAATAAAAAGAAATGAAAGACATCCGCCACAGCCAGTCCACTCCTGTACACGCATTGCCCACGAGAAAGACAAGCACATTTCCACGCAAGATTTGCACAACTCAAATGTCCAGCAGCAGGTAAACAGAGGAACCCAGTATGAGGTATCCATACGATGGAATACTATGTGGTAACACAAAAGGAAGGAACTGTTCACAGAGGCCACAACTTGGGTGGTTCTCAAACCAATGATGGCAAGGGGTACCTGGGCGGCTCAGGGGGTTAAGCGTCTGACTTCCGCTTGGGTCATGATCTCACGGTTTGTGAGTTTGAGCCCCGCATCGGGCTCTGCACTGACAGTGCTGAGCCTGCTTGGGATTCTCTTTCTCTCTCTGTTCCCCGCCTCCCCCTCAAAACATAAAAAGAAACTTAAAAAAATACAATGATGGCAGGAGAGAGCCTCATACACACTGTACGATTCTATCTTTATAAAACCCTATCAAGTGCAAACTAATCTATCCAGAGAGAAGGCAGATCAGTGGTTTCCCAGGAGGGGGACAGTGGGAGGGAGGAGGTACAAAGGGGCGTACCACTGGCTGAGTGAGGGCTCACCAGAGGGTGGAAGGGTGAGGGTCCTAAGTGTTCCCCCCGGGGCAGTATCTTGGGGGGGGGCTCTCAGGATGACCAAGAGAGGCTCAGGATGAGGTTAGTACATATGTTACAGGACACAGAGGTTTCCAGAAACACCAACAGATAAACACAAACATCTTTCATCCACATCACTTTTAGATTTAATTTTGCTTGAACAGGCTGTCAAAGGCTTACAGGGCACCTGTGGCCCTGCCCGGGAGAACCCAACCTGCAGAAGGGTCTCAGTGGGAAAGAGAAACTTCGGGATAGTCCTGTGGCTGGCTGTAAGGCTGTTCTCTGGAGCCTCTGACAAACAAACAAAACAAACAAAACAAAACACAGAGGAGTGTGCTGGTTTCAGAACCCCCTTCCTCCCCCAGGTATAGACCAATAAATATCTGTCACCGAGTGTACTTAGAGCTGGAACATTCCACTTTCCAGCTATTTTCCCTTTTCCTCGCCGTCTTCTCTACTGTCCGCCGTTCTCATATACACAGGATGAGTTATGCTCAGCAAGGATACATTAAAACCGCACAACTCTCCAGAGGCCTCAGTGGGAGCTGGTTCCATCCCGGCCTTGTCTCCAGCACTCTGCTGGGCATGGGGGTTGGCAAGGGCGGGGGGTGGCAGTGTCACCACAGGACGGTCCCCATCCTTCTGAACGTGTTGGCAGAGGACTGGGGAAGGCCCCGGACACAGGCATGAAATGAAATGGATGGGGAGGAGACGCACCTCCCAGGCACATGGCCTGTCCCTCCGCAGTCCCTGGGCTGCTCTGGGGCACCCCATCCTGCGACATCCCACAGCTGGGGCCCTTCCTCCCAACACCTGTCGCAGGGCCCCCCCCACCCTGCACCTAGAAAGCCCCCAACAAGTGTCCCCTCCGCTGTCTCCTTCTTTTAGTCTCAGAGGATGTTGGGCCGGCGACGTCTGCGGGTCACATCGCTGAGGGGCACCAGTGATTGGTGTCCCTGTGTCCAGTGCCTGCTGCCCAGGCCAATCCCGGCTCCTGGGCGCTCATCCCGAACTAAGTGTTCCATCTGAGAGGCAGACATGTCTAGATCTCTGTGCCTGAAGAAGAATTAGAAGAAAGAAGGTGCCAGAGTCCAAGTTCTGGTGCTCCGTGGTTCTGGGTCCAGGAGGAGCATGTCCCGTTCGGGACAGTTTACCCAGGGCCTGGCACAGAACCGGGGCCAGACCACGCTCCAGGAAGCCCGGCTTCCCTTCCCCCTCCTGCCTTCCTTACCCTCACGCCCCATCTGGGGTGTCGCTGGTCTCCTGGACCACTGGGGGCCACTGGGTGGGGAGGCGCTGGGATCCCGGCAATTGGCACAGCCCGTACCCCGCATCTCATCCTCCACCCCGCCCCCACTTCCGGAAGTCCCGCCTGGGGCAGCAGCCACTTTGGCTCCTGCAGAGACACCCCCGGCAGGGAAATGAAAATGTTCTCAGGCCCTGTCTGACAAGGGTCCTGGGTCAAGGTTGGGCCAGACACCTGGCCGAGGAGGAGGGAGAAGAGCTGGAAGTCAGCCCCCCCCCCACCACCCCCCAGGCCCCGGGTGTCTGCTCAGCAGAGTAATTTGCACTGGATGCAGCTGTCTCTCGTGTCCTCCTCTGCTGACAGCAAATCTGCACATCTGCCCCCAGAAGCTGGCACCCCAGGGGACCATCCCATTCAGTTTCAGACCTAGGAGGGCCCATCAAATATTTGGGCCTCTTCCTGCATTTCTAGAGGGAGGATGCAGGGAGGGAGGGACCGTGAACTTGCCTTAGGAGGAAGAAGAAGCATGTCCCAAAGTCTGCAAAGTCCCTTCTCCTCCCCAAGCTCTCTGAGATCTACCCTCTCGTCAGAGGTGATCTGGGAGGGGAAACTGCCTTCACAAAACACAGAGGATGCCAGAGGTCCTCCGCTTGGGCCACAAGGAAAGCCTTCCACCTTGCATAAAAGAATTTGAGGGACACCCTGGAATGGAGTGTGCCCCTGACCCTCCAGTGGTGATGGGAGCTCTATGAGGAAGAGGTGCTCCTCCCCCCTCAGACCACCTTCCCATCCCCATCCCACCGGGAAACCCTACTGGTCCAGGGATTCCCCCACCTCAAACCTGCCCAATGAGCAGGCTGGGGGCCCGGAGTTCAGAAAGCAGGTAAGAAATCACACTTTTCTTGCTCACACACCACTGTGTTCTTTGGCTTTGTGTTGTTTGTGCTTGTCTGTCTTTCTTTCTTTCTCTTTCTTTCTTTCTTTCTTTCTTTCTTTCTTTCTTTCACAAGAAACAAGAATTATTCCTGTAATTGTCTTAAAGGTTAAAATATTATGACAGTTCCCTGATTGGGCTGCTGGGAGAATTAAATGAGATGATACTCCGGGGAACGCCAGTGCTGCTTTCGGGAGCTTTCCGACCGTGCAGGAGGAAGGACTGCGCTCCTGCCAGCAGCGCCTCTGCCTCAGTTGTCCACGGGGAGCTGTCTGGTCCCCTATGCTTGTCACTCATCACATCCTGGCTCCTGGCATCTTCTACGTGACACATTCTCTTACGTGTTCTCCAGGGACGCCTTGCATCCTAATGGCACACGAAATCTTGGAGTGGGGATCTTCAGTCATAAAGGACTTTAGGGGTGTGAACCTTGCTAGAATATTCAAGCCCTTCTGCCTGCCGTGCTCCCCCTCCCCGCCCCCAGGCTCCCTTCCCCATCCAGGGCTTGTACCCCTACCCCACCGCCTCAACGTCCAAGGTTGAGTGCTTCTTACCGCGGCCGGCCCGTCTTGGTCTCCAGGGTCCTGTGGCAGGGTGTTCTGTGTCCCCAACCCTGCCTCCTGGCCCTCCTCGCCTGCACACAGGCCTGGGGCCGTCCTGCACGAGACTAGGACCCAACCTCAGCGCTGTGAGTGCAGGAAGTCACTTTTCTGTCTGTGGGCATCCATAATGTTGGGGAACAGAAAACACACCCGCAGGGACTGCCGTGAGGATTCAATGAGATAAATGTGAAGCAAACACCTCCGAGACCACAGTGAATTGAAGAGCCGGGAGCAACCAGACGCCCGGGCTCCCGGGGGAGTTGTCCTCACGGCAGAGCTGGAGGACAAGCGGTTCCTCCCGGTCCCCAAGAGGCGGCAAGGGAGGTGCCCCGCTCTAGGGCTTATTCCTATGGAGGCTCCTCTCCCAGCCTGGGACCAGGGGCGGTGGCTCAGCCTCGGAGGTGGAAGGCAAGCTAAATGCCCCCAGGGGAAGATGGAGTTCGGTACCAGAAGTTGCTCTGGGCTGTTCCTCTAAGAGGGGGCAGGGCTGTTTCTTTTAAGTGCTCACAGGCACTCCCTGGAGCTTTCAACAAACAGGATGCAGATTTTCCAAGCCCCCTACCTGGTGACACTAGTTAGAAAATGTCTGGGGATGGGGGTTGGGAGGATGGGGGAGGTAGGACTGAAGATCTTCAGGCTGCTGAGGCTAGGAACTGGCCCTCAGGTGCCTGCAGGAGCCACCCCGAGGCTACGTGGTGCCTCTTGCCCAGCATACTTCCCCTTTGAGCTGGTAGGCGGATCTCGATGCTCCAATGCACGGTGGGGCTGCCTGGTGACACGGGGGCTAAAATGCGCTGAGGTCCCCAGACCCCACATCAGGGACATCCGTCGCTGGGGTATGGTGAAGAGTGCCTGAAGCCGGCGGTGCCGAGGTGTGCCGGGTCCCCGTGCCGCGCCCGGGTCCCCGTGCCGCGATGCGCTGGCTTCCCTGGGCCGCGGTCACTGGCTGCGCTTGCCCAGCTGGCCATCTGGCACGGGCCACCACTCCATCTTTCCTGGTGCTCCCCATCACCAGCTGTGTTCCAGTGCCCAGGTGTGCTTGAGGTCGGATGGGGCTTCACGACCTTGAACCGCCAAGGGCCGTGCTTCGGGACATGGGAGTCCTACACTCACTTTGCTGCTAGCGTCCACATCTTGACAGCTGTGCTGTGCCTTGCGTATTTGCTAAAAGGCTGGAGGGGGGAAGGGCCAAGGGGGACATAGGAATTGCTGTAGACCTTTGCCCTGAAACTGTCCCCAGGGGGGTGTCTGTGACCGGCCCTCCCTATGCCTGAGATGGACCAGTTTGGGATTCTACAAAACTAGAGACTTCAAGACTCATTTCTAGATCGTTTGTGTTCAATAGATGCTGTAGTTCAATAAAGCACCGTACAACCAGACCCTCTTAGGACCCCCCTCCCCCCCAAATCTCTGACACACAGGGTGGGGTGTAGGGAGGGGTACCGCACTGCCCTCTCCTCAGATAAGAGGAAAGGATGATTTACCCCAGAATTTACTCCAAAAATCTGTGGGCCCCGCTCTGTGGACCCCCATCAAGAAGAGAGGGGATGAATATGTGCACTTCCCCACCCCCCGCCCCCAACCACCCTCCCAGGCTGCACTTGGTAAGTTCCAATGCTATGCTGCCCCTTTAAGCCGGCCTGGAGATACTCTGCTCCTTTAAGAGAAGGCCCACTGAGTTGGAAAAGACCACACCACAGAGAGAATTACCATATTCCTTCTGCCCTCCCGCTGCTTTGTAAATGGCTCTGTCTTCTGGAGGCTTGAGCCCTGGGACCTGCAGGGCGCTCCCAAAGAATGAGAAGGGACCCACCCTTTGGTTCCAAGAGGGCACAATTCTTTTTTTTTTTTTTTCAGCCCCGGTTACTGTCAAATTGAGCTTTGGGATTCCTGACAAGGTTTCGCACCTGCAGGGGTCCCCCAAGACCTCCAAGAATGCTAACCCCGGGGCAGGATCCGGCTGCTGGTGGCTGGGAAGTGAAGAGAACTTTCATGTGCCAGGCGCTACACAGGGATTGCAAAGTCTGTCGGCCTATGAGAGGCAACTTCCCTTGGGCTGTGGTTCACCAGTGGCCCGCGGTCCCGCAGCAGCCAGCACCCTAATCCTGCACGAATGCTGAAGTTCACCGGCAGTTCCTCTGGTCTCCCTGCCCCACCCCTAGCCGACTGCGGTTTGTGCCACGGTTCACCATGACTTGCCAGGTTTGACTCCAATTCTTGGAGTGGGGTGTGACCATTGCCCAGGTCCAGGCGACTGTTTTCTGGCTCCTTCCACCTGGAGTGAGGGGGAAAGAATATAGCAATCGCGAAGCCTCTCCTGGACAACTTTGGTTAATTTCATTCTTAGGGCAGCTCCTTAAAGCAGGTTTGGGGTGCTCTGTTCCTTTAATTAGAGGAAAAGCAAAAGCCGACTGAAATCCAAAGGTGGCTCGGTACTCCCTTTACTGTTTTGCAAATGGCTTTCTCTGCCTGAGGTGGGTCTGCCCTGCAAATGAGCTCTGTATCCCTCTCCTCTTTGAGTCCTGGAGTCCAAAGAAATGGGATCTCTGGGAGAGACTCGGCACTTGAAGCATCTTCCCAAGACCTTTAGCTACCCCTTTGGGCAAAGAGAATGACCTGCTGCTCGTTGGGGTCTGCCACTTGCCCGCGGTCCCCCGGGTGCCCGTGGTCCTCCACTTGCCCGCGGTCCCCCGGGTGCCCGTGGTCCTCCACTTGCCCGCGGTCCACCGGGTGCCCGCGGTCCCCCGGGTGCCCGTGGTCCTCCACTTGCCCGCGGTCCACCGGGTGCCTGCGGTCCACCGGGTGCCCGCGGTCCTCCACTTGCCCGCGGTCCACCGGGTGCCCGCGGTCCACCGGGTGCCCGCGGTCCACCGGGTGCCCGCGGTCCTCCACTTGCCCGCGGTCCACCGGGTGCCCGTGGTCCACCGGGTGCCCGCGGTCTGCCACTTGCCCGTGGTCCACCAGTTGCCCGTGGTCTGCTGTACTGTCATGCTGTAGTATTCTAATTGCCACATCAGATCTGCCCCGATCCCCTTGGCTTCCCGTTCCTTCTTTGCTTGGAGGAGGTTCTCTGTAGCACAGCTCACTGTGATTTACTACCATTCACCCTGATTTGTGACTTTATGGGTCTCTGCGATTCTCTGGTCTGCAGGATCGCATCGTGAAGAATCTGCAGGTAATCACACCAGTCCCAGTGGTCCCTGGGTGACTTTGTTCACCACTTTGAAATTTGCTGAAAGTCTGCAGTGGAAATCGCTCCTAATTTAGGGAAACTGTTCAGAGGGTCCCATCCCAAGAATCCAGTTCTGCTGAGAGCCCGTCTGAAACCCCAGTTGTTTTCCCTCCTGGTTTGTGTGGTCCTGACACTGGCCCCGTGATTGAGAGGGGCCAGCTTGGGATTCTCCAAAACTGGAGGACCGAAGACCCATTTCCTAGCATTGTGCTAATGGATAAATGAAATACACGTCATGGTATAGTTACTGAAAACACTATGGACCATTAGTGTGCCAGGACCAACCCTTCAGGAAATACAAAATTCCAGATCCGCCGGTGGGGTGCAGGTGACCATGCTGGCGTCTCCCCACTTCTGGGGGGGGGTTAGTGTAACCAGAATGGCTTTGCCTGCATTGCTATTAAACGTCTGTGTCTGCTGTGTCCAGTGCGGGGTGTTGGAGAGCTGCCACACCTAGATGAATTCCGTCAATTTCATCCTCCCGCCTGCCGGGGTCATCCTGTTCCTTTCAGAAGAAAAAGGCTAGCATTGAAAAGACCAACTCACCTCCCGACCTCCAGGGGTGGAGCTACCCCCACCCACTGCCCCGTAGTTTTGCAAATGGCTCTCCCCAGCAGAAGCCGGAGCAACGGGGGACTGGACTCATCTGCCCCGAGGATGGGCTTGGTGGCACCCCTCTCTTTTGGGCTAGGGATCCGAGTTACTGAGTTTTGGGATCTGCGTAGGGTTGGCACCTGTAGCTCTACCCTTTCAGCAAACAGAGCACAGCCCTGCTGCACCGCGAGGGGGCTGCTGGGCAGTGTGGGAGCCAGGGTGATATTCACGCCTCAGACTCAGGAATTGCCAAGAGTTTGTGGGCCTGTAAGAGGAGGCTGCGCTTGCCAGGAAGGGGTATGCCAATGGCCTGCGGTCCGCCAGTCGCCCGTGGTCCGCCAGTCGCTCGCGGTTCGCCAGCTGCCCGCAATCTGCCACGCCGTAATCCTGCAGCGCCGTAATTGGCCACACTAGTCTGCCCTGGCTCCCCACTTCCCGGCCCTTTTTTGCCTAGATGCATTTCCCTGCAGCACAGTTCACTGTGATTCACCGCAATTCGCCACGGTTTGTGATTTCATGGATTGCCTCGATTCTCTCGGTTCCGAGGGTTATCTACGGTCCTCGGGCAACTTTGTGCTCGGTGGCCAGTATTTGCCGAAAGGCTGCAGCAAAACTGCTCCAGGCCCTGGTTTTTCACCTCCCCCCATCGGAAACTCTGCATTTCAAGAGGAATTGATACTTGACTCTTAGTCGACCCTCCCCCTAGGCTCTTGGTTACCAGTGAATTATTAGCCCTTGGTGGGGGGTGGTGGAGCCAGCTAGGGGCTGAGCCTCCTCTGCTTTCCCAGGCGGATTTCAGCCTTCTGGGCTGTCCGAGCAGAGGCGGTGGAGTCCTGGGGGTCCTGTCAGGGCTTAATGGGATGCCAAACTGGGTATCGCACTCCTAGACAAGGCCTGGGCTGCATCACGTGATGCAGCGGCTCCCCTCACCCCAACACACAAGCTCTGTCTGGCTCAGCTTTATCTCCACGAGATGGACCTTGACCGTTTCCTAGACCCAAAGGTACAGGGACTCAAGCTGCGTGTTAACGGAGGAGGAGCCGCTCTTGGTCCCTGGCACCGGGCAGAGCCCTGGGTTCTGCTTTTCCAGAAGGGAAGGCCATAGCTGTTGGGAGACAGAAGAGGCTGGTGAGGGAGGACACTGCTACTCATTGAGAATAGTTTCCGTGCCCCCGAAATGCCCGTCTCATCGGATGAGAATTTTGCGACAATTGTGTCCCTTTCAGTGGAGAAGTCACACTGTGAAGAATTGTCTGCCCCTGACTTTTCTTGCTCCCTGGCGCCCAAGTACAGGAAGTGCCCCGGTTAGTCCTGAGTGGTGCCCTTTTCCCTTTGACCTTTGACCATTGACACTGACCTGTTGCCAGTGACAGCAGGAGAGACTATTCCGCGGGACCCAGCCCAGTGAGCCGCCCCCTACCCCCTTCCCATGCAGGTCCCGGGCCCCAGCCGCTGGGTTCCTTGTCCCCCAAGAGCTCTTCAAGCCAGTGACTTGGCTGGGGCAGTGAGTAGGCCTGGCTGTCCACACACTGGCCCTCATCTCAGAGCCGAGGAAATATGGGCAGGTGTCTGGGCTTCTGAGAACCTTGGCTGAGGCATGTGTAAAAGGGAAGAATGGCGGGATCTGGGGGTAGAAATAAGAACGTGACACTCTGTTGGGACCCAGGAAATCACGATAACTTCTAAGGCGAAGTCTGAGCTGCTTCCCCAGGGACCCCCCCAGAGAAACCTCCTCCAAGTGGTGTTGGATCGGGTGCCAGCCCCTTCCCAGGCTCTAGGAGGTCACAGAGGCTCCTTTGCCAGCCTGGGGTGTGGGGTGGTGCCGGCTTAGCCCAGGAAGAGGACAGGAGTGCCCTCCAAGGGGAAGTGGTATTCGGTCCCAGGGCTGCTCCCCGCTGGGGTTGCTCGGTCCCTTTAAGAATGGAAAGAACTCCAGCATCGCAGTTTTCAAGCCCCCATCCAGGTCCTGCTGGTTTGCAAATGACTGCGCCTGCAGTGGGGGAGGGGTGAGGCTGAAGGCTGCCCATCCCCCCCTGCCGCCGCTCTGCCCTGAGGACAGAGAAATAGGCTTTAGGGTCCGGGGGTCTCCGAGGAGGCACGGTGTTTTGTGGGTTCACCCTGAGAACGAGCACAGAAGCCTCGTGGGCACTTCTGGCTGGCCACGCTTATCCTCTGAGCAAATGGACAGGGAACTTTGGGACACGCAAATGTGTGACGGGGCTGCTTGGTGTCTTTGGAAATAGGACAGTTTGAATGCTGTAGGCTCCAAATCTGCAGACTTGAACCACTGGTGGGCCTGTGAGGGGACGGGTCACTTGGCTGGCGCATTGTGGCTTGCAAGTTGCCTGCCTCCCGTGGCTGTGCTGTGGCTCGTCAGGACTCACGTGGCCGCCCGCGGTCCCTGGTTGGTGGTGCACAGGCACCTGCTGCACTGGCCGTGGGGCCTTGGTGTCTAGGGGCAAGGCTTGCTCGGGTCCACAGCATCGGGGAGCACCGGGATGGCGGGGCTGGAGTTCTCCGGGCTTCAGGGCGACTCCCTGCGGCGAGCCCGCACCTCACCGCATCTCGGTCAAGGAATAGGGGCAACATCCTCCCCCTCCTGGTGTTTGCTGAAGAGCTGGGAGGGAACTGCTTGCAGGCCTTACTCTCAGGGCAGGAAAACCCAGTTCTTCCGTGGAGGGTCAGCTCAAACCGATTTCCGTGCGGAGTTCTCGACCAACCGCAGTGCTCCCCTCCCGGGCCAAGCGTCGGGGGCATGTGGGTCTTATCATATCTACAGCGGGAGAGATCCATAACCCGCAGACCGGAAACTTGTGCCCAGGTGATGCTCCAACCTCCTGGGGGATCTCTGTCACCCGTGTGACCAAGATCTCGGCTCAATCCTGACCCTTTCTTTGCATGTTCCGTGCTGTCCCGATGGGCAAGAGAGTGGGGAGAAATGGAGACTGCGACCCAGCAAGGAGAAGAAGTGCCCCCTGGCCCAACCCCCAGGTCTGCTTCTCGCCGGCTGTTATCTCCGTGCCTCAGTTTCCTCATCTGTAAACGGGCGCGATAAGGCGCTTGGTTCTGCGGCGTGGGCTAAGCGAGCCAGCGACAGGCTCCGGGTAAGCGCAGGGAAGCGTAGTTGTCCGTTTGCCGACTCCCAGCCATCGTTCTGCACCTCTGCACACTTGCTCAGCCGTTTCTGCGGGAGTCGTTTCTAGAGGAAATGGCCGGGCTGAGGCTCACGTGCTGTTAGCCATTGGGTCTGCGCTGCCAGAATGCCCGCCGGAGAAGTCGTGCCCACGTAGACCGCAGACGCAGTGGAAGGTTGATGAGAAGCTGTGTGTGGTGGGGAGGCCGTGGTATTTTCATGGTGATTCTCCCAACAGTTTAATAAAAGAATGTAGATCTGAATAAACAAACCGGAGAAGTCCTGCGGGGGCAGTTGGACACGGTCCAAATCGAACGTTACCTTTCTTTGTTTTCTGCAGGGGTGACCCTGGCCTCTGGGACACAGAGCCTTGCTGGCCGTCACCCCCGGCTGCAGGTTGGGGGCGAGGGGGCTGGAGAGTCACAAGCTGAACTTGGCTAAGTGAGGAAATAAAGGCAGCTTCAGTGCTCAGTCTTGCTGGGAGCGAATAAATCTCGGCACAGAGTTGGGAGGGACGAGAAGGGGTTGTTTTTTGTTTTTGTTGTTGTTGTTGTTTTCACTTTATCTAGAGGGAACACGGGTTCACGTGTGAAATCTCCATCAAGGGGAACACAGCTCTGCTCGCCTTTGCTCGGCACGGATTTCTAGGGCCTCCAGGCAGCCTGATCCCAGATCCTTGGTTCAGAGATCCCACCCCTCTGGAGGCAGCCTTGGGGGGCGGGGAGGGTGAGGCCATCTTGATTTGATTCAGGGCCTCCCAGAGCAGATGTTAAAGTCCCTCATATCTTGCTTCTGCCTCACGCTGCCTTCCACCGAGGTTCCAAATGCAGGCACAGCATCGCCTTTAACATATGGGAATGTGCCGACGACTTCTGCCAAGCGCCCAGCCCCCCTTCCCCGAGCCCAGCAGCAAGGCTGGGGGCTGGGGTGTCCCCGAACATGAGTCTTCTGGTCCAACACAGACCCTCACACGTTTCTTGGGCAGGAGGAGCACAGCAGACCCCCTCTTCTGGGCTGCCTTCCTGGAACCCAAATCCTATTCTTAAGTCACAGAATGTGCCAGAACCCCAGGGAGGCCCGGAGTGACTAAGGGCTTGCTCCTGTGGCTCCTCTCCTTGGTGCAGAGACAGCCTCCCCGTTAGGGTGTATGACCCCCGTTTCTCCCAGCCCACGTCACCCAAGGGGGGGCATCACCACACGCACAGGGACAGCATATCCATCAGGTTCCTGAGCACCTGCTCCGTCTCTGCCTTATTCATTAGGGGTTGTGTGTTCTGTGCCTCCGCTCTCCAGCGAGCACGACTTTTGGACTACGTGAGCCCCGTGAGACTGTGGTGGCTGGGATGCTGGCAGAGAAGCCTTCTCTTAGGAGTCAGAGCCGTGGTCCCGGCCCCTTGCTGGTAATCTCAGCCATGGCCATTCCTA
Organism: Prionailurus viverrinus; assembly: GCF_022837055.1. NCBI lineage: Eukaryota > Metazoa > Chordata > Mammalia > Carnivora > Felidae > Prionailurus > Prionailurus viverrinus. The sequence goes on from NC_062566.1 coordinate 138,675,364, forward strand.
GGCGGGACTGGCCCAGCATGTCCGCCAGACAGAATCCCGGGACGGGGCCGAGAGCAGCTTGCAGGGTGCGGACATACTCTTTCCCTAGAGAAACCTCGCCCAGAGAGAGGGTTTGAGTAGGCTTGCCACGGAGCGCCTGGTGGCCTTGACCCCCTGCTCCCTCCCCTCCCCTCGGCTTCCTTTCTAGCCTGGCGGGAGAGGACAGTCTATATACAGTTCCCCTGGCCACTTCCCGACCCCCGTCGGTCCAGATCCACTCAGGTTCCTCCAAATCAAGGCCCTCTTTGGGCTGCAGAAACCAGCCACCAGTGCGGGCCTGGGTCTGTGCTGGTTCAGGGCGTGTGTGAGGGCCCTGTGTGAGCCCCCAGGGCCGGGGCCGGGGTACACACTGCAGCCTTTCAGGCACGGCTCGGGCTGGGCAGCCAGACAGTTTTGCTTGGATCTCTGGGGCGGCCACGTGGCCATACGTTCAACGCTCGGAGAGGCCTGTGCCCTGAGCCAGCCAGAAAGTGACTTACAGCTGAAAGCAGGGTTTGAACGGCTCCTGCCTTGGGGAGGCCCCTCAGAGTAAACAGTAAGAATTTCTGGGAAATGTACATAAGGCCAGACTGTTGGGAAAGACGCGGGCCCAGAATTCCTGATCCTCAGCCCCGGGTGAGAGGTGCCAGCTTTTCATGGCCATCCCAGCCCCCCCGTGGCTCTGTCTTCTAGTTAAGTGACAGTTCTCTATTTGCCGATTCCTCCTTCCTGGGGAGAACAGAATGGCTGGCTCATCCGGGGGCCTGGGCTGAGCACACTGTCTACCTGAGGTCCAAGTAGAGGCAGCCAGAGGCGAGCCTGGCGCACAGTAGGTGTGCAGCCCAACCCCTCTGAGCTTCATCTGGCAGACAGCACGTCCCGTCACCTGTCACTGTCTCCCCTAGGGGCTAAGGCAGTGCCGGCCCTAGGCACCCCCGTGTTTCCTGAACCGAATGAACCGATGCACGAAACACAACGATCTGGAATTGCCTTTTAAAGTGGATAAAAACTCGGGCTAAAGATGCAGCACCTCAACTGGGGTGTTCTGGGGGCAGCCAGCTTTGAGTATGCCGGCCTGGTTCCACGGCCAGCCGGTGCGCCACCTGCTAGGTGACTGGCTCGGAGAGGCTCCACCACCCCAGCTGTGGACTTTGACCCTGAGGACCCCTCCAGATAATGCGGAAGGCTTTTTGTCCTTCGTAGTCTGTTAGTCTATCTTGCTCTGTGTTCAGAGCAAACCTGCGGCCGGAGTATTGATTTTCATACTTTTTGCAGAGGGGAAACTGGAGACTCAGTGGGGTGATGTGGGCAGGACCCTCCTCAAAGCGCCCAGGGGTCCCAGAGGCCTTCCCACAGCCCTCCACCCCCAACGGTTCCCAATGGCGGCGGGTGTCTGGGTTGGGAGCCAGTGGGAGCAAGCTGGTCTTTGAAAGGCGGCCTTTGTTTGCTTTTCTTTATCATCAAAAGTGCAAGGGCAGCTCCGTTTACCTAAAGGCAGGCGCCTCTAAGCTCATCCTTTCCGCAAACACCTAAAGGGTATGTTGAACATTTGAGCCTGTGTCTCAGAGGGCAGAGCGTTTGCAGAGCATAAGCCTGAGCAAGTGGGTAGGTGGGGGGCGAGACACCGAGGCCCGCGGTGACCTGTGGTGTTCTGAAATGACCCTCAGTGCCCGGCAGTCACCCCCGGCACCCCTGGTGGTGAAGCGACCCCAGTGGGGGGTGGGGTAAACGAAGTTTTCCAGTGGGCGCTCGGGCTGCAAGATGTGTCTGCATTCTGGCTCCGGAAAGGGGGTGCCGCAGGGGCTGGCGTGGACGGTGCCTCGTCACCCACGGGATTTTTGCCACCGTGCCTGTCCTGGGACTGCTAATACGGCAAGGCGCACGACTCTCCTCTGCTAGGCCCAGAGCAGTGCCTTCTCAACCAAGAGGCTGTGGCAAAGATTTCGTGCTCTGCAAGGTGCTCGTTGAGAGGCGGGTACTATTATCATCATCTCCATTTTACAGATGAGGAAGCTGAGACACAGAGAAGCGTCAAGGACTCACGCAGAGCCGAGCTGCTCGTCAGGGGTGGTGTCAGAGTTTGAACCCTGGTCTGACGTCAGATGCCGTCACCCGTCACCCACTCTGCCAAACGGCCCTGCCTGCTTGTGTCTCACCGGGGACAGAACAGCAGAGAAGAGCGGAAGGAGGCAGGCCAAGTGTTCTGGACATGTTTTTTTTATCTGGAAGATCCCTTTTCCCCCTGAACTCGCAGACTGCATCTCAGATCCCAGACTTTGAGATGGGCGGTCGTGCCGAGGAGGAAGTTGGCCCTTGGTGGCTGGGGGGAGCGGAGGGGAGGGTACTGGGCCAGGTGGCTGTGCTAGGGTGGCCAGCCTGGGCCACAGAGAGCCCACAGGGCTCAACCAACACTCTGCAGGCAGAGAAGCTTGTTTCTGTTTTCTTTCTGGCCAATTGAGCCCAGCCCCAAACTGTGGGATTCAGCAGCCAACCTCTCATTTTGGAGAGAACAGTGTTCAAGGTTGTCCTGTCCACAGAGAAGGGTTTCTACGTGCCTGTAGCAGGACAACAGAGTGCATATAGCACAGACCTTTGCTCATTGGCCTAGCAGCTTCACTGGGTTTACTTTTTTTTTTTTTAAGTTTATTCATTTATTGAGAGAGAGAGAGAGAGAGAGAGAGAGGGAGAGAGAGAGTCCCAAGCAGGCTGTGCACCATCAGCACAGAGCCTGATGCAGGGCTCCAACTCACGAACCGAAAGATCATGACCTGAGCCTAAATCAAGAGTTGGACGCTTAACCGACTGAGCCACCCGGGAGCCCTAAGACTCACTTTTTAAAAAATTTTATTTTTAATTTAATTTAATCATCTTCTTCTTTTTTAAAGGAGATAAAGGTTATTGAACACACTGCAAGGGAGCGGCGGGCAGGACAGCAAAGGAGACACTGTCTGCCCTCACTTATTTTTTAAATTACAAGATAAATTTATGCTTCCTGTAAAATAAATGCAAACAACAACAACAAAACCCCAAGAAGATCTCTCTGTGTACACTCTTCACATCCTATAGCTGGGGACACCCACGGTGAATACAGATCATTTTTTCTCCCATTTGATCTTACCACCAAAAGGAGGGAGGTGTTTTCACCCCATTCTACAGATCTTGAAAATGAGGTTCAGGAGGTCGAACCAACAACCCCAGGCCTCACGGGTAGCGAGGAGACTGGCATCCGGGGTCTGATCGGGCCCCAAACCCTCAACCACCAGGCGAGACTGCAGGTTTACCCTAGAGCTGAGAAAGAAGGCTGGTGGTCAGCCTTGTGATCACAGGGCCACCGTCCCCTTGTTTCAGGTAGCATGGGCCGCTGCACAGAGTGGCGGCCGCCTGCATGCCAGGCGCTGCCTTCCATTGGCTTCTCATCTCCTTTTACTGCCAGGATAGCATGGAGCAGTAAGACGCATCATCCCTTTTCATGGTGGAGACACCCCTCGTCCCCCCAGCCTCTCATGTAGGAGTCACGTAGACATGCTTCCTTCTGTCTGTTTCCTGGAAGCTAAGGGGCTGGGGGTTCCTATGTTTGCCCATGCCATGGACATCCCAGGGTCAACAAGGGAGGACTGTGTGCCCCTGGGACCCCTGCCCACGGCCTCCTTGTGAGTAGGGTCCCTAATTGCACAGTCTCCTGGATGCCCTTGACTCTCAACCAGTGAGCTGGTGGCTTCGGGGTGAGGCTGAGACACAGATATCACCAGGCTTGCCCCAGGGAGGCCGACTGTGCTCTCTGGAAGGATCGAGACCTTGAATGTTTAAATTGAAAGCGTGCCCAGAATTGGCCCCCTTCCCTGTGCCGTTAGGAAGACAGGTCTTGCTACAGTCATCACTGAAATCTAGTACAAATGTCTTCTCTTGGAGCCTCTTGGGTGGGGTAGTAGTTTTTCAACTGTTAGCAATCTTTTAGTTTAAAAAAAAAAAAGCAAACTTTCCAGTCCTGTTCTACCTGGAATACATTTTCTTCTCTGGGGCCCCTCCCCCAGGCCTTCACCATTCTGTCAACACAGTAAAGCCAGCCCCCTCCCTAGCCGCAGGCCGCTGAATGAAGCCGTTCTTTGCTCCACCGAACGAAATATTTCCATGGAGTTGGGCCAAGAAAACCCCTTGCTTGAATCCGGGGGCTGGCCCACGCCCAGAGCCAGGGGGGCCGCGTGGGGGCGGGGAGGGCCAACCTGGCCACCTTTCCTCCTGTGGGTCTGTGACTTCTAAAATCCAACCCACGGTAGTGGCCTGTGTCGCCAAGATCCCATTCTTGGCCAGGCTCATCCCCTGGTAAAGGGATTTCTCTAGGGCCCTCCTGTCCGAATGAAACCATTTGAAGGTCACTTTTTTTTTTTTTCCTTTTCTTTCTGTTGTTACCAACTCAGAACTTTTTCACCGCTTGTGCAGGTTCAGGAGAGCCCTTCCAGAAGTCGGGTGTGGCTGTGGGGGCTGTCCCAGCCCACCCCGTTTTTTTTAAGTTTACTTATTTTATTGAGAGAGAGAGAGAGAGAGAGAGCGCACACACACATGCACACACACAAGCAGGGGAGGGGCAGAGAGAAAGAGGGAGAGAGAATCCCAAGCCAGCTGTCCACCATCAACACAGGGTCCTACGTGGGGCTTGAACTCACGAACCGTGAGATCATGTCCTGAGCCGAGATCAAGAGTCTGGACTGCGTCACCCAGGCGCCGCCCCGCCCGCCCCATGTTTGAAAGCCTCTGTCCAGGCGCTGTGTCCGGAGTCTCCTGATTTTTATTTATTTTAGAAAAAATTTTCATATTTCAGGTCCCTAAGGAAGAGGCTCAAATGGTCAGTCCGTCATCTTGCACTGCTGCGTTTTTTAAAAATGCACATTTTAAAAGCAATACATAGAGCAGAGAAATCCATAAAACTAGCAGTCACCCAGAATCTATTCACCCAGAACAACAAATGGGTTTGGGGAGATATTTGGGGGTAATTTGGGCTATCACTTTCCTGTTCTTTTTTATTGGCTCTAGTCATGGAAAGTACTAGTAAAGAACAGCGTCTGCCCTCTCTCCCGCATACCATAAATCCCCAGAGTGAAACATACATGAGCTGCCTCGAAGCCCAGCAGTCTACCGGGAAGTAAGCTTTATCCTTGGCCTTTTGCAAAACGCACTGACTTTTATTTGCCTTTTAATACCTACAATTTGACAAACTCCTCTATGCAAAGGTTGAGGCTGCACCCAGAACTCAGGCTTCAGGGAAGCAGGGCGTTCCTGATATCGGTGTCCTGGATAGAAGTCCACGTGTGCACAGACAGCCGCGTCCTCAGCTCCCCAGAATCACGACATCTGGCAGAGACCCCCCCCCCCGCCCCCCGCCGAAGCATCCAAATCACAGGGAATGTGGGTATGAATCATGTTTGGATAAGTGACCAGAAGTAAAAAGTGAGCCCCTCGTGCAAGTCCTTAAATGCTAAAGAGGTTGGACTTCATTTTGAAGGCAAAATCAGGTTCCCAAGAGGGACGCCTGGCTGGCCGGCTCACTTGGTAGAGCATGGGACTCCTGATCTCAGAGTTGTGGGTTCGAGCCCCACGTTGGGAGTAGAGCCTACCTTAAACTTCCTGAGGGGTTGTCAGCATCAGAGCAACAGGTCAGTGTGCATTCTACAAGAGCCACTGTCAATTCCAGGACCCCCAGAATATGGGACTATTGTTTATTTGATAAGTTCTCCCAAATCCTTGACGGCTGGACGTCCAATCTCTCACCTTATAGGAGGCAGAGAGGCTGTACCGGACAATGCCCAGGCTTCCTCACCCCAAAATAGCTTCATGGGAAGTCCCTCTGTATGCCCTGCTGCTTCTCTGATTTTGGCTGAGGACTACAGGAAGAATGGAAAAGGGGCTCAGGGATGCGTGATTTGGGGGACTTGGAGTCACCAGAGGCTGGCACTGGCACTAGAGTTTCGGAAGGCATAGCCTCACGCAGCCAACTGTGGGAGGTGCAGAAGGAACCTCAAGAGATTTCTGGGGAACACTACTATTCTAGGGGTATCTGAAAGACTGGGAAAATCTGCTTAGAGGAACAGTCACTCAGGGGATGCCGTTTTGTAAAAGCTTGCAGTGTGGTTTTTGAGAAGAGGGTCCATTTACCCATGGCTAGGGAGACTGATATAGGAGGACCTTGTCTTCATCTCCTGGCCAAATCTTAGGACGTTTGTACACTTGCCCACAAGTATGTACATGTGGGTAGGAGACTGCTCACACAGCTTTTGAGGGTTCCCAAGTATGAATTAAAAAAAGAAGAAAAATGTGTGCTTTGAATTAGATCTATGTGAAAAAAAAAAAAAAAAGGCAACAGGCTAAGCCATGCGTCTGGGACACTGGCTCTCCTCCAGGGCGCTTGAGAGAGAGCTGGGTTTCGGCATGTACAGAAAGAAAATGAACCATTTCTCAAACCTGGATTTCCTTGTCTGTTTTGTCCTATTGATATCAATCTGAGCCCTCAAATGTCCTTTTTTGACAAAGGGAAGCATGCACGACATTGCTCAGATTGAGAAACAGTTTGGATCCAAATATTACCATAGATTTGGCTCTTTCAAGTTATTTCTTCCATTGCTTTGGACCAATAAATATTTAAAAAGTTAGGTTCTGAGCTCCAGAAAAGCCAACAAAAACATTTAAACATATGGATATCTTTTTTTATTGTGGTTAAAACCATGCTCAGTAGAGATTAGTTTACAGCAGTGTTTTCTTTCTCTCTTTGCTTTTTTTTTTTTTTTCCTATCTTTTTCTTTCTCTCTTTCTTTCTTTTAGGAAGCCAGAAGGATAAACATGTTGCCATGGTGTTCTGTTTAAAATAAAATACAATGGAAAGAAAAGCAGAATGATGAAGTAACCACATGGCCTGCAGGATACACCTGATACTAATTACTGTCATGCAGAATGTTCTGGAAGACATTTGACTCGCCTGATGTATACATTCAAATCAAGCAAAGCAGGACTGGAAGGCTCCTTGGGGACCATCTTGTCCAACTCTTTCCTTTTTCCAGATGAGGAAATAGGGGCCCAGCGAGAAGAAGGGCCTGGACCTCAGCCTCCCAGTTAGGAGGGAGTAGAGCCGGGATTCAACCCCCCGGGGGGTTTTGGTCGGAAACACATAATTTCCAGGGTCCTTTACCTTGGCCTGTCAGCGAGACCCTGGAAAAGAGGAGTGGGCTTTACTGGTAAACTCGGAGCACAGGGCTTTGGAGCCAGAGAGCCCAGAAAAAAAGCAGAGAGGCTGATTGCACTAGGAGGCCCAACTTTCCTCGTGGGCGCCAGGCCCTGAGAAGAGAGATGAGCATTGGATGTCTGGAGTTTCTCCTTCCAGGGCCTCCCAGGGGCACCCAACCGAGGCCGGGGGCTCCTCCTGGAGCATCCACTCATGTCCTTCTGGGGCTGCAGGGCTGACGCCAGGAGGCACTGTGTCTACGACAGCCTCCAGGGGCCCGGAATGCGTGGCTACTGACGCTCTCTGGTGGCCGCCCCGTCTCCCACGCAGGCCTCCCACGCGCGGCGGGCCGGCGGGGGCCCCCGTGACAATGCGCACCCCTAGCCTCTGCCCCCGAGAGGCTAGCAACCGGGCCTGCCGGCGTCTGATTGGCTGCGCAGGCCTGACGACAGGGGCTCCTGGACGCTGATTGGTCGCGGCCAGCTCCGGCTGTTTCCTAGCTATTAATACCGAGGCTAATAAACGTTCTCCTGTTGACAAGGATGCTCGGAGCCATGATTTTTTGAAGCTTTCTTGACGTCTGCGGCTGGTGCAGGCCTTTCTGTCTCGCGAGTCCTGCTGGGGGACTCTAGTCTCTGGGGCTCCTTGCATGGTCCCCAGGCTGTAAATTGGGTGTTCTCTTTCTCCCTCCCACTACCTGACACTTCCGGGGGGCTTCCTGCCATGCCCCCCCCCCAAAGCGCACTTTATCTTCGTCTCCCCAACAGCGCGCCTGCTTCATCTATAAACGAGCCCCCCGCCCAAGGCTCGGTGTCTCTCGTGACCTGGTGGTCCACTCTCAGCTCCGTGTCACTACCCGTGGGCTTACAAATAGCTCTGTCCCTTCTTTTCAGCCCCGGAGTCTCCTGTGTGTGTGAAAGCCACCTGGCAGGGTCGCCGCGCATGGGGGGCTCGCTCTGGAGCGGCTTTGAAACCCCCCAGGAGGCGCGGGGGAGCTGCTCTACCTTGAGAGTCCCCGCAGGGCCCCTCTGCCTGTCCCCTTTGGGACCCATCACTCATCCTCACCCCTCTTCTGTCACCAGGCGCTTCATCCTTGCCCTCCGGCTGCCACCCACCTGTCACCCTAAGATAGATTCTTAGTCCCTTTCAACAGCATTTTGACCTTTTCGAGAGGACATTTGATTGACGGCCCTGCCCGCTTTGCCACTCAGTGCCCGGCAGAGCTGCCGAAGGCGCCACCTGTTACGGATTAAATCTCATGTGCCAAGTCCCGGAGCACGAGGCCGTGCAAGCTATGTTCTGCCGCAACATGTGTCGCTGCCTGTTTCCCCAGGGCGGTATGGGGCGGGGGGGGGGGGGCTTCTCAAAGTGTATGTGTGGGGGGGAATCACCTCAATTTGGGGGGTGTACCCCATGCATCTTCAAGCGGGACACAGTCCTCCTCGAAAAGTAGTTTCCCTAGAGGGACACGGCTCATGTCTAAATTATTCTCACGCCCCCTCGTTAGGGGGGTACCCCCTCGTTGACGTGTGGGAAACAGACCCCCTGGCAGAGGAAGGGACATTGGCAGGTTCTCACACGCAGGTTGTAAGCGGCAAAGCCCGGGACTCAAAACCTAGTGGTGGTGGTGGTGGTGGTTGTTGTTTTTCTGACTCCGAGATGCTCTGCCGAGCCTTCCATGTCAAAGATAGCCAATCAGAAATAGACGGGTGGGCAAAAAGGGGGTGACAGCCGCCGACTTACATTTGGGTCCCGGTTACCTCGCTCGGGGCGTTTTATTTTCCAGGACAATAAGCAGAAAGCATCGTTTTCTCTCCCTAAGCCGCATCCTCTGATAGAGGTTCCGAAATAGTCAGGTGTGTGTCCGCTGTCCCCAGCGCCCCGGCTTTACCCTCGGCCCGCCTGGGGAAAACCGTCCCTTGTCCCGTTCTCCCAGCGGATCGCGCCGGCAGATCGCCCTGCTCGGTGAGCGGGGCTCATGTCGGGAAAAAGCACCAGCGAACACAGGGTGTTGGTCATGGCGGCGAGGGGCACTGCGGCAGAATTTTTTCCTCCCTTCTTTGCTGCAATCTGGGTGCGGCTAGAGCAATTTGTCATAGAATCTGGGGGGCTCATTTTTCCGGCCAATCACTTTTGGAGAAATGAGCGCATTGCAGCAGAATGCGCTGACGTCAGAGACCACCCCTTCTGCGCCTCCATATAAACCCCACCCAGCCAGCCCCTAGCGCAGACGGCGGAGAGCTGGAATGGAGCGCGCCTTGGCCCGCTGGCCTTGGCCGCAGCTCCTCGGGAGACCCGGGGCGCCCACGCGAGACTCTCCCCACCTGGTGAGTGGTTGGCCATCCTTGCCCGAAAGGATGTGCAAAACGAAGACTACAGCCCTTCGAGGTTGGGCTCCGTCCTCCTGGCCATGCCGATGACAGACGCCGGGGACCTTCTCCTGCAGGCGGCCACCTCGCCTGGTCCCCGAGTGTCGGCAAATGCAATTCTGTCAGGCAGGAAAATCTCGAGGCACATTTTTTTTTTTTTTCCTGGGGAGGGGGTGGGGGGAATCAGGGCCCTGTTCTCGTCCAGCCCCCTTAGCTTGAGGGCAGGCTGGGTGGTAGGGGCTCGCATTAAGTCGAGTGGGAGGAATCCGATCAGATCCCTGTCAGAATCCAGTATACCGCAGTCACCCGGGTCTAAAACCCAGATTTTCCGTGCTCGAAGCCACCTTTAGAATCACGGAGGGTGGGAGATATGGCGGCGGGTGCATTTTGCATGCCCCCACGAGTTGGGGGGGGGGGGAGCACGTAAAGAGAAGAGTCCCCCGGAGATGTTTCCCCCCTAATTTTTGGCCAGGTTCTTGGGGGCCTGTAGGCGTGAAGAGTACAGGTTCCCGTCCGCAAGGGACTACGGATCCAAAACACACGGGTTTAGTGCAGAGCAGACTCTGGGCAAAATTTAGAGTAAAATTGCGAACCGAGAGCATTTGGTTTCCCGTGATCAATCACTTTAATAGTGGAGAGATATGGCGCCCAAGTGCAGACGTGCCAGGAACCCCCAGGATCAGTTCCGTAGGGGAAGGCGGCTGGGGGGAGGGTCAGATCATTGGGGGCACTGGCGGAATAGAAGCAGGGGGGTGGGTTGGGGTGCAGAGAAGGCCGTGTCCTTAACCTGGGGGAGGCTAATCAAGGGGCAAGAGCGAAATACAGAAAAGGGGGCGTGTTGGAGGGTGTCTAGGTGCTGGGAGTTGGGAACTGGGGGTCGGGGGTCTTTTTAGCATTGCGTGATGGTCGCTGGAAGATTCTGACATGTTGCGGGCTTTTGACTTTTGATAAAGTCGTCTTTTGCCATTTCCTTTGTCCCTGTCAAGCCCCCCCACGCCGCCCCCTCCCCACTCTGGGCCGGCGGGCTTGGGGAGGGGAGGCGCGAGCGGGTTGCTACGTGGCAGGTTTCTGGAAGGTTCCCTCGCTGGCCGCCAGAGGGCGCTGGCGGCACTGCGGAATTTTGGGGGGCGGGGTGGTGAGAGGAGGTGGCCTTTGTTCTTCTGCTGGAGGGGGTCGAGCGCGGGATTTACTGGAGAATTCTGGATTCATTTACCTGAGGGGGGAATGTTTGGAGATCTTGGGGTGCACTGGGGAGCAGCCGTAGCATTCGCGCTGGGGCAGAGATGTCGTGATTCGCACTGGCTGTGTGACTTAGGGTGTCGTGGGAGAGCGTGGATGCAGATTAGTTTATTTTGGTTGGCATTGGTTTTGGGGTCTTATGAAGGTGGGGCTTATTTGAGCAGGATGAAGAGGTCGTGAAATTGTTCATTAGGTGCCATCGTGCAGGGTCTTGAAATTCTTGCTGTGGTCAAGAAGGGGAGGTGAGACTTGGCGGGGGGGGGGGGGAGGGGGGTGGTCTATAGGGCTCTGGATGATTTTAGGTGGTTTTGCCTTTATATTATTTTTTTAGTAATACTGTTTTTTTGCATCACGTGTCCAGAGACCACACAAATGAGTGAAACGGTGTATTGAGACCTGGGCCTTTATAATTTTAATTAATTTATGTTTAATTGGATTTCCCGAAGGTCAGAGCCAAGATTTCTGTGTTTTTACTTATTAAAAGTGGAATCGTGTTCTGGAAAGGTCCTATGGCGAGTGCCTTCTTGATAGCCTCATACGTCTCCGGTGCATGGCGACCCCCACGGCCGGGGGGCGCAGAAAGACCCCTGGCCATGTGTTGGGAGGGGGGGCTGCTCCATGTCTACAGGTGGATTCTGGCAGGCGATGGCGGGCGTGGTGTTTCAGGGACTTGGCGGCCCCGCGCGACGCGCTGGTATGGGCTTTGGCCTCCCCCAGCCTGAGACCTGTTGGGCGCCCCCCCTCCCCTCCCCTCCCCTCCCCTCCCCTCCCTCCCCGCCCATTCTATGCCAGCTGTGCCCCTGGCAGCTGCGGGCCAGGCGCTGCGGGGGCGCGGGAGGCTCTGCTGCGCGCGCGCGCCGCAGGTGGCTGTGCTCCGTAGTCTTGGGTGCCGGCCGCGCGCCCCCTAGCGGCCTGTGCCTGCAAATGGCTCTTGGCCCGCTAGACCCGGCTTCAGTTTGCGCATGCGCACACAGCTAACACTTGTGCCCTGTCAATCAAGTCTTCCTTACCCCCTCCCACTTCTCTCCCTCCTCCCCTTTCCAGTTCTTTCCTTCCCGCCCCTCCCATTTCTCCTCTTCCCCCTCCCCTCCTGTTTTCCTCAGCCCTCCTTCCCCCCCTTCCTCTCTCCCATTCCCTCCTCCCTCCACCTCCCTCCCCTTTCTCCTCCCTCCGTTCCCCTCCTTCTTCCCTCCTAACTCCTCCCTCCCCCTCCTCCCTCTTTCCCACTGCCCCCTCCCTCTTCCTCTGACTGCCCCCTCCCTCTCTCTGCTGTTCCAGCGCTGACCGTTAGAGGTCATCAAGATGGTTTCTAATCTGGCCCCCTTCCCATGCCATAGGGTCTCTTCAGGGATGACATCATCCGTTCACCTCCTTGTCTTCAAGGACCTCCTCTCGATGCCATGCTGCTGCCAAGGTGCTTGCTGCTCACCTCCACCTGATGGTACCTCAGCCCCTCTTTGTGGCAGTATATACTCAACCTGATGGGCAGAATCCCCCCGCCCCCCTGCCACTCTCCTTGCACCACGCCCGGGCCCGTTAGCAATTAAAAGACCATTTGAAATTTTAACTCATTAGTTTTTGCTGTAATTAACTCACTTAAACTTTAATGACTACCTCGACTTAGGCTTTTAAGTGGGTCCTCTAACCTTTGATCAATTGCAGAGGGCACTAGGAGTTCGACCCCTGGATGGCACCAGCGTCCAAAGCAGCCCCTGGCAGAGACCCCTTCCCCCCCCACCCCCGTGGACCAGGATGACGAAGGACGAAGAGGACCAGGACCGACCACCCAGCTCTCCCTCTTGGCTAAATGCTCAAAACCAATGCCCTAGTGAGGGGGCATTGGTCGTTAACCTCTGACCTTTGCTATCTTTGAACACTTTCCTATTAAGTCTCCGCTTGCGTTAACGTGCCAGCGACCTGGAGTGTTTCCCTCCCCAAAAAGTTGTGGGTCTTTCTCCGACAACAAACCCATTGTTGCCGTTGCGACGTCCTGAACGGAAGGATCCCTTCGGGAACTTCTCAGGAGGGGGACCTGGGCCAGGGGCTCGACCAGCATCTCACTGGCAATTCCAAGGCCCATGGTGGGCTTCTGGAATGAGCCTGAGCCCCGACGCCATGCTTCTCAACTGCCAAGGGCACCCCCACCTCTTCTGAGATCCCCCTGGGCTTTCTGGGGGAATGGGGCCAAGAAGGGTAACCTCTCAGGGTTGTTGTGAGTATTAAATGAGGTGAAACAGCCTCAGGCAAGGCCGGGCATAGAGGAGGTGACTGGCAAATGTTTGTTGAAACAGTTTGGTAGGGTCAGTCCTTTCCCGCCTCGTCACGTGTCTCACTCTTCTCGTTTATTCTCCCACAGCGCTCCAGGCAGCCCCTCCCCACGGGGCTCTCCTTGCACCAGGTAGGGGTCCGCCAAGATGGGCATTGGGCTGGCCCGAGTAGGAATGCGAATCACGCATGTGGTCATTTCCAGAGCACTTTCTCTGTTGTCGGAGTGTGTTCCTCCCATGCCCTACATCCACGTGAACCAAGCAGCCTCCTTTACAGATGAAAACGGATTCGGCATTGATTTGAGTGATCTGAAAAGGTGGGTGGGCAAGAGGACGTGGGGGAACCCAGTGCCCTTCCTGTGGCACCGTTCACGGTGACAGTGAGGACACTGAGGCTGGAGGAGTGTAAGTATTCTGTCACGTTCTTGGCAAGAGAAGGGGTCAGAGTCGGACCCCGGGTGCCACTTGTGACTGCCCCTTAACCCCCTGGCCCAGAGTTCTACTAAGAGCCCTTTATTTCCGAAGAGACACTTGGCAGTGGGATAGCCTGTTTGGAATCCCAGCTGTCCAGGGTGGTCTGGGGGGGTCTGGGTGGCCCCTCCCCATGCTGGTGCCATGTGCTGGTCCCACCTCTCAATGACGGTGTGACCTTAAACAAGTCACTTAACTCTTCTAAGCCCCAGTCCCTTTCATGGGCTAAATGGGGATTAAAAAAAAAAAAAAACAAAAAACAGAAAAAAAAAAACAAAAAACAAAACAACACAACACCCGGTTTATCTACCCCACAGGGCGCTTTTGAAGCCCAAATGATGTGACCACTATGAAAGTGCTTTGTAAATCGCTGTGGAAATTGCTAGATACTTAACTCCTGGGGGGTTAGCCCCTCTTGGTGCCAATGCCCAGCCCTCTTCTCCCTTGGTCATAACAGCACCCAGTAGGTGCTGTGTGTGTTTGCACTCCATAAATAAATTCTGGGATAAATAAAAGCAGAATTAATTCAACAAACATTTTCCGGAACGCTGACAATGTGCCCAGCACACCGGGCCTGGTGTGTGATCCAAAGACGCTGCAAACAGTCTCCTGGAAGCTAATTGGGGTCCCCAATTGATCAGTACTTTCTTTCGTCCCCTTTTAAGCCAACCAGTTTTGTCCGGACGGGACAAAAACAACCCTGGCGCTTTAGAGAAGCCCAGCTTGGTGGAGACAATAGCTCCCGGGCATCTGAAAGGGGCTGATTGGATTATGTGGCAAATGATGGTGGAAGGGTGACTTGGAAGGTGACAAATGAAGTGGGCGGAGGGCTGCTTTGAGTTAATCCAGGCTATTAGGAGGGAACCTTTTGTCTTCCAGGGCCTGGCAGGAGCTTTTACTACAGGTTTTTACGTCCTTAATGTAAGGACGCGTAATTTATGGTCAGTGCAAATCCAGGCCCGGTGAGATTTGAGTGGGCTGTAAAATTGAGCGTCCTGCTACCAGCGAGTAATTAGAGGGAACATTTATGTCTCCCCTTGCGCTCCGCGAAGGCCTTTTGCCACCATCAGTTCATTTGAACCTCACAACTCCCTGCCCTGACCCGGGGCTGGCCTGCCACCTCCAAGGGGAGCAGAGGCCATCAAGCCTTCCAACCGGGGCCCCACGGCACGTTTGCACCCCCGTCACCTCTTGGGTGGCAGAGGAAGAGGCGTCCTCTGCGCCGGTCCCTCCCGTCTCCGACCCGTCCCCTGTCCGACTCCTTCTTCCCTCTGAACTCCTAACTTTGCTCTCTCCACAGCCGGGCGCCTCCCAGGCCCCTCCTGTCCCCCTTTCCAGCCACGACAGCCTGTCTCTTTCCTTTCACAGCCAAGCTTCTCGAAAGGCCTGTCTACACTCGCTGTCTTCCTTCCTCACCTCCAATTTTCTCTTCAACCCACTGCTTCCTGACTTGTTCTGCTCCGTCGAACGGCTCTCACTCAGGTAATGACTTTTCTGTCGCTTAACTCTGGACACGTTTCCAGCTCACGGACACACGGACACATTTTCGTTCTTTCCCTCCCGTGGCGTTCGGCTCTGGTTCCCGGGTCGACACATCCTCCCCAGACGCTTCACAGAATCCCCTGCTCCTGGCTTCCCTCGTCTTAGTTTCTCCGAGGAACTGGACTATTCACATCTCTCTGGGAAACCTTCTCCTGCCCTCTTGCCGGGTTTGAGGCCTGACGAAATCGCCTGGTGCTGAGGCCTTGGGGTTGGTCGGTTTTTTCCAAGCCACGTTTTTCTCGGTTAAGGAATAGGGTTACTGATCTTTCCCCAGCAGGGTCAGGTGGGATGTGTTGCAGGTAAGAACCGGGCACTATTTGAGGGCCTTGAAATAAGGTCAGTAAAGTGTTCGTGAGAAAATTGGGAGTCCTCATTAGCTTTCCTTACAGGTTAAGTTCCCACGGGGAGAACCGGAAAGGGAACAAAGGCGTGCGGGCGGGGTGGGGGGGGGAGAGTAGCTGAGAAAGACAAAAAAAAAAAAAAAAAAAAAAGAAAACAGAAAACAACAACAACAACAAAAATAAGAAAAGACGCTGAAGGCAGTAACAACAAAGTCGGGAAAGGACACTTAGAAAACAGTAACGTCTCCCCAAAACCCCATCCAGAGAAAGTTTTCCTCTCGGGGGGCTCGGGCTAAAAAAAAGTAAACAGGAAAAAGGTTTTAAATTGATTATCCCAGTGACAAATCCCAGGAAGCTTTCAAATCAAATTGCCCCATGTTAGGTTTTTAACTCCTTCTGTCAAGTTTAACCTCTTTACCTCCTGCATCCTGGTGAAACCCTCCCCAGCCCCCCTCGCTGGTGATTAAATCCCGAAGGTGCACGCAGTCTTTCAGGGAGTGAATGGCCCACAGAAAGAGCCCTCCCCCTCCCCCCAGCTGTGGTTTTCAGTTTTATTCCACTTTCCGCCCTCTTCCCTTAATGAACACAGGGCTAATCTTGGGCCTTGTCAAGGAAGAGGCTGCAGACATTAATGAGGTAACTGCTGGACTCCAATATTCGTCTCATAAGGAGCCCTTCTTTGTCTGTGAAGGAAAAACACACTGATTATCATAATGAGGTGAGCTAGCGTCCGCAGGCAGGGGCGACCGGTGCTTAGGCCACGCTCCTAATTCTGGTGCCGGAGCGAGCCGGGTTTCATTTGCTCCTCATTTAAGTCTTTGCCTCTGTCCCAGCGTGGGGCCCATTGAGCGGGGTTGAAAGTTGAAGGCTGCTCTGGGACTGGCCGCAGATAGGGCCCCTTTGCAGAAGTTCCTTTGTTCGACCCTACCGCATACAGATGTCACAGTGGTCCAGGTGCTTCTTGTCTCCTGGCTTCCTTCTCCAGAAGCCCGGGGAATGGCGGCGCGTGTTTCCTACTGAAGCACGCACCTGACCTGTTTCTCGGGACTCCCTGGCCATCGCAAACTTCATTGTCAAGCGGTAGATAAAGTGCCACAGCCTACGTGCAGAACCCGTGGAATGCCCCCATCCTGGTCACGAACTAGATGGATATTAGCGCCCCATAGGCCCCCGCCCCCGCCATGGACCGGCATGGTTTGGGGTTCACAGTTGACTCCCACATACTGCCGAGAGTGAGCTTCAGAGGGCCAGCCGTTTGTCAGGGTCACTCAGTGAGCCAAGTTCACAGAGGGGACATTACAACTCCTATCCGGCATCAGAAGCAGTTAAGTCCCTGCTTTTACAATCCCCTGAGTCTCTCCCTCCCCCATATGCCCTGTGCCTCGCTGGAATGCACCCCGCTTTTGTCCTGATTTGAACCCCCCCCAGAGCCCATCGGTGTCTTTAGAGCCTGAAACTTGCCCTTATGTGTCCCAAGTTCTGGACTTTTCTTTCCCTAAGGCAGATCAAGATTAGGTCACTCCCTGTTCATCAGACTCTGCCCAATGGAGGAAAAACAAAACTAAGGGAGAAGGAAGGTGTTTGGAACAGGGGCGCTTAGAAAAGGTGGGAGGGGGCTCATAACTTACCTGTTGGCCAGAGATTTCTCTGGCATGAGTCAGAATGAGCCCCTCTTCGAGTCTGCCAAACCAACTGTCCCCTCCACACACATTGAAGGGTGTCCAGGTGACCCAGATGTCACCTGGACGAGGGGACTGGGAGTGGATGGGCACCTCTGAATATAGGGATCCCACCAAAACCTGCCCCTCTCAGCGTAGTTACTGGAAAGAAAAATAGAGCAGTTCCTGGTGTTTCTGAACAAGAGGACTTTTAAATAGGAAGTTAACCACAGGCCTATTCTCCAATGCGTGCTAGCAATTAAGCTACAAGCCCCCAAGTCCCTAATATTCCAGCATTTGAGAGCCTGGGGAGGGGGTGGAAGGCATCTGTTAGCCAGGACCTTGGGGTTTGGTGCGCATTCCTGCCACCCTGAGGGCCTGGCACATGATGACGTCTCCCCTAAACTCTGCCCCTGCTTGGGTTTCTGGAAACTCAGTCAAGCCTTCCTGAGGCCACGAGCCGAGGGGACTGAGCTAATTGCTCCCTTGAGCAGAGGGGCGCCCCTTTCTAACTTGTCCCCTTGTTTCTGCGGTGCCTGAGCAGGACCCCCGGCACCCCGCTCTTCTGGTCCCGGGGTCCAGTCTGGGACCCTGTGTGAGCTTCCTGTGTGAGCCGCCCTGGCTCCCAGAACCTACTGGTCTCAGTGTCCCTCAGTGAATCCATTCCGGAGGGTCTGGAGTCCCAGGAAGATGTGGCTTCACCAGGTGGGAAACGAGAGAATGCACGAGGCCAGGAGATGCCCCCTCCCCTGCCCCCGATTCTGAGGTTCTGTTTCTGCTTTTCCTGTCCACCTCTGTTCTCCACCCCCTCCTCTCCTCCCCTCTACCTCCATCCCTGTCTCCTGATCCGGTCCCCTGGGGGTGCCCTAGGCCGGCCCATGTCCCCTCTGGGTGCCCTAGCTCCAGCCTGGCACAAAGTGGGGTTCAGTAAGAGTATGTGGGATGTCTGTTTGGACAGGTGAGTCAGTGAAGGACCCGCCATACTTGTATGATGCTAGAGGGGAGTCTTTGGGAAGCAAGGAGTTTCAGGTAAAAGGGTGGAGGCTGGGTTTCGTCTCACTGAGGGGGAGTGGGCATCGTCCCACCCCCAGCCCCATTTGAGCTGGGCCTTTCTGGTCTCACCCCTTCATTCACTCAGGCGTCCATCCCGTCATCCAACAGTTGATCCTTACTGAGCAAGCCCACGGCCCGGCCCTGGCTTGGCCCCTGAATCCCTTAGTGCATCCTTGATGGCCTCTGCCTCCTGGGGAGGGCTGGCTTGGGGGGGGGGGGGATAGTGGTGTTGCTTTGGCTGAGGACAGCCTCTCCCTGTTCGGTGCCGGAGCCGTGGCCTCCGGCTCTGTGGAGAAGGCAGGCAGGAGGGTGTGAGGGGCAGTCCCGGTCTGCCTCCCTTTGGCCAGTTGGCCCCCTTGACCTTTGATTTAAACCCTGGAGGAAACTTGAACCTGTCCATCTGCAGGGCTCTGCCCCCCTCCCGCCCTCTCTGCCTCCCACCCCCCCATCCCGTAGCTGAGTGCTGGTGGCTGTCCTGGACCCCCCCCCCCCCCCCCGCCCTACCGCTCAGGACCGCGCGCCCCTCGGGCTCTGGCCACACAGGTCTCCCCCTTGAGTTGGCTCCGCAAACCGGACCCCTTCCTCCATGATGCCTCCCTCCCCCTGGGGCTAAATCCAGCCCCTTTGCCGCCAGGGGGTTGGCTGGGGGGGCCGTCCCATGCAAAAGGGCAGGTAGCCGGGACCCTCCAGGGAGCTCTGCAGCCCCCGCCTCTGCCTGCTTGCCTACCTGCTCTGCCCTGCCTGCTGGCCAGGTTGACCCACCTGGAGCTCTGTCGCCCGACCTGACCCACCCGCCCCTTCCCCCGCGCTCAAAATCACCGGGCTCGTGACTCTCTTGGCCTCACTTGTCTAGCCGTCTGCCTAGCAGTTTGGTTTTCTTTGCTGAGCCCACACCTGTGGTTGCCTGGCCCCTCCCGCTGCCTCGTCTGTCCACCTGCTTGCTTTCTGCCCTTCTCTCGGGTCCAAATACTCCTCTCCCTAAGGACCCCCGTCCTCCCCCAGAGAGTTTGCAGCCGGTCTCCAGTGCTCACGGGACAGGCCCCTGCTGGCAAACCACCTCCCCCAGACATCCTCGGATGCTTCCTCCCATGGGGGTGGGTGGGGCAGGGCCACCACGGCCGCACCCAGACTTCGGTCCCGCCCCTCGCCCCCCGTGCCTCTTGTCGTGTCCCCCTGAGTGTTAGCCACAGCCTGTCCCTGTGAGCCCTGGGCTCTGCCACGTCCCAGGCCTCGTGACCGGTTTGGGGGGCTGCCACCTGGGCCCGTGGCCTCTCCTCACACCTCTTCCCATCACTGCTCATCTCCACGAGCCACCTCCTTCCACCGAAAGCCACGCCGCAGGTGAGACGGGGCTCCAAGCCTTTTCGAGCTTTTCCGGAGTGCTAGCCTCGCCGCAGTCCTAAGTTCCTGCGTCTCCTCCAGGTCAGCCCTGTCCCCGGCACGCGGGCCGCAACCTGGTTGGGTCGGCCGGAGAACCGGACGGAAGAGGCGGGAGAAGCCCCCGGAGGAGCGCCACCCTGCACCCAGCCTTCCTTCCCGATGCTCGCCTGGCGTCTCGCGCCCAGCGCTGTGCCTCTCCGCTCCTTCCTGGCTCCGGGTGAGTTTCTTGCTTTCTTGGGACACCAGGATTTCGCTGGTTGCAGCACACGTCTCTATTCGAGAAGTGCACATTTAAGCCGGGGAGGGGGCGGCTACCAAGAGCGGAGCCTGTTCACCAGGCCTGCGAGCTGGGTGTCAGCGGGCTGCCTGGAACCAAGACCCTGGCCGCCTGGAGCCAGCGTGAGTGGGGCTCACCCCAGCCAGTGCACGCTGTGGACCAGGCGCGGTAATGAGGGGTGTCCGGCTCTGGCCGGGGCCCCTGAGAACCGGCTCGGGCCAGGCGCACGGTGGGTCCTCAGGGAAGCTTTGCTGAGCCTGTGGGTGGCATGCAGGGCAGAGCGTTCGCCTTCTCTGGGCTCCGAGGCCCAGCCAGAGGGCCAGCGTGGGCATGTGGAGACAGGAAAGCGCGTCTGCCTGTAGCCAGAAAACGTCTGTCCCCGAACGCCGTGCTGCGTCAGCCCCTGTGTGAATGCTGGGGTCTCCCACACGAGGCTTTGACAATGCCTTTCAATCACAGACTGGTTTTTGAGTGAGTTCTTCTCTGGGCCCCTCTTCCTCACCCCTGAAATTGCAATAAGATGGGAACGCTCGTGTCTGTTTAAAGAAAATTCGTAACGATAGAGAAGAATTATAGCCACACGGTTCACTCCAGCACGGATCATTTGTTTATCCTCACTTACTCCAGACGCATCGATGGAGCCGGGGGGGGGGGGTGCTCAGGGCTGGGGCTCCTTTGGGCTGTCTAAGACCAGCTTTGCCTCGAGGACCAGAGGGTCTAGCCGCGTTCCCTGGGAGATCCCACACGGTGATGTGGCCCATGTGGCAGCCAAGCCAGGTGGACAGGAAGAAAGGGAGCTGGGCTGAGGGCACTTCGTGTTTTGGGGCCCCAGGAGCCGAGTCTCACGGCGGGACAAGAGGGTACTGTGTCAGGGCCAGCAGGCCACGGGGATGTGCCAGCGAGACTGGCTGTGTGCCTTGTGTGCCCCGCAGCGGATGCTCCCGGGGTAGCCACTGGGGTGACGAGCGAGGGCAGTGAGACTCCCCTGGTGGTCCAGGTGGGAGGAACGGCCTGCTGAGGCTAACTCAGCCTCCCAGACGTTTATGGAGCCTCGGGTGGGTCCCAGCAGTGTCCTTGGTCCAGATGCCAGCATCCCCCTTGGTGCCTACACCCGGGGCTCTGCGAGAGGGAAGACGATGATGATCGGAGCTCCCCGCCAGAGTGTGGGAGGGTCCCCTCCAGGCGCAGCAGCCCGCGGGCCGCCTGCTGTGGACCCCCAGGGTCCCTGCACCGTCCGCTTACATAATGGCTTTTCATCAGACATCGGTTTCAGAGACAGGCCTTCCACAGCCTTGCCCCTCTCCCCGGGAACGGAAATGAGGTGTGGAGGTGATTTTTAAACACAACCCCGTGCAGGCAGCAAGGGGCAGAGAGAGGTATCCACACCTGGGGGCTGTTGCCTTTATCTGCTTGTTTTCGCTCCCCAGAGAGCCAGTCAGGCTGCGGTGAGGCGGGGAGTGTGTGCCCAGGGCTAAACCCAAGGAAGGACACCGGGAAGCCCCGCCCTGTGATATTTGCTCCCTAGCTGGCATTTGCTGAGCCACCACCTGCAAGCACGGTGACGTGGCAGAGAGGCCTGGGAGGGAAGCTTTACATAGGGCGGGATGCAGGTCTGGGGTGCGGTGGCGGGGGGGCGCGGGGTGTTGTTCCCGGAGCTTACAGAGCAAATCCGTGTAGCTAGTCTGAGCCAAGTGCCCATGGTTTCTGGGACATCTCAGGACTCCCTCGAGCTGGGCTGAGCTGAGGGGCAGAGTCAGGTGCCCAGCCAGTCCCAGACTTTGCCAGCCCCCTGCCCCCCACCCTCCACGGCAGTCTGGGATGACATGTCTTTGGGCCCCCTTGTATTTCAGGTGCACTTGCGAATATTCGGTCTCGGGCAAACACATATTTTTGCGTGTTGTACATATTTGGGGTTTTGCGTGTCATTAAGTGGAAAACAGATGAAGACTAGATCGAGGGTTCTTCTCAATTAAAGAAGTTAAAACGCAAGCTCGTCAATCAGCCGTGCAGTCGGACGTCCCAGGAATTACAGAACGGCCGTTGTTAGGTGTTGAAAGAAACGGCATTTTCAGGAAAATTCTTTTTTGATGGATTGGCCCGTCCCTGGGCGGTGAGATCCTGGCTGGCCGGACAGAGGGCGGAGGCCCTGTCACTGGCAGGAGCGGGGTTCTCTGGCCATTTGTCATGTGCTAAGCTGTTTCCCGGGGCCTGTGTCTAGCTGGAGGCTGCCGGGAGGGCACCCATGTCAGAGGGGGGATGGTGGTCTTGTCCGGAAGCTGGCCCTCCTGTTCTACTGGCCTGCCCCTGGGTGGGTGTGAAAGGGAACCCAGAGCACAACTCAGCCTCTGTGCTCCTAGAAAGGCACCAAGCGTCCCTCTGCCCCGCATTTTCCCACCTGCAGGTTCCTTGGTGGGGGGAGGTGCATTGAAGCTTTCAAGGCCCCTGACCTTGTGACTTGTGATTCAAACCCCAAATGCATTTCCAAGCACATTTCTCCAAATCATGTCAAAACCTGGCAAGACTTAAGGGCACCAGGATGCATGTGTTTCTTATTCATTTACATGAAGTAACTCAAATGTGTTTTTTATGAGCAATCTGACTTCTAGAAAGAGAAAAAAAAAAATCTACCCATCTTTAATGAGCTTGCTAATGAATTTTTCCTTGAAAAGAAGAAGGCGGCTTTACACAGAAGGGGGTGTGGAGAGAGACAAATTAAGGTCCCAAAGGGTTAAAGGGCAGCGGGCAGTGTGGAGACCAGCATTGTCAGCTGAATGGCGAAGGGCTCGCAGCTCCGGGGGCAGTGTCTTTTTAGAAGACCAGAGTTTAACACAGTTGTAGATGAAGGCCCAGGAGCCGTGCCCCCTTCCCTCCGCTGCTTTGAGCCCTGTCCTCTCTCCTAAAAGGGGAACAAGGAAGTACAGCCTGGCTCCCATCTCTGGGTTCGGCAGATGGAAAATTCTGGCAGAGAATCGTATCTTTCCCAACGAGGCCATCTCGGATGTGGGGTTCCCATTTTGAAAGGGAGACCCAAGCATGGGTGGGGAACGAGGGAGCGCTCCCTCCACGGTGCCTTGGGTCCAGGGGACGGCCCCGGGTCCCTTGCGGCTTTGAGAAGCCGGGCCCCTAGGGAAGGCTTTAGAGAAGGACGGTGCTGGAGATGCCGACTCTGGTTCTTGGCGTGGAACGTGTCAGTGTTTCAGAGCCAGGAAGGGTGTGCGTTGAGAGAGCCGCTGTTACTCCCTTGGGAGGAGGTTGGACACCCTCGGGCCACTGCAGCAGGACAGAGCAGTGCCAGCGAGAGGGGTCTCGAGTTCAGTTGGATCCAGCCGAAGTGGGGAGGACCCATCTCGGGGGGAGCCCCATACATCCTGGAATTTCTAACGTCTCTTGGATGTTAGACACTTGGTCCCATACCTCGGTCCTCACTGTGGAGAACTGATCGCCCCTACCCGTGCTTTTGGGAACTGAGTGGTGAGAAAGTCTCCAGAGATATCCGCGTTTGTCTTCCCAGCTCCCTTGCCCACCCCCACTCCCAGTCCTGGGATCGTGAGGGACCAGGGAGCAGAGCAGGTGCTGGGTAGCTCAGGCTGGGGTCGGCCCCACTTGGGATGCGTGCGGGAGGGGAATTAATCAGGGGGAGAGGAGGGTGGTGGAGGGTGTAGTCGTGGGTCTCTTAATTGCTCTCCAGTTTCTTTGGGCTTACAAACAATCCAGATGGAGAGTTCTTAAGTCCCCCACCCTGGGGGTCGGGGGAGAGGACGGCTGCCCACCACCTTTTGCCTGGCTTCTCTGCGCAGTGAATAGGGTCTTTGGCAGGGGCTTAAGGAGGGACTCTTAGCCTGGGAGCTCCCAGGGCCGTTTGAGGCGGAACAAAGGCGCAGGCAGAAAGGAATGTGGGGGAGCCCCCCATGGAGAACAGCCACCTGGGGATAATCGGGAGGGCCGAGTGCACATGAGTTTTCCCAGGTCCTGTGAATACATTCTTTCAATAGAAGGTGCCTTTTCTTCAGATGAAAAGAAGAAAAGTTCAGTCACCTTCCCTGGAACGGAGTGTGTGTGTGTGTGTGTGTGTGTGTGTGTGTGTGTGTGTGTGTTCCCTCTGGGGGCTGCGGCGGCCCCTGCCCTTGTGTGTGTGTGTGTGTGCGTGTGTGTGTCGGGAGCTGCAAGGCGCAGACAAGAGGCCGCACAATGACACGGTTAAGCAGTCACCCCAGCAGCGTGACCTCAGACACGCTGGTGCTTCTCGGGCCTAAGGGCTTGTATTCTGCAAGTTTCTCAGGAGGAAGAAGAGTCCTCGCCTGTAAACAAGGATTTGATCAAACTGGGCCTCATGCCCGAGAGAAAGCCGGGGAGGCAGATGGGGCCAGGGGGACAGGACTCCAGCGTGGAAAGTTGGAGAAGGACAGTCAGAGGGGCTGGAGGCTGACCACGTGTCTGTGCCAGGCATGCGGGACTCCGCTGGGCGGCTCCTGTCTTCGCGGCTCGTTCTCTGGGCCGTCCTGAGGGTGGACATAGAGTTGTTCCCAGCAGGTTAGGAAAGAGGGGGCTGGTGCTTGCAGTTAGGGAGGGTGGCGGGGTCAGCGTGGCTCACAGGGCCAGGGGCAGCCCCCAGCAAGGGGACCCTCTCGGATGGACGGCAGAGAGCTTGCCCCAAACTACCCTGAGGGCTCCGCCCCCCTGGACCAACGGGGCGATACCCCGCCACGAAAGGAAGGGGACCCCGTCCCAGTCTTGGCCGATGCCTCTTGCTGCTGGCTTCTGGGCCTCCATTTTGCCATCTGTAAAATGAGCCGGTAGCCTGTCAACCTTCCATGGTGTTCTGTAAGGCAGAAGGAGCACGGGATGTCAGCTGGGGAGAGGCCAGGGCCCCGCTTCACCGGAGTGGGAGGACGGAAGGCCTCAGGTGCCCAGACGGGGCCCCCGCTGGCCTCTAGGGCGCACTCCCACTACTCAGCACTGGTCACTGAGAGGAGGAAACTCTAAACGGGTGCTCTGAGTGCAGCAGCCGCCCTGGAACAGCCTTCGGGAGGCCCGGTTCCAGCCCGGGCTCAGCCCCCGCTATGGGTGTGACCTTGGATCCTGTCTCTGGCCTGCTTGGCCTTGATTTTCCCAACTGCAACATGGGGCCATGCAGGATCTCGGTCATCTGAGGGCCCTTGGAGCTCTGGCTTCCTTCTGGCTGCCTCAGTGGTCCTCTGTGGTTTGTCTGTTTGCTTGCTGGGTCTCTAGGGTCCGAGGGCCCCGGGATTACTGGCCCACTGCTGTCCGGCCTCCTCTGCTTTCGAGAGGAGACAGAGACCGGAGAGGGTTGATGCCTTGCTCCAGGTAGCAGGCCCTGGATGTGAAGCCCACTGCCAGTGGCTGTGCCCCGCTTGGCCAGCACGGGCAATGGGGTTGCGGTCATTAGCCAGTCCCCACGGTCTGACACCCCCCCCCATCCCCAGCCACTTTTTGACCCCAAGATCCTGATAGTGTTCACACCCCAAGCTAGCTCCGAGGGACTGCCTGTGGACGCTGGGGCCGGAATGGCATTTTATAGAGCGTTTTACCAAATGGGTGGGCCGCCGGCCAGGCCTGGAAAACCCTTCTGGGCTGTGGGGTGGTCACCGTGTAACAGAGCCGAGCCGGCCCCGTGGCGGCGGGTCCCGGGAGGGTGTGGCTGCCGCACCTGCCCCTGTGGCTCACCTGGTGCCTTTTGGTCACGAGACCCTCGGCAGCACCTATGTTGGCGTCCTCGCCCGCTCGGCTGAGAACTTCCCGAAAAAGCCATCAGGGTGGTAACTTCTGGAAAAGTGATCAGTCCCCAGGCTTGTGCTGGCTGCCCGTCTCGGACCCAACTTGGAAGCTGTCTGCGGCTCTCTCTCTGTGTTTTCGGCTGTGATAGTAAACGGCTCGCGGGGCCCCGGGTCGGTCCCGCACCGGGTTATTGCCGCAGCGGGCTGTGGCCTCTGTTTTGTGACCTTGGTGGCAATGGTACCTGGAAGCTGAAATGAGGAATAGCGAAATTGCCAACTTCAATTAGACCAGCGACTGCCTTTCCCGGGGCTGTGCCTCCACCATTGCTCCATTAACCGTAAACATACGCCAAATAGGCCCTAATTCTCTCTAATTGCCCACTCCTGAAGCAAAGAGTGAAATTCCAGGAAGAGGCATATGTAAACATCCTCCATGGCCCCGCCAGCCAAAATTAGAGGGCTGATGGGGGCCAGCAAGAGAGGGGCCATGATTTCAAAAGATGGCCCAATTACCTCTCCCATTTTCATAAATGGGTCCATAATGTCCAGGCCCCGGTCTTCACAAAGGTACAGGAAATTAGCTTTGCAAAGAGCCTGCGTCTGTGAGGGGAAGTTGTGGGAGGGTGGTCTTTACTCAACAGGTAGGAAGCCTGAGATCTGAGGCGAGCCTGATTATTTGTATACACTACAGGCTGTATTTCTGGAAATCACCGTTTTATTGAAACTAATCCTTTTAACGTCTCTCCCTGCACTGCACATCCACGAGTTATGCGTACCAAAGGCCAGATCAGTTGGGTCCTGTTTGCCTCCAGAAAAGAGGAACTTTTAAGACCTTGAGCTAGAATGTTCTAATCCTGTTAAGCCACGGAGGAGGTTTCTGGGGCGTCCACCAACGCCTCCTGCGTGGCTCGTGAGTTCAGCGCACGCATTTGTGAGGTCTGAGCTCAAATGCTTGTGACAGCTGTTCCCCTGGACCCTGTAAGGAGGCCTTGTGTCTTCCTCTGGTTCCAGACAGTGACTCACCTCTGCAGCTTTTCTGACATCTGTTACGATTCCAGCCCGGCACTGCGTTGTTATACATCACAGCAAACGCGGGGCTGGTGCCCACAGCTTTGGAACTGTCGCATGACTTTGCCAGGGCTGTGTCTGCACAAGCAGCCTTGGGATCTGCGTGAAAGTTAATCAGGGACAGTGAGGAACCCTGGGGAATTCTTGGAGCCCCCGGGGCAGAAGCAGGAAGAGACCCAGATGCCCCGAGCTACCTCTGATTTCCCTGGTCCTGGTAAACGCACCAAAGTCCTTCCCCCAACTCTTAGTCCCACGGGAGGTGACAGTGCCTGGGGTCTTGCTGTGCGTTCAGGGTCTGGAGTCCCATTGTCCCCTTAGGACTGTGGCAACCATGAGGGGCGCACCCCAGGCGCGCACAGGCCCCTGGGGAGGCCTGGAAACTGTCTCGGGTGGTATCCAGCTCAAAGTGGGAGGCCCAGAGGGGCACCTGGGTGGCTCCATCGGTTGAGCATCTGACTTCAGCTCAGGTCCTGATCGCAAGGTTTGTGAGTTCGAGCCCTGCATCGGACTCTGTGCTGACGGCTCAGAGCCTGGAGCCTGTTTTGGATTCTGTGTCTCCTACTCTCTCTGCCCCTTCCCTGCTCACACTCTGCCTCTGTCTCTCTCAAAAGCAAATAAACATTAAAAAAAATTAAAAAAAAAAATTTTTTTTAACGTTTTTATTTTTATTTTTGAGACAGAGAGAGACAGAGCATGAATGGGGGAGGGGCAGAGAGAGAGGGAGACACAGAATCGGAAGCAGGCTCCAGGCTCTGAGCCATCAGCCCAGAGCCAGATGCGGGGCTCGAACCCACGGACCGTGAGATCGTGACCTGAGCCGAAGTCGGACGCTTACCGACTGAGCCACCCAGGCGCCCCAAAAAATTTTTTTAAAAAATGGGGGGCCCAGAGCTTTTACCTAACCAGAGTCTGCCCTTGGTCAGCTACCAGCTTATATTTATTAACATTTATATCTTAAAGACTATTTGGTTTTTGTTCATAAGATCAACCGATTAGGGGAAAACGGTGTTTGGGAAGCTCAAGGCCAAGGAAGGAATTTTTAGGAGGATTTGGAAACGAGTTGTGCCCTCCTGTGTCCTGGCTGAGTCCTGGGTACACAGTGATGGACGCTACTGAGAATAAAGAGGTGTAGGCAGTGGGGGGAATCCCCGAGGGCTTAAGTCAGGGCAGGGGGAGTTGCAGAGGGCCTCTTCCCACCTTGGGGCTCCCTGCCTGCACCCGCTCTTGCCCCGACCTCTGGCTCCGCCCTCACCCACCTCAGCTGTCACAGGCCACCTTTCGGCCACACCTCCTTACCTTCACTAGACTCTACTGAACATGTGTGCAAAATCGACTTGCTCAAAATAACGTTTTTTGTTTTATTAAATTTTTTTTAATGTTTATTTTTGAGAGAGAGACAGAGAGAGACAGACCATGAGCGGGGGAGGGGCAGGGAGAGGGAGACACAGAATCCGAAGCGGGCTCCAGGCTCCGAGCTGTCAGCACAGAGCCCGTCGTGGGGCTCGAACTCACGAACCGCGAGATCGTGACCTGAGCTGAAGTGGGACACTCAACCGGCGGAGCCCCCCCAGGCGCTCCTGTTTTGGTTTTTAACAAATTGACTTCTTTCCTGAGCAGTCTTAGGGTTACAGAAAGAGTCAATGGCGTCCACACAGACCCCAGTTTCTCCCGTCGTTAACACCTTGTAGCGTGGTGGCACATTTATCTTGCTTGCGGAGCCCATCTCTGATGCGTCGTCATTAGCTAAAGTCCAACGCTGACGTCACTGGATCCGCTCTTGGCTTCCTACGGTCTGTGTGTTTCGACAGATACGTAATAATGTGAGTCTACCGTTAAGCGACTCACTTTTTGTTTGAACTTGAAGGCAAATGCTCGAAACTGAAGGTTGGCTGCGCCTGGCCGCGGCTCTTGGTGGGGCTGATGAAAATTTGTACGTGGTTATGAAGGTGAAGGTGTTTGTCCAGACGCCACGATCGTCCATCCTGTGACGTGTGCGCTGTGGTTTTAGGACACGCTGTCCATTAAAGACCCTGCAGCCCACTCCTCTCGTCTTGCCCCTGCTCACACCCCCATCCCGCTGGCTTCTCTCTGAGCACATGCTGTGCCTCGGCTGTGCCCTCCGTCATGATAGGATGTCCTTCCAGGGAATCCTCTCCCCACCCTTCCGGCGTCCAGCTCGGCGGTCACTCATGCAGTGGCTCGACATCTTTGGGCTCCACAGAGTAGTACTTGGATGCACGGGTAGCTCTCAGCCAAGGGCTCTTGGGTCAGGAGCCTCGTTCTTCCTCTCTGCCTGCCCCCCCCCCCCCGCCCCATCCTCTCCAGACTCAGAGGAAGCTGGGGTGCGGAGCTTGGCGGGAGAGCGAGGGTACCGAAGAGAGAAAGGTTGGGTTTTCCCAATCCCACACTCGCTAGAAGCTGGGGAGTCCCTGCTTGGGGTGGGTGAGCTTCCAGGGCAGTGACCCAGCGCTTTCTCATTCCAGTCGAAGCCGCCATCTGGAATTCTCCACGGAAGAGACCTCGACGCGCGACCCGGCACCCTCCGGCTTTCAAATCGTAAGTTGCTGGAGCGTGGGGAACGCATCTGTGGCCTCGTCACTGAGGGTGGGGGGGCTGCCTCCCGGAGCACACTGCCAGGCAAGCCCCGCGGGAGGGAGTGGTGAGCACCGGCCAGTGGTCCGCTCACGGGGAGGTGGGTGCCCAGCGAGCCACACTGATTGCGGACCTGGGGGGGCTTGTGTTCTAAGGCAGGACCCCCCAGCCTCCTTGTGTTGTCTCTGTGGCAAAAGAATTCTATAGGCGGCTTCGAGTGCCGGACCCCCAAAGAATTCCTTCTCTTTCGATCCTCTACCTGAATGGCCCTTTCATTATTGAGTGTCCCTTTGGCTCTTGTGCCCCAGGGCAGACTAGGACGGAAGTGCCCTTGTGAGCTGGGGGGCCCTTCAAAGGGCCGAGGAAAAAACGCGGGCCGAGGGACCAGCCTCTCAAACGGGCTTCGAGCTCCAATGACCTTCGCTCACCCCCTTGAAATGTCTGGAAAACAGAATGGGCAGATTTTCTGTCTTCAAAGTTTCCGGCTAAGTCTCTTCAAGTTCTTTATTGTTTGGGACTGAGACACTCAGCAATGGTAATGGGTAGTTGCTTTTGTATCGGCCTTGAAAGGCCCAAATATTTTCATATTGCTACAGACAAAGCCGTCTATTTAGAAATGAATGCCATGTCTGTCGTTTCCCACTGGGGAGACTGTGTACAACGTGTGTGTCTCTGTGTACTCGAGGGTCTTGAAACAGGTTTCTCATGGGGATGCCCATTCACCGGGGTCCAGGGGGAAGCGCCAGGGAAGAGTCCGGGGGCCCTAACCGCATACCTGTCCCGGTTTGTCTAGGACGTGAGCCCCGGGAGGGTCTGGCTGCACTAACATTTACTGTGCCTGTGCCTGAATGTGCCATGTGTACGTGTGAAGGACTGTGGGGCGCGCACACCTTGGTGACCAGCTTGGTGGGAGGAAGCAGAAAGGTCGAAGACTGTGGACGTTCCGTTTGTCTTGTTGGGAGGTCATTTCACTGGTATCTCTTACGTGGTCCAAATAAGCGAATGGATGGATGAGTGAATGAAGGCACCGGGGCACGAATAAACAAATCACTAGGTGGGGAAGTGAAAAAGCCAGGATGAGAGTACAATGAACACGATCCCACTCGATGCCTAGGAGATTGATACAGGAAACCAACAAAATGTCGAATCACCGTGTAAAGAGAGCCACACAAGAACGAGTATCCAGTCACCACGGACCAAGGCGTACGTGTGATTCAGATAGGTAGCCCCTGAGGTCTATCGTAAGAGAATAAGACCCGAATGGAACCAAGAATGAGTAGGAAGGGGAAACGCAGAAGGCAGTGGTGGACAGGACCGTATCGTACGCTTAAACCTTTGCTAAGAGGCTAGATCTCACGTGAAGCGTCCGTAGCAGAAAAGGCGAGAAAAGGAATGATCCGTCAGGGCGGGAGGAAACTGTCGGGGGTGACGGATAGATAGGCTTATGACAAAAGATCGTGGTGCTGGGGTCCCGGGCGACGCTTCTCTCCAGACTCACCAGGGTGCGTACGTTAAGTAGGTACGGCTTTCTGTACGTCAAAGCAAAGTTAAAATGAAAACGAATAAAGAGAAGGCCCCTGAGAGAACTCGCACTGTTGACGATGAGAGCAGGAACCGATGAGAGCAGGAACCTCGTCAGGATGAGAAGGTTCGAGAAGGAGGGAGCAGGTGTTTGGGAGGGAGAGCGAGTGCGGCAGAACGCAAACAGTGAAGGAAAGGAAAAAGGGTAATTTCCTTGGACGAGGGGGCGAACACATACACAAGGAGGCCTGTGTCAGGTTATTGTAAACCAAGCATGGCAACGAGTCCACGTACGTGCTCCTGGCATAAGAATAAGTAAGTGGCAGAGGAGGAGTTCAAAGAATCGTTAAAAAGAGAGAGAGAGGACCCAGGACACCAGAGAAGAGAGTTAACGTCTACCAAAAGTTTTCTAACTCCGGGCACACATAAATAAATCAGTCCCAAAAGGAGAGAAAGCCAAAGGGAAAGAGGGAGAGAGGGAGAGAGCGAGCTCACGGTGGAAACGCCTGGACCCAGGTGGGAACACAGCGTGAGGGGCTTGTGGTGTCGTCCGGTGCTGGGAGCCGAGCCTGTCCCCCGAAAGGGTAAAAGAAAGAATCAAGTAAAATTATCGAAATAAAAATCAAGCACGGAAGGAAAAGTCACAGACGGTTGGTCCAGAAACACGTTAACGGGTGAATAAATTCAGGCAGGAAGGCAGTGGTAGGATTACTGATAGGAGACTGTCAGGCGTCCAAGTTCATGGTTAGTCCGTTCTACAAGCCGTGGTGCTATCGATAAAATAAGGAGTCTCTGAATAGACAAGTCAGTCTCCAGAGAGACACCCGGGGTGGATGGAGTGAAGGGTGCCGGGCCCCGCAGGAGCACCTGCTGGGTGTCGGCAGGGTGGTAATTCATCTCATCTGGGCACCCGAGCACCGGGAGAAGGCAGGCAGGGGAGTGGGAGGGGAGAAGGGAGAGAAGCAGAGCTGGGGCAGGTGGTGGCAGGGTGGCGGCGACTAAATGGCTAGGTGGGAGGTCCACGGGGGAGGGCAGGCTCAAACTGTGGATCGTAATCGGTCCAGGTCTGAGCACTCACCCCATTAGTAGTGGAGTAAGTGGCTGAGAAAGAGGAAGAAAACAAGGAAGGGAGAATGAATGGAAGGAAGGAAGGAAGGAAGGAGAGAGGGAAGGAGGGAGGAAGGGAGGGGGAGGAAGGAAGGAAAGAAGGGAAGGAGGGAGGAAGGAAGGAAGGAAGGAAGGGAGGCAGGCAGGCACCATGACGCTGCAGGGGCAGGGACCATTTGCATGTGGCATTAGGATTCAGGGGTCCCTGGCAACTGAGCGCCAAAGATCAAGAGAGCCAAGGAGGGAGAGAGACAGAGAGAGGCGATGGAAACCGGCTGGGGAGGTGGGGGGGACCGTTGGCTACAGATGATCATGTATCCAGTTAGGCACACCTGTCATCCGGAAGCAGAAAAAGTTACTTAACTGGGGAGAAGGGACCTGATGGATGCGTGGACGTTTGAACGAAGGAGCGAAGGAGAAGAGAGATTTGCACTGACTGACGAGGAGGGTGCCTGATCTCTGAAAGAATGAAAGGCAGTAAGAAAGATCAGAAGGGTGGAAGACAGAAACCAATCAAGATTGGGGGGGGGGGGAGTGAGAATCAAAATTAAAAAACAAACAGATTCAACAGCGAAGTCTATGAGAGGGTACTGGTTTAGCACCAATCGCCCACATTAGTTCAACTCTGGGGCCCCAGAGTTTATAGATAATAAAACCAATACCATAGATACAAGACCGAACGTGGCCCATGAACGAAAAGTGAATACGCACATAGGTATACGAGAGAGAGTGCCATGCCTGACAAAGGCACGAGCGGGCACCGGGGGCCCGGAATAGTGACGGATTCGAAACTGGACTCCTGACGTTGTTAAGTAAACCCTAAACCAGATCACCAGCTCGAGGAACTAACGAGCAAAAAGCAGCCCCACACGGACGGCGCGGCGAAGGCCCCGGGAGCCACAGATGATGGTTAATCCAGTTCTGTGCACCTGAGGCCCATAAATAAAGTGCACCTGAGGCCCATAAATAAAAGAATGAATATTGAAATAGAAGGGTGACAGAAAGAATGAGTGGACGCAGGAACGACTGAATTGTGAATGGAGATTGCCTGCAGCAGCCAGGGAGAGGGCTACCCTTTGGGGCTGTCAGTCATCCGGCTCCAGGCCCCCGAGGCCCCTGAGAGCGACAAGAGAGAGAGGAGGAAAGTGGAAGGGGGATCCGTGAACGGTGCCGGGGGTGTGTCTGAAGGGACAGGCTCTGTTAGGCGTGGTGGCCAGGCGGTCCTCGCACCGAAAGGTCGACGAGATGGACCAGTCCCAGTTTCTAGAGCGGGGGGAGTAGACAGAGAGGAAGGGAGGAAAAAGGGAAGATAATGCACGTTAAAACGATCGCAGTGAGAGAGAAGAGAGAGGTGGTCCAATCAGGGCTCAGGATTAGGTGACGTGCCCCCTCCTTCGATAGACAGATGCGTTACAGCCTTCGGAGACTAATAGAAGACCAAGGAGACAGCCCACAGGCAAGGCTGCATGTCCCTGCACTGTCCTAAGGTATACGCAGTGGGGGCCCACGACTGCAAGAATAAATACCCAAGTGTCAGCGGGGACTCAGAGGTGCCAGGCACGTGCACGCACACGGGCAGGCAGGGCGCTTGGTGTGCACGGACGGGGCCTTGACTGGCGGGCTCTCTCGCGGGGGACCAGGAATCGAAGGAAGAGTCAACACGGAGGGATGGTGGGACAAGGGGATGGTGGGACGGGGGCTCTTCCTCCTGTGGGAGGAGAGACAGCAAGCGGGGAAGGTGAGATCTGGACGAAATAAAGAAGGGAATAGGGAATAGGGACAAGGAGGCTGGGTGAACACATGAACAGGGCTGGGAAGGGAGGTCTGCGGGACCGAGGCTCCGATTAGATCGCAGCCGCGCTGTGATGCCCATAGACCAGGGAGTCAGGGTGAAGGGATGAACGGAGGAGGAGCTGGAAGGAGGACGGAAGGACGGACGGACGGATGGACGGAGGGAGGGAGGGAGGGGCCTTCCTTTCAGCCACACGAGAGGGTATGAGCTCTTGGCATGCTCTGTCCTTGGCGCACGCACTTCACCCGGCGGGGGGGGGGCTGGCTCGGGGGTCCCTGGCCGCGGAGTGCCATTGCGGTATCCTGGCTGCGTGGGCCATTCGACCTCATCTCTCTCATCCTCAGTTTCCCCATCCGTGAACTTCGAAGGCCATCAGCTTCCTGCTTGGATTGACTGGGGGGGCACATGCTCTCCCACCGTGGGCAGCGCCCTGTCCAGAGCCCTGGGCAGGCGGGAGGGCCCAGGCCCTGGCCCCTGCAGAATGTTGTGTGAACAAGGGGTGTGGGACCAGGTGGGTGTCTTGGCCCCTCCCCGGGCCGGGTCACCTGTGAGGGAGGCTTTTCCCGCCAGGGGGCAGCAGAGGGCAAGGGAGCAGGAGGCCCCGGGGCCAGTGGGCCCTGTCTCCCGACCACGCTGGTGTGGCGCCGCTCACATCCGCGGGGCTGTGTGGGTTAGAAAATGGCCAGGAGTGCCCGAGAAGGGTGACCCGGGAGCCCAGTGACCCAGGCGCCCAGAGGCAGATCACCAGAACCTTGTTCATGCAACTTTCTGAAATGAGCCGGGTGCCCTCCAGCCCGGTCGGCTGTGTGACGGGCCGCCTGCCCTTCTCACCTGGGGGTCTCAGGCAGGTGCCCTCAGCCTGGGCTTGCAGAAGTGGGCCCCGGGTCCCGGTCCCCCTTGACATGGCATCCCCAGAGCCCGTTTCAAGGCCTTACTGTCTTCTCGACTGTTTTCCGATGTACTCTGTATTTCGGCAAATACCGCTCTTGCCTTGTGTGTTGCACTGTCTTCCCTCCTCCCGACCTGCCTCGCCCCTCCCCCCTCCCCCCCCCCCCCCCCCCGCCGCGGGCCGTGGCAGTCTGGAGGGTTGTGTCCTGACGTTCCCAAGCCCAGGGACTCCCTGGATCTGTCTAGTCTTTCTCTGTAGTGGACAGGATTTGTGCAGTCGCGTGTTGTGTGCTTGTGTTTGTCTGTAAAATCTAGAACAAAGTCCTCCTCAACCTCTCAGTTCCTATTTGGGACACTAAAACAAAATGTGCCCTGACCGGAGGAGCCGTCCCCACCGGAGCCAGGATGCGTGGCCGGGAGCACGCGGGACCCGCAGGAGCCGGGCGGGGGGCGGGGCTGGCGTTAGGTCTGGGGGCAGGTTGGGCTGCTTACGCCCGGAGTGACTTGGCCCCCAGGGTGGAAACAGGAGCTAGCCCGTCGCAGGTGCCAGCTGGGGCCGCTCCTGCTGAAGGTGCTCACCTAGGGCCGTGGCGTGGGGGCACAGGACTCAAAGCCGTAAGGTCTGAGATGGGATGGGAGGACGGAGTGACGGGGGACGGGGGCCACTTCCACGCTTCAGTGTGGCCCCACATGGGTGATGGAAGACGTGGAATTCACGTGTCAGGAGCCACCCTTCTCTGCCTCCAGTACCACGTGTCTGGGCCACATGGGCCTACGTGATGGGGCTGCAGGCCTCTGCTCTCCTCCTCTTTAGGAATCTGGAGGCTCCAGGCTCTGCCTCGGCCCGCCTGATGCCTAGGGCGGGGTGCACTTGCTACCCTGAGGCACTTGCTAAGACAGGGTCCCCAAAGAGCTCCCCTAAGGAGCCCAGAGTCGCCGTGCAGACCAGGATGGGGGTGGGAGGGGCCCAGAGCAAGAAGAACCCCTTTTCAAAACAATTTTTTAAATGTTTATTTATTTCGCGAGAGAGAGACGAGAGAGAGAGAGACAGACAGACAGAGCACGAGTGGGGAAGGGCAGAGAGAGAGAGGGAGACACAGAATCCGAAGCAGGCTCCCGGCTCTGAGCTGGCAGCACAGAGCCCGACGCGGGCTCGAACCCATGAACCACGAGATCATGACCTGAGCTGAAATCAGAAGCTTAACCGACTGAGCCACCCAGGTGCCCCAAGAAAAATTCTTGTGTGGTACTTTAAAAGTCAGCTGAGGCTCAGGAAGAACTCCACATGTTGGGTCCGCAGTGGGGAAGAGGAGGGAGCCACAGCCAAACTCCCAGAGGAACACGGTGAACGGGAGCAGACCTCTAGGAGCTGGCTGGGAAATGGGCCAATGGGAGGAGCTCCAGGGAGACCCGCTGGTTTCCCCGCTGGTTGTGGGCTGGGATCCAGTGGATTCTCTGTCTTCTCGGGAATGCAGAGGGCATGGGGGTCATCAGGTCAGGACGCTCAGAGTCTTTGGCTCTTAGAGAGTCTTAAATCTGAGCTCTAAGGGTCTCAGTTCCGGATGCTGAGATTCAGGACAGGCTCGCTCCCCACCACGGCCACAGAAGCCAGAGTGGGACTCCCGGGGCCCCTCGGGTTCTGTCCTGACCCACCCATGAGGTCCGAGTTGGGATCTCAGTGCTCCTCTCTGATCAGGGCCTGTCTTAAATGTGTGTGTTTCTTTCCTAATAACTTACTAAAACAAGGACAAATTTTCTCTCTTGGACTTTGACCTTCGCATGCGCTCCGTGCACAAATCCTTCCCCTGGTGACACCAGGAACTCTCCTTAGATTCTTCTGTGACTCCCAACTCCCTCCTCGGGAAGCTCAGCCTCAGGGCTGGCCTTCCAGAGGCCGGAGGCTGGGCTTCTGGGGCAGACAGGCCAAGGCCTCCTTTGTGTTCCTAATGTCAATGGTGTGGATGTCACATGACCTAGAGCAGGAGGTCACCCATCACGCTGACACATCACCCTGCTATTTTCTCCCCCTTCAAATTCTTGTCTATGGGCATACTTTTTTTTTAAATGGGCATCTTTTTTTTTCTTTAAATAAGCATCCAGTTTTGAAAGCTTGCCTTCTTCACCACATACATCCTACGTTTTCCATTCAATATTTTGTCATCAGTGTTTAGTTTTTTCCGTAAAAAAAAAAAAAAAAATCATTGCCTCACTGGCTGCGTTGTGTCCCATCGAGGTTATACCCTCATTACATCATTCGCAATGCCAACCTGCTATCGTTATGTGTAACTCACCTTTTTTTTTTTAAATCCTAATGTTACGAATTACACCACAGCGAATGGCTTTGCATACCCACTCTTTCATCCTTACAAATTACTTTCCTTCACCCAGAAATGACCATTGCTTCATGACATGCTGGTTTCTCCTGCTAGACTGTGAGCCCCTTAAGGGCAAGGAGCTTGTCGGATTGATCTTTGTACCTCCAGAGCCCCACGTGTTGTAGATGGTGTGGGGATGCTTGTTGGGTGAGAAGATGGATGGATGGCTACATGGGTGGCGAATGAATGAATGAATGAATGAATGAACGAACGAACGATTGACTTTAATAGGGCTGAGCTTCTTAAATGGAAGGCCAGGGATTTTGTATGGATATTGACTAATTTCCAAAGGCTTATAGCATTTTACCATGTCCAGCGATGTATTAGCATTTTGTAATCTCTGTCAAAAAGTGTTTTTCTGTCATTTGAACTTGCATTGCTTTGATTACTAATGAAGGTTGAGCGTTTTCACATATATCTGTTAACCGATTGCACTTTATCTTCTGTGAACTGTTTGTCCAAGTCCATTGGGTCATGGCTTTCTGATGAGATCGGTCAAGGGTGGAATGGGTGTCCTTTACGGATATAGTGAGCCCTCCGTCACTGGAGGCATCCAAGGGGCAGGCCAGGCAGACACTGGGTGAGGGTAGTTTTAAGGAGATTCAAATAGCAGCTGCGGGGTTTGTCTAGACGGCCTTTCAGGTCTCTCGGACCAGGATTTGCTTCTCCCCGGAAATGGGTGGAGGGGACATTTTCCATTTGGCAGCCTGGCAACATTTAAGGTCACGTTCCCTGGGTGGGTTCATGCATTTATGATTTATAAACTCTAAACCGCACCCTCTGTAACTCTTGCGGGACAGGAATATCTCTTTGAGCCTCCAAGGTGCAGGTAGCCGTGCCCAGCATCTCGTGTAGTTAGCTGGTGACTTCCCGCCAGCCCTGTCACCCACCCCCGTTTCACCTCGAGAAGCCAGCCCCCTGGACCGCCATTTCCCACCTCTTGGGGAATCGGCAGGGGCCATCCGCTGCCCTTTGCATTCCCAGTGTCCTCCAACACGTGAGCAAATTGCCCCGAGGCCTCGATTGATGGGATGAAGCGGATCGGGACTGGTGGAGAACCCCCTTTGGTTTTCTTCAACGGGGCAATCAAATTCCATGAGGCAAGGAGCAAAATGGACCCTACTCTCCCAGGGTTGCCCCTCGTGTTCCACCACAGACTCCCCGGGGCTCAAAGGTCATCGAGGCCACCCGGGGAGGGGGTGTCGCCCACGGAGGGCTTGCCCTACTTTTCTAGAACACCCTCTGCCCCCAGCAGGGAGCTGCTTCCTCCCACTGAGCACTCTACTATAGCACTGAGCGCTGTTTGCCTGTGTCAGAATTAACCCGCGCACGTGTCTGCCCCAGCATCGAGGCTTGGGAGGCCAGCAATGGCTTCCGGCACTGGTCTAGTCCATCCATCCGTCCATCCATCCATCTGCGCATTTGGCCTCCATTTCTTGCCCTGGTGCTTCGGCCTCTCTCTCCCCTGAAAGCAAACCTTTTCATTTTGGGTGGGCTGTGTAGTGCCATGGGCTGTGGTCATGCAGCGAACGCCCTTATTACAGCTTTCTCGTCCGGGGTCACTGCTCTGAGCACGTCCCAGCTGGACTCATCTGCCACTGTCACCCACACGGCTTCTGTCCCCATGGCGCTTTCCCAGGCATCACACACCGCGACGCGGATCCAGGGCCAGGGTCCGAGAGGGCCCTCCCCCCCCCCTCCCCGCCCCCCCCCCCCCCCCCCCCCCCCCCCCCGGTGAGCCGAGGCCGCCCTGCCTGGTGCATGGTCCCTGCCATGAGCTTTGCTTCCAGCCTTTCTGCTTCCTCCACCAGACGGCACTGGTTGTAATTCACCCCTCCATTTCTCCATTCCTTCATTCCGTCACGGTCGACGAACATTTTTTAAAGTGAGCTAGTGCTATACTAGAGCTGGTTCCCAAGGACGCGTCCCCGCACCTCTTTTGGAAAGAAAAGACGAGCCCCCGTCCGCCAGGGACTGCCTTTGCGTGCCAGCAAAAGGCGTGACCCTCTCGGTTCAGCTCCTGCTTCTAGATTCGAGTTCCGTCGGAAGTTTGATTGCCCTCTCCGACTTTGTTCCTCACAAAACTAGGTTGATTAGTAATCAGCAAACTGTGTCCCCGGGTGTTCAGAAATCACAACCCGTGCCCTCAAGAGGCCAGAGTGACGCCTGGGGGGGTCTGAGATGAATGGCTGCTTCCGGCCGTGACAGGCTTTCATGTCATCAGGACACCCCGAACTTGCACGGTAATGATCCTAGAGCCGTTCCTGTCCCTTTCAAGATTAGTTAATGCTGGGCTCTATTTAGAGGAACCCCGGGGAGATGATTGTTCATGTGGGTGACAAGGATCATGCCCCGTGTGGGGGGTCTGCACAGAATTATCCACCGGCAGACCTGGGCATCCGAGGCGCACGGCACTTTGCAGACCCTGGACGTGGCCCTGAGCATCCACGCGGGTCCCAGGCTGGGCGGGACCCCTCCCCCACTTTAGCTCACTGCTGCCTGTGTGGGACAAGGCGTAGGTCTCGGGGTCTCTGCCTAGAATTCTGCCGTTTATTCACTGCATCGGAGCGTGGGCGTAGAGGGCAGAGCCAGGACCCTGGAGCTGGACAAACGTGTGTGGTTTGAACTGACAGTGACAGCGCGAGTCTGTCTTCCGGGGGGACTGTGGCACCCACGTCGCAGGGCTGTAACCAGGACTTGGAGCTGGGGTTCTGAACAGGCGGTGCGCGTGCCCCCGGGGGCTGCTGGGGGTGGAGCGACAGGCCAGGAGGGGTGGCCCGATTCGGCAGGTTTAGTGGGAAGTCGTTTCGCCCAGACAGTCAGGGGTACCCTGTGGGATAGCGTGCCAAATTTGTATGACACTGTAAGATGAGACGGGAGTAATTTTGGCAGGAAACTTTATGCCGGGGGGACGGGGCCTCTTTGGGCGCCCCCCCCGAGCCCCCCCGGGGTACGCGTTCACGCTCACCTCTGTAAAAGGTTGGAAGCACCCTCCGTGTCTTGCCTACCGCTGTGTCTGGCCTGTGGGCGGCACTCACACACCTCTCTCCCCGAGAGACCCCTCCTGGCAGCGTCCTCCCCCCAAAATATTAGGCGCCAGCCATCAAAGACGTTGCACATCCCCATCCCGATGTCCCCTCTCTCAATTAACAACCTCTGGGCTCAAATGCCAGCAGCCTGGGTGCTTAACACAGTACCAAGCCAGTGGTAGGGGGGGCGCCTTCCACACTTGTTGAATGGGTACGTGGGTGAACGGTCAACTCATGAATTGTAACCAAATGCAAGTGGCAGATGTTAAAACCTTTACTAAGAGTTTGTATTTCACTCCTGATTAACCTGTTAACAATCTCTGTGTTGTATCTCACGGACTTTTTTATATGACGTGTGCTGTTCGAACACCAGGATTCTCATTTTGGGTGTCGTGCGATGAAACTTGAGCCGTCTGTGTCTCGTGTTAGAAATTAGAACCCGGCAGGCCCCGGGGCCACTTAACTAACTAACTGTGCGGGGCTGGGCAAGTCCCTTCTCCTCGCCGAGCCTCGGTCTCCTTTTCTCTGACGGGTGGCCAGAAAAACTTAACCTCACTGGGTTGTGGTGAGGCCACGGGCGGGGTCAGCTCCCACAGGGCGAATCTAACGCTGGCTCTCACTGAGAATGGCTGTGTGCCGGGGGTTGTCTCGAAAGTTCCAGGGGAGCTTTTGCTGGTTCCGGGTGGGTAAGGAGTCGGCATCGACCTTATGCTCAGGTTGTGTTTCAAGGGTCAATGGAACGTGTAAGACAGAGGCTGAGCGGTCTGCAGGCATTTAGCGAGTCAACCGGGGGAGGGGGGGTAAATACTGGCTTCGTTAATGAGTGACGGCTTTTTTCCTTCCTCGGAGCCTCCCCACCCCCACCCGCCCCCACCCTCTGCATCCTGGCTGCTGCTTCTCCCGTGGAGGTTGAAGCTGGCTGGGGTAACTACTCTGGGTGCCGAGTCCACAGACGACTGTGTGTGCCCCGGGTTCAGTTCGCTAGGCAGGAAGAGGCGGGATGGTTTAGAGGGAGTGTGGAGAAGGGCTTCTGGGCAACATCCTTGGGGATTAAAACTCCTTCTTCGGCCCTTTAGGGGAAAGGCCCGTGTGCCTGGTTTCCTCATGCCCCTCTTCCTTCTTTCCCTGGCTGTAAGGTGAAGAGAGTAGTCTGTGGTCTCATCTGTGGGCCTGGAACCAAGTTAGGGCAGGACTGTTAGACCCATCCCTGCAAGCTTCCTGCTTTTTGGGGGTTTATAGATGGGCCTGGTTTGTAGATGGTTTATAGATGAGGGAGCTGAGATTCAGGCACGGCTGGGTGTCAGAGCCAGGACTGAACAGTCTCCCATGAGAAGCCGTGTTCTTTCGACCCCGCCAGCCAAGCTCTCCCAGTAATGGTGGCTGGGTGTGTCCCTGTCGCCACCGTGTGCCTGGCCGTGCTCCGGCAGGGGTCATAGTCGTCCAGAGCTCAGTCGGGTCCAAGTTGGATGTGGAAGCGTGGTCGCATTAGATAAGATATTAGGGGTCATTTGGGGTTGGGGGGGTCTCTTCAGGAGACCCCTGAGTTCTTTTCCTGGCCCTGGTCTCAGGCGTGTGGGGGGGGGGGAGTGGCATCTTGCTCTGTCCTCCCCAGATGGCATCCCAGGTGGGTTCGAGTTCTGCGCCCCCCAGCCTCTCTCCTGCCTGGGCCTCCCCTTCTTTCTGCCTCCGGCTTTCACAGCCTCAGTGGGCAGGCCCTGGCCTCCCTACGTGGCCGACGCTCCCGTCAACCTGGCCATTTCTTGCACCAGCCTGAGTTTTTATTGTGACGTCTGGTCCCCACACCTGTGCAGCCATCACACCTGCCGCCAGGAACACTGGCACAGACTCTCTGATGACTCCCTTCCCTCGGGCTTTGCCGGGGGCCCCTTGCCGTGTGGCTGTATGGACACCCCACGTCCTGGAGAACTTGTTGGGGCAGAGGGGGCCTTGCCTTGGTGCTCCCAAGGGGCCCCCTGGGAGGCACAGGTAGCTAGGGCCCTCTCCCCAGGGGACTGTGAGTCTGTGTTTAGGCATCTGCTCCGCGATGGGCCTCAGGCTTCTCGAAGCTTAGGCCAGGGTGAGGGACTCTCTCAGGTGCCCAATGTTTTCACGTCGCCTTCCCCTTGAAATGGGCACAGGGCTGGGGACCCCGTTTCCCGAGGGCAGGCAGGGTAGAGACCCCACTTCCCAAGGACAGGTGAGAAAGCGGAGGGTCCGTGGGGTCATAGCCCCCACGCTGTACTTGAACCCCATCCCTTATTGTGAGATCTGTGCTTCTGTGACCCTTTACAGCACTGTTTCCTGTGCTCGTAGGAGCCTGATAGACTCCTACTGATGAGGACTGATGAGGCGGGGGTTTTAATGGCCGTGAAGAACTGAATTGACTGTTGGCTGATGTGCAAGTCGAATCCACACGTGTTCCTTTAAGAGGAAAGTGTGTTTTCTTGGCAAAGCTTCTTTAGGACAAATCTTGAGGGTCTCGGCCTATGCGGGGTGGGGGTGGGGGCTCACCCTAGGGGCAGGTGCGGCTCGGAGGGCAGCCACGGGGTGGGGGTGGGGGTCCCTCCGGACGGAAATGTCTTATCTTTTGTACGTTTTTGGAAGTATTTATGTCTAGAATAAATCTTCATCTGGGCCGAAGTGTTGTCGTTTGTGTTGCGGCCCCGGGTGATCTTGATAATATGGCATTTGGTAATTCCCAGGTCGGGGGGACGCCCTGGTCACGCCCACACCCTCTCTGTGGCTGGCTGTGCGCCCCGGGGGTGTGGAGGTCTCCACCTGAAACGTCTTCGTCCCCGCCATTGACGTTAATTAACCCGTCAGGCCCATGCCAAGTCTGAGATGCAGCCGAGGGCACCCGAAAACCTTGGGGGGGGGGATTGGACCCCAGACCTTGAATCTTTTCACCTGCTGTCACCCCGAAGCACAGTACACGGGCACAAGTCAAGGCATGGGGCTCTGGGGGGTCTTGCTCTTTCGAATTCTGGTCCTGATGTCACCGTTTGCCAGCGTAGTGGCCTTGGGCAGGTTACTTGAACCGGCCGAGCCTTGGTTTTCCCACCTGTAGAACGGGTACTTCATGACAATGTGCGTTCAGAGAACGCTGGTGAGCACTGAGAACGCGGGCTGCATACCCTGCTGTACCCCGTGTGCTGGCCCTGAGAATCAGGGTCGGGGTTCGAGGCCACCCTAGTGCCTGCGTGTGTGCAGCCTGGCCGAGTTGGCTCACCTGTAACCTGGAAACAATCACGTTTACCTGGCACGGTTATTGTGGGGTTCAATGAGACTGTTGATGTGAAAATAAATGCTTTGTTACCTGGCACACAGGGGGCCTCACTCCTCGCCCTCCCGGTGGGCTCTGGGTGTGGGCACTGGTCGCAGACGCCCCGTGCTCCCGGGAACCGGAGCAGCCCAAGTGGCTGTCTGGCGGAGCGGAGGGCGTCAGGGAAGCACGCGGCCGGCTCCGGAGAGGCAGTGCGGGAGGGAAGCGTTTGCTTTTAAATACAGAGATTTAACAAGTTCAGAGGGGGCGGGGCTGACGCCAAAGTCGGGTGTGGGCGGGGGGGGTCGGGGATCAGGGAGAACTCTTAGAAGCCCCCAGAGGAGGAGGGGGCTGATATTTTATAAACCATCCAAGCGTAACTGGCAGTGGTTTGGACAGGATAGGTGGGGTGGTTTTTAGGAAGGCCACGAGTT
The DNA here is from genome assembly GCF_022837055.1 of Prionailurus viverrinus. NCBI lineage: Eukaryota > Metazoa > Chordata > Mammalia > Carnivora > Felidae > Prionailurus > Prionailurus viverrinus. Next base: position 138,718,989 of record NC_062566.1, read on the forward strand.
CCCGATTCCGGTTAGTGGGGTGAGAACCTTCAGAGCTTAACGGTGCAGGAGGGCGTCAGGACTAGGGCCGTGCTTCTGGAAATCTCCGTGGGTGGAGGAGACTGGGGAGGGGGTGATGTGTGGGAGCCCAGGTTGAGGGGGGCCAGATCGAGGGGCAGGAGCTGGTGACCGGGTGCTTCCCCTGGCCCCCGCCCCCCGACGGCCGCTGGGAGCCAGGGCCTTCTCCCGCGTTGCCAGTGGCATCCGGTCCCGGGTGCCTCTCTCCTCTCCTCACCCCCCACCCCCACCCCCCGGCCCGCCCGTCTGCATGAGAACTGTTGTCGGCCAGTGAGACCGGGAGCGGGCCCCTTCATCTGCGCCTGTGTCTCTCTCAGCCTCCGCAGCCACGGGGACACCCACCCTGCACGCGTTCCCGCGGGACAGGCCGGACCCAAAGACTCTGGACCGGGGCCGCCCCCTGCGAGGAGGGGCGCGCCCTCCCGGCCTCTCCTTGCCTAGCCACCCGCCCTCTGACTGATGGACATCACTGATCTGAGGCTCAGACGCGTGGGCCGGACCCCTCCCCGCCCCTCACGAGCCCTGAGACTTGGGGGAGCGGAGCCAGCGAGCCTACCTACCTCACAGGGTTGTTGTGAGGAGCGTGTGATGCGGTTTGGAAGCACCTGACCCGGGACTTGGCTCACCCTGTTGTGCTCTCAATAAATGTGTTTCTTGCCTTAACAAAAAGTGATGGATGTGCTACTAATATGAGGAGGACTGAATGGCGGGTGCCCTGTCTGGCTGGGGCCGCCCTCACCCAGGGCGCGTGGCGGGGTGGGGCGGGCAGGGGAGCCAGCTCTGACCCCTGGGAGCCGCCGAGGCCCCGAGGCAAAGCTGGCCCGGTGGGGTCCTGGGATGGATGCGTGTTGGGGTGAACTAACTCGGGCCGGTCCCCTTTCTTCTAACGGTCTCAGGAGGCTGGGTTCTTTTCCAGAAAGGAAGGTGAGGGGGGGGGTTGTGGAAGAAGTCTGAGCGGAGCGCAGCGTCGGGCTCCCTGGAGCCCCAGAGGGGCGGCCCCAGGCTGCGACTCTTCCTCCCCTCCTCGCGCGCTCCCGGGGCCCTGCAGGGGCCGGACAGAGCTGTCGCCCTGCTCCGCCCGCCCGGGTGTGACCCGGGGCCAACGCTCGGTCCACAGGATGGCTACTGAGCTGAGCGGGGCCCTGAGGAGGCTGCGGAGGGGCCCCTGTCCCCACTGACAGGAGCACCGAGCCTCGCGCCTCCGAGGCCCGGCTCAGGAGAGTAGGGCTGTCGGCCAGATGGGGCCAGAGGGGGCGCAAGGGCGAGGGAGCCACGGACCCGAGTCCACGTGGAGTCCCGGGGTCGGCATACCTGGCTTTGCTGGAGCAGACGCCCCGGACACAACACCGGCGGGAAAGGAGAGGCTGAGCTCTGCCACCGCCACCGTCAACACCAAAAGCCACCACCACTGCCACCGCCATCGCCTCCGCCTCCCTCCGCCACCCTCCACCTCTTCCTGCTCCTGCTTCCTGCTTCATCACCTTCTTCTTCCTACGTTCTCCTCCCCCTCTCTCCTCTTCCTCTTTCTCTTCCTTCTCCCTTCCCCCTCCTCCTCCCCCCCCCCCCCCCCCCGCAGGGAGGTGCCTCGAGAGAACTACAGGCGAGTCCCGCCGTGAGGGCATGGGGCTGAGCGTGGCCCTTTGGCAGAACGAAAGAGCCACCTTGGTGCCCGTGGCCGTGTCTCGGCCAAGGAGACTTAACCTGAGTCCCTGATGGAGTTGGAGACACGGATGGTGCTGAGTGATGGTCCAGGCAGCACGGAGACCAGGGGAAGAGGGACTCCAGAGCGTGTCCCGCTGAGATGAGTCCATCCCGGCCAAGATGGGGCCGAAGGTCCAGGAGAGTCCTGCCCGTGGTGGGAGCCCCACCCTGCTTCTGATGGAGCTCAGATGTCCATGATGAAGGGCCCCCTTGATGTTCCAGAGCCGAGAGCCCAGCTCCAGCCTCCAGTGAAGCTCCGACGTCCATGACGAAGGGCCCGCTAGATGTCCTAGAGCCAAGACCCCGACTCCAGGCCCAGTGAAGGTGATGCATCCAGAATGAGGGTCCCCTTGATGTTCCAGAGCCAAGACTGCAGCTCCAGCCTCCAACGAAACTCGGATGCCCATGATGAGTGGCCTCTCGATGTTCTAGAGCCAAGACCTCAGCTCCGGCCTTTGATGAAGCTTGGACATCGAGAAGGAGGCTCCCCTTGATGTTCCACAGCTGAGACCCCAGTTCCAGCCTTCGATGAAGCTTAGGCATCCAGAATGAGTGGCTCCTTTGATGTTCCAGAGCCAAGAGTCCAGCTCCAGCCTCTGTTGAAGCTCAGATGTCCCTGTCGAAGGGTCCCCTTGATGTTTCAGAGTTGAAACCCCAGGTCCAGCCTCTGTTGAAGCTCAGACATGCAGAACTGGTGAGAAAGCCTCAGGGCTTTCTTGGACAGGACTTTGCTTGGGCAGCACTGGGGGTGTTGAGACTGGAGATGGCAGAGGAGACCACCCAACGCCTGCAGCACTCCTCCCTAGCTACCCCAGAGGTAGCATTTGGACCCACAAGAAACTGGGTTCCAGATGTATTAGGAGAGATGTGGAGTAGGGACTCCTGGCAAGAGGAAGAGTGTTAGGAAGAGCATGGCGGCCGAAATAATGGATTGTGGGTGTGGCGCTGCCGATGAACTTGCCCATGGCAGTGTATCTGTGCGGCAAAGCACCGTTTCATGCTTTTTAGTTGTGCTGGACTCATGGCTGGCTGCACACCAGCCTTGACCCACAGGGCTGCCAAGTTGGCTGGGCCCTGGAATGTAACCCAAGCTCGTTTCTGCGGCTTAGCTCCTCTCCCAGGGGAAGGTGCTAAACGCCCACTCGCCAGACCGGCGCGAAGCCGTGACCTTGGGGCTGGTCAGATCTGATTGCCTCTTTCTAGCAACGGAAGCTCATTGAGGTTGGGACTGAGACAGGGCCGGGCCATCGTGATGGGCGTGAAGACAGCATGGGGGGCAAGGGACGCCTCCAGATACACGGGGACGTGATGACGGCAGCTTCCCACCCAGAGGCAGCTGCCTTCTGGGCTGGGACTGTGCCCCGAGCACCTTGATCGTAGCTGTGGTCCTTCAGGAACTCAGTTGACAGCAGACTGTCCACTAAGCTGAAGAGACATGACAGTTAAAGAAATAAGGCCAAAAATACTGACTTGCTCAGGAACCATAAGGACTTCATGGGTAGTTAGAGTCGAAGCTGTGGAGAGTGTCAACTTTGGGAGGAGAGAAAGAAAGCACAGTATCTGGATGTGTGGACTCTGAGGTCTCTAGACGGGGAGGTTCTGAGAATCTGATGTCATCAGTTATGCTACTGAGACGCAGCTCCAATAATATATCCCAGAAACTGACTTATTTTCTGCAGTTGGAGCCTGCAGGAGAAGGGAACCGCTAGCAAGAGTTCTTGAAAAACACATCCTAACGATGCCAACATCGTTTTGGTGATATTTCCTGGAAATTCATTAGCATTTGGAACTGTGCGCACAAAAACTTCTTTTATGAGTAACTGGAACTCTAGACCTGGGATGGAACGGAGGAGTATTGTCATCTTAGAGGACTGCCCTGCCCCACCCCCAGCCTCTTTTGGCCAAGTTATTTTAGGAGGTTTCCAAGAACAAGCAATTATTAGAATCACTCATTGCTGATTTCCTAGAAGTCCCCACAACAGATTCAAAGCCAAATGCGAACCGGGTGAGCCGGCAGGCTTGCAACGTTTGTGAAGAAATACGGAATCTGCTCTATAAAAAAGTCATCAGCTTCAGGGAGCAAGGCTCAGAGTAGAATTGCAACAGTAGAAATAAGGATGGATGGAACGTCTAGGTCGTGAGGCGGAGCCCCCGATTTAAGATAGATAAGAGACTATTACACAGACGCCCCCCCCCCCCCCCCCCGGCCCCGGGAAGGTGATCCAGCTCTGGGATGTTTCTGGAGTGTGCTAGGCATTGTGCTGCACTTGCTGCCCCCACCCTCCAAGTCCGAGAAGCCAGATTCCAGGTGCTACCACCGAGGTCTCAGTGTAGACGGCTTCCCTTTGATCAGGGCTAGATGCTCCCCCCTCCCCCGACTGGTCTCCCAGTTAGCTCCACTCTTTTACAGATGAGGAACTGAGGCCGAGGGAAAGGTTGGCTCCTTGATGTCTGTTAAGACCAGACCTCTCTCTGGAGCTCAAAATTCCCTACCCTCGGCTGCCTCTGGTTTTACTGAGATTCAGCAAGAGCCCTGAAGGCTGAGCGATTGTCTGCAGTCACCCATCAAGAGAGCAGAAGTGGGAAGGCTTGGCACCAGAAGCATCTCCCCCGTCCTTGGGCAGATTGACTGGTGGTCACATCCTCCAGGAGCCCAGCCCCAGTGCCATGCTGGAAGACCAGGCCAGAGGGAGTGAGGATGCTCTGGGGAAGGGCGGGGGGTGGGGCAGCAATGGGCCAGGAGGAAGCCCGACTGGGAGTCCAGGGAGCCAGGCCCAGCCACAGTTGGCCCCACCTCTGCCCCTCGGGGCCTCAGTTCCCCCATAATTCACTTTGTCTTCTGCTTAGAGTGGCTCCTGCTGGCAAAGTGGATCAGTGGCAGGGAGGCCAGGGGTTGCTGAGGGATCGGAAAGTCACGGCCTTCTTCCTTCCCCCAGAGGGACCGAGGGCGGGGGGCCGGGGGGGGGGGGGGGCGGACTGTGCTGCTGCTTCCGGCTCAGCTCTTAATGGAAGCAGGGAAGGCAGGGGGATGCCTTGGGCTGCAGTTTTCTCCCAGATGACTGCAACTTTCCCTTCTTATTGTTACGAACAGCTGCCATTCTGGAGCTGGGGGCTGGAGCAGAGGCAGGGGCAGGCGGGCTTTCTCCCCGGCTCCGCTCACACGAGGGCTGGTTTTGTGTGCCGGCCTGGCAGCGAGGGTCAGCGCTCCTAACAGTGTCCTCTGGGTACTTCTCAGGAGACACTTAGGGCTCTTCCCCTCTCTGCGCCCTGCAGTCACATGGGGTCTCAGGGGAGGTGGTCCCCACAGCAGCAGACGCTAGGCCCACCCGTGGGTGGGTGGAGGTCGGTCAGGAGGATGGCTGGGCAGGGCAGTGGGGGCAGGACGGCGGCCGACTGGCCCAAGGAGTCAGGCCAAATTCAAGTCGGAGGTTACTCAATCAGCAGAGGAGGGGGAACCCCGCTCCCCAGGGAGGGATTTATTAGGCTGATTTGGTAGCCGTGCATTTTCCAGACGGCCCACAGGCCCATAGCGGCCTTCCTGCAGCCGAGGGGCCTCAATGGACAGGCACCCCCAGACCTCCAATTGCCCTTGGGGGGGCTGGGCGTGGGGCGGGGCGGGGGCTGGCAGGGTGTTGCGGAACGTTACCTATATACCTGCACTTTACAAAGCACTTTATCTGTTTGCTTGGTTATGGCTGGTGGTGGAACTGAGTGGAAGTGTGCCTGTCAGCGGGCTGGGTGCTCCCGTCAGCCCCCCATGTCATGGTGGAGAGCCTGAACTCAGAGAGGGGCCGGGCCATTCTGGGGATACGTCCACAGGGGGACGGGCATTCACGCTCGTGGGAGGAGCCATTTCTCTGATGCCCTGGCTGGGGGCCTCAGTGCCCAGCAGTCAGAGGACCCCACTGCTGGGGGCAGAGTCCACCTCCCCTCCCCCCGCCCAGCGTGCCCCAGAGCTGACTTTCTGGGATTGGTCGGCCAGACTGGAACACGCCTCCCTTCGCTTAGAACCGATGGTGACCCCAGAGGGCCAGGCCTTAGCCAACCTGTTCTCACGCTGCCCACGAGTGTGCTGCTTCGAGTTTTTCTGCAGCCTGGGACCCCAATCCAGGGCTTAGCGTGCACCCCTTTATCCCAACTTCTGCACGGCCCCCAGCACCAGGTAGACGCTCTCTTGGTGTTGGGTGACCGCCTCAGGCTAAGCTCAGGTGTGGTCCTGGCCCAGGGAGGGCTCAGTGTGCAGAGGGTCCCTGGCCTGGGGCGGGGGGGGCGGGGGCAGATGTGTGTCTGTGCCTGTTGGTGTGTGCGGGGATCAGGGTGTGTGTGTGTGTGTGTGTGTGTGCGCGCGCGCGTGTGCGTGTGTGTGGGCGTGCGTGCATGCATGTGTGAGCGTGTGCGTGTGCGAGGGCCTGTGCATGTGTGAGAGAGACAGATGGTGGGAAGTGACTGGAAGTGAGAGACAGATTGGGTCTCTCCCTAAGCCTGGACGCCCTGAGCAGCGTCCACATCTGCTTGTCTTCCAGACCCACTGCCCGCTGTCACCCCCCGCCCCCTGGAGTTGTGTCCACGGCCCATCTGTGTGTCCATTTCTGCCACAGCGGGCAGCCTTGGCCCCCAACCCCTGACCCTTCACTGTGGCCCTCCCCATCGCCTCCTCCCGGCAACGCGGCCATAGCACGGAGGGGTTTTGATGCCCCTTCTCACCAGCTCTGCCCAGTGGACGCGGTGGGCTTCCCCCTCACAGCCCGCCCCCGCCCCCGGCTCCTGCCCCTGTGGCTGGGGTTCTAACCGGCTCCCCCACAGCACCCCTAGACCCCAGCCACCAGGGCAGCTTACAGTACACCGTCAGCCTTCGCCTGGATGCAAGGACGAGAATGGGTCGAGCAGGTGCGGCGGGGTCCTCTGCCCAGCCTCTGCTCCGCGGCTGCCCTGGGGCATCTGTCACTGGTGGCGCTGGCCGGGGACCTCGGGACCAGATGGGACCTCCCAGACCCCGGCTGCCGTACCACCCCCTCGACAGAGCCTCGGACCCGGAGGACAACCGTGCCCTCGGATGCTGCAGGATCCAGGTCAGTTCCCTCTGTGCCTCACGGCGTCCCCCCCACCGCCCCACCTCCTCCTCCTCCAGGTGATGCGTCTACCTGAGACGCACCATCCAGACACAGTGACTTGTACCGAAAAGTGCCAAAAATGACGTCGGACTTTTCTTTGTCTGATTGGTTTGCCAATGAGGTTGAGAGTGGGCAAATCGGATGAGCTTGTCAGCAGCCCTGAGCCTTGGACAAATCTGTGTATATGTGCCACGTGCGGCGGATGTTATCTAGCACACGGGGGGTTATGTTTTCACAGCTCTTTAAGCTCGGCGTGAAAACTTTGTTGCCAGTTAAAAAAAATGGGCTGGGGGAGGGAGCGGATGGGTGCCTTTCCAGAATTCCTCTATGGGCTGTGCGAGCAAAAATGCTTGCTGATCCCTGTTCCAGGGCGTCCACTGTTCCTCATCGGCAAGGTTCTCGGCCTTGGAGATTGATCTCCGAGCTTTGCACACGGTGGATATTCTGTCACTGGAATGGGCGTGGTGGGGGTGTCGAGCTGGACGCTGGGCTGGGCTGTGGCTGCAAAGACTCTTGACTCATGTCCCACCTTGGCCTTAGAAGTTTCCAGATCCAGCTGGCGGGTCCTGGGTTCCTCCTCCTTGCTGTCTAGCCTGTTGGGGGTCTATGTCACACATTGGTCACCATGGGCTCCATCGTCCTGGCTCCTATCACCTAGCACTGTTTCACGTCACCTGCGACTCCTGGGTCCCAGGGCCCGGGGACCCCGTGGGCCGGTCATCTCGGGCTCCCATCACCTCCACCTGGCCTCTGTCATCCTGGGCACGGCATCTCCTCTCCATCACTGTGGACCTGGCCATCACCCGTGCATCATCTGCCTCCCCTCCATCATCCTCGCTTCGGGGCTCCCTCTGGCCGCCAGGGCCTTGTACATGGTAGGCTTTCATTCATTCGTTTGCACATTCGGTGAAGGTCTACTGTGTGCCAGGCCCTGTGCCAGGCAGCAAGTAATGGACATTGCCCTTGGGAGTGCACGCCTCGGGGACACGCACGAGAACCGGCGGATGGCGGAGAGACTGGGGCCCGGGCAGCTTGGGGACGTGGGGCAGAGAAGAGGGGCTCTGACCGCAGCGGGGCAGGGGGTGGGGGGCTCAGCCAAGGTCCTGCCGAGTGGGGTCTGGAAGGAGAGGTCACAGGTGCTCTCTTTCATCCCTGCTGGTGGCCGACATCTCAGAAATGGCGCCGGGAACCCAGGCCCTCCCAGCTTGTTCGTGGGGTCCTCGTTCCGAGGCCCCGGCCTGGCTCCTTGCACCCTGCGCCCGCCCTCTGCGTCAGCCTCCTTGCCGTGGCCTTTGTTGACACCACCCGGTTCTGCCCGGATCCTTGGTTGGTCACGTCTCACCCTTTCCAGATGGTAAAACCGAGGCTGCCGACTTCCCCGAGTATCAGTTGTCCGCACTCGGCTTAAGGACCGAATTCTGTGTTCTTCCCACCAAAGTTGACAGAGATGAATAAATGAATGACATAAATGAGAGAGGGGAGCGGGATCTTTGCTTCTCGGGGCTCAGCCCTTCAGCCCTGCATCACGTGGAGGAGGGGGAGCTGCGGCGGGGAGGAGGGAGAAGGCTCGGTGCGTGATGGAGTGTTCGTGTTTCTGGGGTGAAGTCGGAAAATGGCGGGCAAGGCAGATGAGTATTTTGGAAAGTGAAAATTTATTCCACTGTGAAACTCTGAGTCGCGGCCTTGCGGCGTGGGGGCCGTCACGGTGTCCTTCCCTCCGGAGCAAGGGGTCCAGGACGGAATTGTCTCTTGACTTTAATGCCTGTGTTTGGCCAAGCGTCGGCTATCAAATGTCCATTTTGGGCGTGTCTAGGTAGAGCCAGGATCTTGGACCGTCTAGTGTCCCTGGAGACTTTGGGGGTGTTCTGGGGGGAGGGGGCGTGGGCTCGCGGGTAGGATGAGGGCTTAGAGGCCCTCAGAGTCTCCTTCGAGGATTGGCGAGGACTCCGTTTTCGAGGGTCTCGTTAACTTGGATCCTCCCTTTGGTAGGTGAACTTCTGTAACTGTTAGGATTGTCCACGAGTCCCTTTCGCTGATTCTGAATCTGCAGGCGTCTTGGGGCGGGGTGGTGCCCTGGGCTCCTGCCGTCACCCCAGGGTCACCCCGGGATGCCGACCCTTGGGGAAGGGGGCCGCCCCTCACTGGTGCTCCTGAGGGTGGAAACCACTCCTGATTCCTGCTCCGACTAATCCCTCCTCCCTCCGGGGTCACACGGACCCCCTCCTCCCTCACCTGTCACGCTCAGTCCCCCCGTGTGTCACACTGAGCCCCTCCTCCCTCACCTGTCACACTGAGCCCCCCCTCTCTTAAGTGTCACATTGAGCCTCTCCCTGACCCCCTCACTTCAACCACCTCTTTACTCACATGTCCTGTTAAACCCCTTCCACTCATGTGCCACGCTGAGCCCCTCCCCCATTCCTGTGTCATATGGAGTCCCTCCTCCCCATGTGTCACACTGACCCTCTCTCCAACTCCTGTGTCACACTGACCCTCTCTCCAAGTCCTGTGTCACACTGATCCCCTCCCCCATCATGTGTCACACTGAGCCCCCCCATGTGTCAAACTGAACCCCTCCCCCATTCCTGTGTCATATGGAGTCCCTCCCCCACTCATGTGCCACCTAGGTCCCCTCCTTCACACACGTGTCCTACTGAGGGTCCCCTCACTCTTGTCACACGGACCCCTCCCTCCCTGGAATCGCGTGGCCCCCCTCCACCAGCGTGCTATGGCCAACATTGAGCCCTCCTGCACTCACATGTCACATGGGGTCCTTCCCTTCTCAGCTGTCACACACAACATCCTCCCAACGTGTGTCACACTAGTGCCCTCCACTCACATGTCACACGAAGTCCTTCACTCTTGCGTGTGTCCTACTGACCCCCTTGTCCACTCCCGGGTTACGTACGGTCTCTTCTCCACCCATGTGTCGCACCAACCCCTTCCTTGACCGTGATACACCAAGCTCCACCCCCACTCGTGTGTCGTATGGAGTCGCTCTGGGGGACATTCAGTTGTCCCGCTGGGTCCCTGCCCTACTCCTGTGTCATATGGATCCCCCTCACCCCTGTGTCACACGGAGCCCCTCCCCCACCCCAGTGTCGCTTGGGGCCCCTCCCCCCTATCCCTGCCCTCCCCCCCCCCCCCAAGCCATCCCCAGTTCTCCTTAGGGCCTGAACTCCACGCCCTGGAGCTTTTCCTCCGTGTGCCCTTTAGGGATATTTACATCGTTATGTCATTCATTCCAGAGCGATGACATTATTGACCTCTTCCTACGTGCCAAGCTCCATGTCTGTGGGAATGTGTGTTGATTGTGTCAGTGGTTGGTGAATTTATGGCGAGGGCTGCATCGGGGACAAGGTGGTCACGGGGTCAAGGAAAATGTGCAGGAACAAGGGAAGCTCTTGCCTTAAAAACAACTTTATTGAGGTATTTACGTACATGCGGTCCACTTTCTAAAGCGTACGGATGCTGGTTTCTCATATTCACGGATATGTGCAACCATCAACACGTTCAATTTTGGAAGGTTGTCGTCACCACTAGAAGAAACCCTAGGGCCGTTAGTTACTACCCCGATCCCCCCCTTCCCTTCTCCCCTCCCCCAATCCCAAGCAACATCTACTTTCTGTCCCAGGGAAACCAAGCCCCGTTGGGCTCGGTGACCCCTCACTGGCCTCCCAGGGTGCCCGGGGGCCCACTTCACAGATGCAGAAAGCGAGGTGGGATAGGCGCCCCAGAGTAAGAAGTCATGGGAGGGTGGGATCAGACCCCCGGCGTGCACACACAGCTCCTGCGCCAGCAAAGGGCGTGCCCCTCCCGTGTCCCCAGCCTCTGTGACCTGGCCGGTCCCCATAGTCTCCTGGGACAGGGCGAGGCAGGGCGAGGCAGGGAGAGGCTGGGCGAGGCAGGCAGGTCGCACGGTGCCGCAGGTCCCCAGCGGTGCGCGGTGCTGCCTGGGCCGGCTGTCCCTTGCTGTCCCTGCTCTGACCACTAACAGCAGGCACCCCACTCACCCTCCGGGGGGCTGGCACTGTGCTTCCCGGAGGAGGGTTGCGGCCGTAGTCAGTAGGTGGGGGGTGAGAACGGCTCCATACAGGAGTTGACGCACAGTTATCCAGCTCCTATATGGCGCCTTTCCTCATCCCCTTCAACCACATGCAGCCCCCGGGCCCTCCTCTGCACCCCCGGCTGCACAGGGGTGTCCTCCAGCTGGCCGCTGTCCCACCAGCCTCTTCCCGGCATGCTCCTCTCTCTCCCTCTCTCTCTCCATCAGCTCCCCAAGTTCCTGGAGGTTAGGGCCTGGGCCATCTCTGAGGCCCCCTCCTCAGAGGGGAAGGCTGAGGTTCCAGTGGGATACTCTCCAGGGCTGGGCCCAGGGCCACCTTCTGACTTAGAGCAGACAGACCAGAGGTGGGCAGGACCAGCTCTGGGGCCTCTTCCCATTGATGGGCCCGTGGCTGTGTGCCCAGCGGAGAACCTGTGCCCTGGGTTCCCAGGACTGGGGGGCGGGGCAGAGCAGGCCTGCCCTCTCCTACTGCTATGGAGGAGAGGGGTCTTAGCCTCTACCCAGGGCTCTTTCATGACCAGGAGGCTGAGGCCCCTCATGGGCGACTGCATACTCTCTCCTTGACATCCCCCCACCCTTCGACGCATCCCAGCTTCCCAAGGATCCCTAACTCTGGTCCTGGAAGCTATCACTAGGTGATAGCTCTTTCCTTGTCTAAGCCGGGTGCCCCAGGGCGCTAGACCAGTGTCCCCCTTGGCCACGGCCGTTGTCTTTTGCATCCTCTGCTGACTCGGCTTCCATGCATGGCAGAAGGTGACTCCCTCCAAGCCCCTGTGCTGCTTGGAGTCATTAACCCATTAACCTGCCGTGGCAGCCAGCCCCGGTGCACGCGTGGGGTGGGCAAGGCAGAGGAGGCCTTGTCCACAGCAGGAAGCCATTAGAGCAGGTCAGGAAAGGCCGTGGCTCTCCCCACGCTCCATCCCCCCAGCTCCTCTTCCCTCCCCTGCCTCCTTCCTTCTCCCCCCTTCTCCCCAGTCTTCCATGGCGTCCGGAAGCCCTTCCCGTGGAGCCTGTTGTGTGTCGGGTTGGGCGTTGGAGCAAGGCACGGCACGTAGAAGATTGAAGTCTCATCCTGAAAGGCTTGGGTGTTGGCCAAGGAAGGGCCTTTGTGCCACTCAGGGAGGCTCTGGGAAGTGGGAAGTACCTGACGTGTGGTGGGCGGGTGGTTCTTGGGCCCCCCTGGGCATCGGCTCTCTGAGGGCCGGGGCCCTGAGTCTGCGTGCTCCATGAGCCGTCTCCGTGAGTCTGTTGTGGGAGCCCTGAGGCCTCACTTTGAGAAACGCCCTTTTGGAGGTGGTCAGCACACGGTACTTGTCTCCCCTGCTGAGCACTGAGCAAGCGGGCCGCAGCCCGAGGTCTGCCTGTTCATTCCGGCCTCTCTCTTCCAGGGCCGCCTGTCGGTGCCTTGGGGCCGAGCTAAGCTGACCTTCGTCGGAAGCCTGGCTTTCGGCTGCCTGGGTGTCCGTGGGATCCTAGATCGAAGGCGTTTCAAAAGCATATCGTGGGTTTGTTCTGGAACACCCCCCGTTCAGGGGTCAGGATGTGGGTCACTGTCTGGGCCCAAGATCCAGTGGTGGCGGTCCCCTGGGGGGTGAGCAAGGTAGGGCTACGTTCCTTCTCTCACTTTGGGAGTGGGTCAGGGCTGTCCCCGTGGGTGGCCAGGGGACCTCATGCTTCTGCGGGCTGAGCTCCTGTCACACCCCCTTGCGTGGGGGCCCCTGACTGGACCTGCGGCTGCCCGCGGGAGGGGGGGCCTGTCCACACTTGGGCGGTGAGTAGTTGTCAGGTGCACTGTCGCATGTTTGAGAAACAGGCTTGGCCTGAGCCAGGCCTGAAGGCTGGGGGGTGGGGCGGGAGGGGAAGCTAGGTGACAAGAGAAGTTGATAGCCTTACCTGGGGCGGAAACTGGGGCTCCCTCGGGTCCCCGTTAGAGCTCACTGGATGCCAGTGCTGTGGGGAGGTGGGAGGTGCTCATTCAGGCCGTGTGCCTGAGTGCTGGGGACCACTGTCCAGAGGAACCACGTGCTTGTCTACAGACCTTTTTCGTGGGGTTCGTGATGCCGTAACCCATCCAGCACGTCACTTAATACTAACTTTCTTTTTCTTTCTTTCTTTCTTTTTTTTTTTTTTTCAGGAGGAAAATGGTTTGTATTCTGTTTTTTGTGTTTTTTTTAACTCTTTCTAGGACGGAGGGGACGTGATCACCCAATGATTTTGCCTTGTCAGTAACTCTTCTAGGCGTGGGGGCTGCCTCTGTTCTCTGTAAATGGGCATAAGCGCCCCTTGGTTGGATTGTGGCAGGGGACGCAGGGAGGCCAGGACACCTCCGTCTGCTGGCGTGGGAGGCGGAGACCACACTGTGCCGGCAGCCCCGTTAGTCCACATGCGTGTGTGTGTGTGTGTGTGTGTGTGTGTGTGTGTGTGCAGGTGTGTGTGCCTGTCACCGTGGGTGAGCGTGTGAGCTTCAGTGGGCGTCGGGCCGCTGCACTGTGGGGCAGGACCCGGGCTTCAGGCACATGAAGGGTCACCTGTCTACCCCCCAGTCACCTAGGGCAGCCCCTTCCGAGCAGGCACACAGGTTTGCCTGCGGGCCCAGCCTTGGAACCCCTGGGGGCAGCCTGAGCTAGGGGCCGGCGCTGGGAGTGACATCCCCGTGGTGACCCCGGGTCCCGCCCCAAGATAGGTCACTACCACCAAGGAATTCGAGGGCCTCCAGAAGTGCCATCGGAGGACAGAGGGGATTTTAGGAACCAGGGGACTTCGGACATTGTGTCTTGCTGACCCTGAAACCCCCCTCTCCTCTCGCGACCCCCGCTTGATGACAGGAAAAGGCAGGGAGACTGGCTGCCATTAGCCAGGGCCACCAGGCGAGTCGGGATCAGGGCCACTGACGGAGATGCTGGGGTCTTGCTGCTGAGCCTTTGGCCTTAGGACCCAGTTGTGGCCTCTTGGGGCCACTGTCAGGGGAAGATGCCAGGTGGGCAGACAGACAGACAGACGTGGCTCCTAGGGCGCCATGATGTCAGCTGTTTGAGGGGGTTGTTGCAGGGCCCTGTGACAGTGGCAGAGTGCGGTGGGCACAGCAGGGGTGGAACAGCCCACGGTGACAGAGCAGAGGCCACCAGGGAGGGTTCCCAGTCCCGGCTTTGTCCGTTCCTGACTCTTCTGCAGCCACCAGCAGGTTGCCTGCCCTCTTTGGGCCTTGGTTCCCCTACGTTTATCCTGATGAAGGCTCCTAAGAAGTCCACGCACAGGGGCTGCGGTGGAAGACAGGAGCCCTGAGTGCTGGCTGTGCTGAGCACTTCTTCTGTGAGCCTTGAGTCCTCCTAGTGGCCCTGCAGGGTCCAGCGACAGATGAGGAAACTGAGGCAGGGGAAGGGGTGTGCAGCCGGCCAGTGGGGGTTGGGGTGGGGATGCATCGCTGAGCCCCTGGCTTTGCACTTGGGGATCCTGACCATGATCTCTTGGTGCTGCTATCAGGGGTAGATGCCTCGGATGGATGGATGGGTGGGCGACGGCCAGTCGCCCCTGGGGACCAGTGAGGGCACAGAACGTGAGCCCCGCGTGCCGCCGGAGGGCCTGCAGAACTCTGGGAGTCAGTGAGGGACATGGTTTTCCTTAGGATGGGGTGAGGAGGGGAGGGCCAGTAAGGGAGACGGGGTGTCAGACTCCTGCAGAGCCCCTGACCTTTGAACCTGAGATCTGCTTGGTGATCTCATGGTGCCGCCGTCACGGGCAGAGTCAGGAGCAGATCCCGACCTGGCGGGAGGGGTGGGTGACATGACAGGTGAGGGTCCAGGCTATGCAGGGGGTGGTCCCGGCTTTTTCCACCACGCCCCAGCTGCCTGGTGTGGAAGGTGGGGGCAGCTCTGTTCTTGGGGGTCAGAGGCTGCGGCTGGATGGGGAGCTGAGGCCAGGCAGGGTATGTGGGACTGTGGGCTGAATGAGTGAGTGAGTGCCATCCTCCCTTCTGTGCTCCCCCTGGAGCCCCCTCCCCTTCTCAGGGGAATTCCCTCCCCCCCCCCCCCCAGTCCTGCCTTTTCCCCCAACAGGCATTATGCCACTTCCAGGGCACTGTGATCTTGGCCTCCACTGAGAGTGGTCTCATGTAGGCGGAAAGGCCCAGGCAGGAGATGAGACTCGACCCCCAGGGGGAGGCAGCTCCCGGGGTCCCACCCCCATCCCAGCTTGTGTTCCTGGCACGCGGTGGGGCCTGTTTAGGGGGGAGGGCCCAGACTCCCCCTTTCCACTTGTCCCCCTCCTCCATCCTGCCCTACCTGTCCTCCACCTTCAGAACAAACCACAGAGTCAGATAATCTTTTATTTTGCTTTATTTTAGGGGTGGGAAGGTGGCGGGGGGGGGGTCTCCTCCCCGTGGCAGAGAGCGGCGGTCTGGTAGGAGCTAGCTGGCTTAGCACAGTCCGCTGGGTGGTTGGGGCCTTCCTCAGTCTCTCTTGGCCGCCCCCCCCCCCCCCCCCGCCACCGTGGACCTCTGGGCTCCTGTGCTGTCGGCGCCGGGAGGGGAGAGGGAGCCCCACCAAGTGAGGTCGCCCCCTCGGTGTCCTGGGAGTCCCGGGGACTCTCGAGGACGCAAGTTCGGTGAGTACTGGTACGTCGGACGTTCTGTGGAGAGGAACCGTCCAGGTAAGGGCAGAGCTCAGGGCCAGGCAGAGTCAGCGTCAAGGGAGCTGAACCGGAGGGTGGAGGGTGGGCTGGCTTTGCAGGGGGGTGGGCTGGCTTTGCAGTGGGGTGGGCGAGGGAGGTGCCACGGCGCTCCACGAGGTGTGAGCGCGGGTGGGGGGTGGGGGCGGGGGGATGGGGGCCCAGGGGAGCAGCGGCACCGGCGGCGGAGGGAGAAGAAGTCAGTGGAGCCCGCGAGGTCAGTGTCCCAGGGTGGCTCATGGTGGCCACTCGTCACTCCGGGGTGGGTGGGTCCCCAGCCCCTGCTTGCTTGGCTGCGTCTGCTGTGCCTGAGTCTTCACCTGGCCTTGGGTCATGGGGTCGTCTGCTCACCACTGCTGTCTCCCTCATTGACGTCACTCCCGGCTGCAAGCCTGGGACCCGGGCAGTTCAGACGTGACTGTGGTTGTGTGGCCCTGAGCCGGCTCTCTGGGTCTCTGATGGTTGGATAGCCCGTTGCTGTTGCCACAGACGATGCCGGCCTTCTCGAAATGTTTGCCCTTCTCGAGGGGGTTCCCCTTGGGTCAGGAGTGGCAGGACTGGGGCAGGGGCCGTCGCCGGATGCGAGCGAAGCAGGCCGAGGCACGGGCAAGGCTGGAAGGAGACTCGGTGGTGGTGGTCGGGCGCGGGGCGGAGGAGCGGAGGGCTTCACTCGGGGCTCGCGTCGTCCTCGCCAGCCGGCGGCTCCTCCAGCCTCGCGCCCTCCCGGGGCTGGCCCGCTGGCGTGTAGACGGCGGTCAGAAAGCGGATCAGGGCCCTGGCCGCCTGCTCCTGGCCCAGGGGGGTGGGCCGCCCGCCGGCGCCGCAGAGGGCCCGGGGCAGCTGTCGGCTCAGGAAGGCGAGGACCTCAGAGGGCGCGGGCAGGTGTCGGCGGGGCCGCAGGGCCGCCTCGCGCACGTCGCTCTCCGGCTCGTCCTGCGAGGTGTCTTGCAGGCCGTCATGCAGGCCACACTGACGGTAACGTTGCAGGTCGTCTTGCAGGGCTTCTCGCGAGACGACATCCTCATCGCCGACGTGCAGCTCCAGGTGGCGGGGCCCTCCTGGGAGGGGGCGGGCGCCCCCCGGGGGGCCGACTCTGACCCCGAAGGACTCGCACAGCATCAGCCAGAAGCCGGGCGCGAACCGCAGGCCCCGGAGGGTCAGGGGGCGCAGGGCCCGCTGGGGGCCCGGGAGCAGCCCGCCCAGCTCCTCGGCCGGGACGGCGCTGGTGCTCACGGGGCGGGGCACCTGGGCGAGGAGCTGAACCGCGGCGGTGGCGATGCCGCTGCCCGCGAAGAGGGCCGCGGCCTGGCCGAGGCGCAGCCAGCGCCTGGGGGGCCGGGCCAGCGCCGGGGGGGCGGGCCGCGGAGAGAGGCGGTGCTTCAGCCTCAGCAGCACGAGGAGGGCCGCCACGGCCAGGGTGTCCTTCCAGAACAGGAGGCCTCGGAAGAAATGCAGAAGGACCGCCCTGATCTGGGCCACGCTGAAGTGGGCGAGGAAGCTGTTGAGGATTTGGTCAATGGGTATCAGGGCCAGGAACTCTTGCTGCAGGTTCCGCCCGGTCGGCGCGTCCTGCTTAGGTGCGTCTTCGTTCTCCTCCTCCTCCTCCTCCTCCTCCTCCTCCTCCCCGGAGTCTAGCGACTGCCCCCGTGGGGCGCCCCCCGTCGCGAACGGCGGCCTTGCCCGGGCGGCGGTGTTGCGCCGGCCAGGCCGTCGGTTGAGGTTTCTCGCGGGCGGCAGAGGCCGGCCCCCGTCTTGCTCGGGGCGCTCCATGACGTCGAAGTGGAAGTGTGAGAAGAAGAAGACCCAATGGCCGGGGAGAAGTACGGTGAGCCTGTCATTATTCAGAGAGGCTAGATCCTCTGTGTTGAGAAGGATCATGATGGGCTCCTCGGTGTTCTCCAGGTAGCGGCACCATACCGTGAAGGCAGCCCTTATTGGAAGGATCTTCATCTCCAGTTGAGAGTAGGCCACTTCGATGGCCGAGATGTTGCGGGAGTAGAAGGCGCAGGAGACCCTCTTGCCGGTTTGGTCGTCTATTTGGACGAGGGAGGCGTGCAGAGCCGTCTTGGTGGCTCCCGTTTCCAAGTAGAAGGGGTTCTGCGGCTTGGGGTGGTGCAGGAGGGGCGCCTTGCGGAAAGCCCGCTTCAGGCACTCGAAGGCCTCCTGCTCCTCGTCCCCCCAGGAGAACGCGTCGCTGGTCAGCAGCTGCCGGGCCAGCGGCTCCGCGATGGCGGTGAAGCGCTCCACGAAGTGCCGGTAGGGGAAGATGAATTCGATCAGGTGTTGCAGGGACTTCTTAGAGCCAGGGGTGGGGTAGCCTGTCACGGTGGTCACAATCCTCTTGTTTAGCTTCACCCCTTTGGGGGTTATGACGAACCCCAGGAACTCGACGGTGTGGCGGTGGAACTGGCTTCTGTCCAGGGAGCAGTAGACGCGGTGGTGGCGGAAACGGACCAGGACTTGTCGCACGTGTTGGAAGTGCTCCTCCTGGCTCATGGAGTAGATCAGGACGTCCTGCCCGTAGGAGAGCACGAAGTAGCCTAGCATGTCCTTTAGGATAAAGTGGACCACGTCCTGCGGGATGGTAGGGTCTGAGGATAGCGGGAAGGGCTGGTAACTCTCTGTCTCTTGAGGCTCGAAACCAAACGCCGTTCTCCATACATCTTCCGCTTGGCGAATGCTCGCGCTTTCCTCCACGATGGTGCCCCGCAGCTCCAGCTTTGTGAACCATGTCGCTCCGTGTAACTGGTCGAACAGTTCTGGGATCATCTGTACGTAGTCCTGTCTGTTGGTCAGCATGTCCTGCGGGTCCCAGTATTCATCCCGCGGCCTGGCACTTTCTTGCACCCCGGCACCCACAGGTTCCCACGGCGCGACGGAAGGACATTCGTAAAAGGTCTCGCTGTGATCACTGTCTCCAGCCTGCTGAAGCTCAGAGGGCTCTGATTCAGAAAGATCATCGGATCCGTCTGAGCTTGGCTGGTCGGAAGTCTCATCATCTGCTTCCTTCGGGTTAAACACGTCGGCCAGGTCGGAGTACAGGGGCGGCAGTCC
Organism: Prionailurus viverrinus; assembly: GCF_022837055.1. NCBI lineage: Eukaryota > Metazoa > Chordata > Mammalia > Carnivora > Felidae > Prionailurus > Prionailurus viverrinus. The sequence continues at coordinate 138,737,637 of NC_062566.1, forward strand.
GGGCAGCAGGCTTATAGCATGTCTTTCCAGCGCGATGCATGGCGGGGGCGGGCGGAAGCACTTCTGCAGACAGTAGGGAGAGTGGAAGGTGCAGCGGCCTTTGATCCAGTCGACTTCGGGGCTGTGGGTCCTGAGCCAGTTGACGCCTAGTATCACGGAGAAGTTGGGGGACGGAACGATGTCGAATTCGATGGGCTCCTGGTGGTTCTGGTGAATGCACACCAGGGGCTCCGTGTGGAGCCAGACAGGCTCGTTGCCGACCAGCGAGCCGTCCACGCTTTGGACCATCTGCGGATAGGGCTTCTCGTAGAGCTCGACGTAGTGCTCTTGGGCAAACCTCTCATCCATGTAGTTGCCGCCTGCCCCCGAGTCCACCAGGGCCTGAACCGCGACGCTGTGGTAGGGGTTCACTCTGATCAGGAGCAGCATGAAGAGATGGTCGCGGCTGATGACGGGGCGGCGGTCACGGGACAGCCAGCTGCTCACCATCCACCTCTCTGGGGCAGGTGAGTCGACCCAGGTCAGGTTCCGCGGGCGGGCCTCTGGGGGCAGCCTGAGCATTGCCCTCCTCTCTGCCAGCTTCTCTTCGATCTGCAGGACGAGCACGATCAGGCTGTCCAGCGAATCCGGCTGAGGGACCCTGAACAGATAATGCCGGATCTCCTCGTTCAGCCCCTGGCACAGGTGGGCTTGCAGGACTTCATCCGACCAGCCCAAGGTGGGTACCAGGCCCTGGAACTCGTTAATGTACTCCGTGGCGGTGCGAGTCCCCTGCCTGATGTTGAACATGGCGTCTTCCGCCACACGCAGTGCCTGCCGGTACTCGAACATACCTGACATGGCCTCCAGGAAGGCCGGGAAGTCGTCGATCAGGGGGCTGCCTTCTTGCACCAGCGCTGTGGCCCACTCTAAGGCCATGCCCGAGAGGTGGCAGATGACGTACCCCACCCGCAGCCGGTCGTTGCAGAACATTCTCGGGTAGCTCTGCAGGATCAGCTGGCAGAGCACGATGAACTCGTGGTATTCCCTGCGATCGCCAGAGAAGCGGGACGGGACGGGCAGTTGGCCTGCGTGGATTCCTTTCATCAAGATCTCTTCCGCCACTCTTTGCTGCTCTCTGAGGTCTTGCATGCGGAGGTACAGCGAGATGATGGATCTCACCGTGGCCATGAACTCCGAAGTCTCGGAATCCTCCTCGAGGGGCCCCTCCTCTCTCGCGCTGGCCAGGTCAGTGTCGTCGGCTTCTTCGTCTTGGGCTCCCCATGGGTCGTCTGATGCTCTTTCCGTCCCGCCAGGTGCCTCGCCGGACGGATCCCCCACTTCCTGACGTGAACCATTGCGTGACTCCTCCAGGTCTTGGAGTAGGTCATTGGGTGGATCCTTTATTTCCCTATGTGGGCCACTGGATGGCCCCTCCATGTCTTGGCGGAGATCAATGGGCAGCTCTTTGATTTCTTGGGCCGGGCCCCTGGCCGGCTCCTCCGCCTCCCTCGCGCCGCCGCCTGATGTCTCCACGGTGGTGTTGGATGAGCCCTCGGAGGACTCCATTTGTTTTGATGATGGATTCTTACGCTCCATCATCGTCTCAAATGAGTCTTCAGAGGGTTCTATCATTTCGTCGGATGGAAAGGAGTGTTCTCTGAAGACTGGTAAGGTTGTGACGCGTCCGGTCAGCGACTGGGACCGCAGCGATCAGAGCCTGGGAGTGGGAGGCGTGGGGGGGGAGGGGGAGTAAAGGCAGCTGTTTAGGGACTCACGGGGTCAAGGTTAGGTTCTCTGGGCCAAGTCAGGTGCCCGGCTCATCAGAACAGAGAGAAACTGGGGAGAGCCTCCCATGCCCAACTGAGGGAGCCCCAGGGAGAGAATATCTGTCCGCCCCTGACCTTCTCCCTATTCTCCTAGGCTTACTGGGCCTATCTGGCCCGCCTTCTTCCCCCCCACGGCTGTGAGAAATTCACAGCCCATAAATTCCGTGAAGCAGTAGGCCCAGAGCGGCCGCCGTGGCAGGCAGGCAACCTGGCAGGATGCGCTGGCCGCTTCATCTGCCCCTGGCATACGTGCCTGGTCCACCCTCCCTCCCTTCTCTGGTCACCCAGAAGTCACAGAGGTCATATGTCAGTGCCATCCCGGAGCAAGCCCGGCTCCCCCTGGTTGTGAGGTGGGAATCTCTAGCTAGCTGATGCCAACTGTTTAACAAGGTCAGGGGAAGGGGGGGGTGGTGGAAATGGGCAGGTTGGCCCCAATCCCATCAGTTGGGTCAGCAGCCAAAAATAGCTCTCACTTCCTCCCTCAGATTCACAGTGGATATTGGGCTGGTGCTGGGGGAAGGGCAGATAGAGACAAGTTGGCTTTCATTTTTTCCCCGTACACGTCTACAAAAACCCTACTGTGCGCCAGAGACTTGCACGCGGGTGACTGGGTTCTAACTCAGATGTTTGGCTGATTTCTCTTACTCTTTGTTCCGTTTCCAATGTCCGCATCTCTGAGCTGTCAGGGAGATCTGCAGATCCGGTCCCCGCCCCTCCTAAAACTGCCACTTTCCCAAGATCAGCCTCTCTGGGGGGGGGGGGGGGGTTGGGGTTCAGGGATCAATTCTGCGTGTGCAGACATGTGTACATGCCCCTCCGGTCTTACCAGGCAGGCTGGTTTTTCCCTCTAGCAGACCACCCTCCCCGCCCCCCCCCCCCCCCCCGACTCCGCTGCTGGCTGGTTTCTCCCCCACCTCGGTGTCTCTGGTAGAGCTGGGGTAGTGAGTAAGGGGTGGGACAGGGAAGGGCATGAGGTGTCTCTGACCTCTAATTGTCTTGGAAGGGAATTTTGAAAGTTGAGTCATGGGTGGTTTTAGTGGGCTGAGGCTGAATTTAAAGCGATGTTTTGGTTTGGGGTTATTTGCACATTTCTTCTCCGTTGGGAGAGCAAATTGAATTCTGGTTATCCGAAAGATTAGTTCTGTGGTTACCGCTCTGTCTACATTTAACACCTTTTGTTACTTGTCAGTTTCCTTCTTAGCCACGGGGCCCATCTATTAGGAAAAAAAAAAAGCATTCCCTCATTGGCTAAAATCCAAACTTCCCTACAAGATACGCGATTCTGATCTGCTGTTTCTCAAAATTAAGTACATTCTTGTTAGCGTGACTGTTAAATTCGATCCTGCAGAGCCTCTGATTAAAAGGTTTTGTTGTTTATTTACTGTTCACAATATGAAATCCAAACCTTTTAGCGTAAAAATTCCTGACACAGAAATTCACCAAAATCATTTCTTGGCTAAAATGTAAAGGCCTTAGAATAATAAATTCTGCACATGTCATTCCTCAAGGTAGAGATTACATTTTTTACCATGATGCACCAGTTATGTATAATCACCATCGTCATCATCGCCTCACCATTGCCATCTTCACCGTCACCATCATAACCATCGCCATTGTCACCATCGCCACCATCACCATCGCCATTGTCACCATCGCCATTGTCACCATCGCCACCATCACCATTGCCATTGGCACCATCGCCATTGTCACCATCACCACCATCACCATCGCCATTGTCGCCATCATCACCGTCACCATCATAACCATCGCCATTGTCACCATCGCCACCATCACCATCGCCATTGTCGCCATCGTCACCATCACCATTGTCACCATCGCCATCGTCACCATCGCCATTGTCACCATCGCCATTGTCACCATTGCCACCATCACCATCATCACCATCGTCACTATCACCATCATCACCATCGCCATCGTCACCTTCGCCATCATCACCATCACCATTGTCACCATCGCCATCATCACCATCACCAATGCCACAATATACACATAGCACAGTACCTACATTAACTCATTTGTCCTCGTTGAAGTCCTATAAGGCATTTGCTATAATAGTACGATTCCAAGTTCCTAATGTAGAGTTCTGATTGAAATATAAAATTTGACTAATTCATCTGCAGACTCATCTATTAGAAATCAAAATCCCCTTACGTCTCTTAAAACCCTTTATTGGCCAAAACTTAAAACTTGAAAATTTGAATTGGCTGAAATTTAAATTTTAAAAAGGAAAAATTTGAGTTGGCTAAAATTTAAAATTTCAGATATAAAATCTGTGCATGTCTTAAAACTGTTGAAACCCTTTATTGGCTAACATTTAAAATGTGTTGGCTAAAATTTTAAATTAAAATTTAAAATGAAATCTATCTCTCTTAAAACCCTTAAAACCCTTTATTGGATAACATTTAAAATTGAAAAATTTAAGTTGGCAAAAATTTAAAATTTTAAACATGAAACCTGTATAGGTCTTAAAACTTTTAAAAACATTTTACTGGCTAAACTTTAAAACAAAATTTTAGGGGCACCTGGGTGGCTCAGTTGGTTGGGTGTCCGACTTTGGCTCAGGTCATGATCTCACCATTCGTGGGTTCGAGGGCTGTGTCCGGCTCTGTGCTGACATCTCAGAACCTGGAGCCTGCTTGGGATTCTGTGTCTCCCTGTCTCTCTGCCCCTCCCCCACTCACACTCTGTCTGTCTCTCTCTTCTCTGTCAAAAATGAATAAACATTAAAAAAAAATTTTTTTAAACTTAAAAATTTAAGTTGGCTTAAAGTTAAATCTTAAAATTGAAAAATTTAAATTGGCTAAAATTAAAAATTTGAAATATAAAATCTATATCGCTCTTAAAACTTTGAAGACTCTTGGGGCGCCTGGGTGGGGCAGTCAGTTAAGCGTCCGACTTCAGCCAGGTCACGATCTCACGGTCCGTGAGTTCGAGCCCCGCGTCAGGCTCTGGGCTGATGGCTCGGAGCCTGGAGGCTGTTTCCGATTCTGTTTCTCCCTCTCTCTCTGCCCCTCCCCGTTCATGCTCTGTCTCTCTGTCCCAAAAATAAATAAACGTTGAAAAAAAAATTAAAAAAAAAAAAACAACTTTGAAGACTCTTTACTGTTTAAAATTTTAAATATAAAATCTCAGTATGTCTCTTAAAATCTTTAAGACCCCAGGGGCGCCTGGGTGGCGCAGTCGGTTAAGCGTCCGACTTCAGCCAGGTCACGATCTCGCGGTCCGGGAGTTCGAGCCCCGGGTCGGGCTCTGGGCTGATGGCTCAGAGCCTGGAGCCTGTTTCCGATTCTGTGTCTCCCTCTCTCTCTGCCCCTCCCCCGTTCATGCTCTGTCTCTCTCTGTCCCAAAAAATAAACGTTGAAAAAAAAAAAATAAAGCTATAAAAAAAAAAGACCCTATATTGGTTAAAATGTAAACTCCTTAGCCAGATAATTTAAAAACTAGATTATACCCTTAAAAAAAATTTTTTTTTACGTTTACTTATTTTTGAGAGAGAGACCGAACACAAGGAGGGCGGGGCAGAGAGAGAGGGAGACACAGAATCCCAAGCAGCCTCCAGGCTCCAAGCTGTCAGCACGGAGCCTGAGGCGGGGCTTGAACTCACGAACGGTGAGATGGTGACCTGAGCCAAAGTCAGACACTTAACCGACTGAGCCACTCAGGTGCCCTTAGATTCTGCCCCTTTTAATGTAAGTCCATACGTCTTAACATGTTTACAGATTTGACGATATAACTGATTAAATCATTCACCTTTCTTGTTTTCAATGTAAAATCTAATACCCTTGGCATGTTACAAAAACCTGATCTTCATATGCCTTAGCATCAAAGGTCAAACTTTTGTCAGGATACATAAAAGTTGTCCCGTAACTGCTCTATTCAAACTTATGAAAGTTTCTTTTCATCGCTTCTGATATCAAGTTCCAATCACTTAGCATAAAATAAAAAGTTTTACTGTGTAATGTATCTGCAAACTGATGGATATAAATCCCCAAATCTTTCCAGGCCACTTCTTAAACTTAGTTTTGAAGTTTATTGGCTTAATTCCAAGCCTCTAAGCATTGTATAAAAAGTTGACCGTGTCACTCCTCAAAATAAAAGGTCGCGCTTCCTTGCAAGGTGCACGAATTTGGTCTTGTAATTTATGCTTAATGCCTTATAAGATCGCTTGATCACCTATGAGATAAGATCTAAACTCCTTAGCAAAATTTGCTCTCCGATGTCTGCAGACTACTCTTATCAAACACAGAAATCTTACCATGTCACTCTCTTAAAATCTCTCAATGGCCCAAATCCAAATTCCTTAGCACAGCACAAATATGTATTCCCGTCGTTCCTCAAAATAGGTCCAAGCTCCTCAGCGTGGTATGTAAACTCAGTCATAGAACCTCTGCCTAAGACCTGCCCTGCCGCTATACTAACTTGCTATAAATGATCCGGTTGGTTCAGCATAAAGGGCAGACAGGGCGCACTTGGGCCGAGGGGTACCTTCTCTGAGCTGCCGATGCGTGCTCTTTATCTGGTTCATCAAATCCAGACACCTTAGCATAAAATACATTTGACCAGCTAATTCCCCCGCAGACGAAACTCTCATCAGTCACTCCTTAAAACCCTTTACTGGCTAAAATCCAGCCGCCTCTGCATGGATCTCAAAAATGAGATCATATCCCTCCCCAAGATGAAATGCTCTCACATAAAATCACATCTCCTTGGCATGTTATAAAAATCTGATCATATTATCTTTACCATAAAAACCCAGTCTTGTAGCTCCGCCAAAATGCATAAGTTTGATCATGTAACTCCCAATTTAAGACGTTCCAAGGTTTCTGCATTGCCCGTAACATAACGTCCCAACTACTTAACATAAAATGCAACATTTTACCATGTAATTTATCTGCAGACTGGTCTATAAAAAAAACCCAAATCTCATCCCGTCATTCCTGTGAACCCTTCATTGGCTTAAATCCAAACTTATTAGCATGATATAAAAATTCGATCTTGTCATCCCTTAAAATAAAGTTCACACTTCCTAGCACGGCATATAAAATTTGATCCTGTAATTCCTTCTTAAAATCTTAACAGTGTCTCTTAATTGTGAAATTATGGAATAAAAGTCCAAATTCTTAGCACAAAATGTGAACTTTATTTTGTAATTTCTCTGCATAGTATTTATCAACCACAGAAAACTCTTACCGTGTCACTGTCTTAGAACTTTTCATTGGCTAAAATCAAATTTCTAGGCATGGACAGAACTCCAGTCAAGTTAGAGCCTCAAAATAAATTTCAAATTTCTTTGCGTGATCCCAGCGTTGATCATATAACTCTTACGATTGGAGTTTTTCAGTTTTGGTGTTGACATCCATCAAACCTCTGAAAGCCAGACATTGGCACCCCTCGAGATAGAAAGTGCAAAAGTTTTTGCAGGATACTTAAATTCGTGGCTGTTGCTTTTGTATTTACAGGTTTTCAATGTTCCCTGTGTTATAAAGTCCAAAGCTGTTAGCCTTAAAATACATCTTTTCACGTGTTTTTCCTGCAGATTTATCTTCCACAAGCAAAAATCTCACCATCACATTTCTTAAGACCCTTTGGCAAGAATCCAAACTCCTTAGCATGATATAGAAACTGGTTCTAGTCACTCCTCAAAATAAAGACCGCCCCCCCCAACGCCACATCTATTCCTAGAATCCCGCTTAAAATCTTTTCCTCTATTTTCATCGCTAACAACATGTATCAACATCTCAGTATCTTCAATCACGGTGTTTGTAAAACCTTGCGAATTTCATGTCTAAAGCATAAAATCCAAATGCCTGAGCATGAAACGAAAATTGGACCAGATATTTGTTGCATTAAGAAAATCTTTACACTTGCTCTTCAAGTGCTTAGAAAATAAAGCTTCAGTTCCTTTGCACGAAAGCAACAATTTTCACCCTCCCCAATTTCTAGATGCAGTTCTTTGCTCCTTTCACACTTTACTCCTCAAAGACCGGGTTTCTTCCTTCCTGCCTCTAAACTCATCTTAATTTTAGAGTCCTGGCTCTTTTTATGTTGTTAAGCTAGTCCCTCTGTCTACATTTCATTAATTCATTACAGCAACATGTCCCGATTCTTTTTTCTGGGCCAGGCACTGTGTGGGCTCCCTGAGACGGGAAGAATTGGAAACAGTCTTGCCTTGCAGAACGTCCCTAGCAAGGAGAAAAGGACCACACCCTCATGTCAGATGTCGCACTGGAGGTGAGTGCAGGGTCCTGGGGGGGCCAAGATCAGGGATCTGCCTCTACTGCTGGCGAGTGTCTCTTTCGAGGCTCCGCTGGGCTCAGCTGCCTGTCCCTTGGGGAGGACTTTGGGCATTGTTGGAGCTTTGTTTTGCAAAGCGCAGGTGCCTCTGCCCCCCCCCCCCCCCCCCCCCACGTCTGTCTTTCTAAGGTGGCTACGGGCTTCCTTCTGACTCCTGCCCTCCAAATGTCCATCTGCTATAGTTGGAGAGCCCAGAGGCTGCCCTACCTCTTCTCTGGGCTCTCCAGAGGTAATAGTGTTGGTCTGACAAATGTAGCTCGATAAATGCTGAGGTCTCAGACCTCAAGACAATTTCTTGAAGAAATATCTATCTACTGATCTGGCAATTCCCACCTTAGCAAAAAAAAAAAAAAAAAAAAAAAAAAAAGAATTAAAAATAAATAAAACTCAGGATTTAGTGCACCTGGTCTGGGTCAGAAGCACCCTTGAGGTCTTTGAGTCAGACCCTCTTCCCCCCGACACTCATAGACAGACACCCCGGCCTCACCACCTTCAGTGCCGAGAGCCTTCTCGGCCAGGTCAGCTCCCTGCTTGCTGCTGAGCAAGTGGCCCATTGGGTCAAGGCCGCCAGCGTGAGTCTATGAAGGGTTGGGTGGGGGGGGGGGGGTGGCGGGGGGGCCAATCCCTCCGCGAATACCTCCTCGTGTCAGCTCACTTGTACAGTAAAGGAAATCTGATTTTAAAAATAGAGCTTGGAAGAGGAGATGTGGGGTATTTAGGAGCAGAGTTGAGCCTGGGGCGGGGATGGGGGGAGAGGTGAGGACAGGGAGGGGGTGTGCAGCCCGAGTTGCTGAGGAGGAAGGTGGAGAGCCTAGAAAGAGGAGACGGGAGGGCAGAGGGGAGACGAGGGACCACGGCGGGGGGCCACTTGGGTTTGAGGGACACAGCCACCAGGTCTTGAGGGCTAGGTCCCCTTGAAATAAATGCCCCCCTCCCCCGTTTACTCTCTCCATTGCCCTAGACCTGCTGAGCATCACGACGGGGGGTGGGCACGCAGGGACACCAGCAGGGCCGCAGGTTGGTAGTGATTACTGTGTTAAACTAACGTCGAGGTCAAGATGTGCCCTTGTTACGCCAGGGCCGGGGCTCCTTGGTCTCCTGGTGTAGACCAGTGGTGAGGTCACTCTCCCCACTCTGCTTGCCAGTTGGGACTCCGAGGTGGCTCCCCGAGAGCCCCATGGGGACCTTGGGTGGGTCCTGGGTCCTGTGGACCCCTGTGGACCCCTGTTTGCCTCTTCACCCCCTGCCTTGTGGATTAAGACCACCTGGGCCCTACAGCTGGGAGACCCTTCTTGTCTTGACCGAGAGCAGTCAGCTCTGGTTTTTCTTCCCTCTCTTCACCTGGGCACTGGGCCTCAGATGTCACTGGGAAAACAGTCTCTGGGAGGGGGGTGGCCGTGACTCGGGACAGACATGGAGTTACTGCAGAGCTGGGGGTTGCCCCAGGGCTTCTCCAGCCCCAAACCGCTGTGTGTGGGTCCCCATCGAGGCGAGGGGCGGTGCCCCCGACTTAGCAGTAGGCCGGTGGCCGATTCCCTGTCATCCCTCCCTCCTCCCCGCTGCCTCCTCGCTTGACTGGCAGCTCCAGGGGGCAGCTAGCTGGATCACTCTGCCCAGAATAATCCTGGGAGGGACCGGGAGAGGGGTCACCCATGAGAGTGTCCTTCTTCCTTCGGTTGCCCAAACGGGCCAGACCAATCAGCTGCTCCCCAGGCCACGCTTGCCTTTCAAGGCAAGTGGGCAGAGGAAGGAGCTGGTGCCAGCTGCCCGCCTGGGACCCACGCTCACTTAGAGCGTGACCTTCTCTTCCTGGGCCCTCAGTTTACCCAGAACTGCAAGGAGGGCTTGGGCAGGGGGTGTTCTCACTCTGTTCCTATAGCTTGGGGGTCCTGGGAGGTGCCTGAGGGGGTGACCTGGGGAGCAGCGGTAAGAAGAGGGGGTTGGCTGAGCAGGTAGAGCTCAGCGACCCCACCCTGACTCAATTCCAGAAGCTGGGGGTCCTCATTACTATTTAAAGATAGTGTTAGAAATTGGGGATCCTCATACTATCTCATTTAAAGAGAGGTCCCCGCATGCAAGTCGTGCCTGGGAGCACAGCCTGGCTCGTCCTGTCTGTGGTTTATCCTGTCTGACCTTGGAGCTGGAGGAGCGGGGTGGTTTCAGTGGAATCTCTTTGGGTCCCTCTGTGCCTGGTGTGGACGGGCCAGGAGCTGTAGGCCTCGGGGCAGAGGGTTCTTGGAGAAGGGGGGTGAGGACTTGGAGGGAGATGAGGGGGGCTTGGCCTTGATGCAAGTGGAAGTTCGGCCAGAGTGGGAGGCAGACTCCTTCCCCAGGGGAGACGGGCCCTTTGTAAGCTGGGAGACACTCCCGACAAGGAGAGGCCTGGGATTATCATGAGGACTCTTGGGACACCTGTTGTAATTGGACAGTCAGCCCTCAGAGGACATTTTCACGCCTGGGCCGGCTTTAATTTCCACACTCACGCCGTGAGGCAAGCGAGTGTGCCGGAGCCCCAGGGCCGAAGTGACTTGCCCCGGAGCTCTAATTAGCAGTGGCCGTGGCATCGCGAGCGAGACCACGGAGCGTCCCGGCAGCAGCCGGCTGATGAGGGAAGCTAGCGAGGGGTGGGCTGTGCACAGGTGGAGGCGAGTGCCACCCAGACGGGGGCAGTTAGAATTCATTTATCGAAACTGATGTTTCCCCGGCGTCTGCTCTGTGTCGGGCACCATCCACGCCGCCTGGCCCGGGACAGAGTTCCCGTTGCCCCGCACTGAGAGAGCCCAGGTCAGGAAGGAAGAGACGGTGTGCAAAGTCAGGTGTTCCCGTTTCCACCGTGGAAGGAGAAAGCAGGAACGCGTGCCCTGGGTCGGGGGTGGACAGTGGCCGCTTGGGGACCCCGAGGGAACCTCGGCCAGAGAGCCTGTTTTCGTTCCATGGTATCCGTATGCTCAGCCTCGTGACCCGACGGGAGGCCAGACCAGAGGGGGCCTCGGTGTCTGCCCCCATCGCCCTGAAAAGGTCACGTGGTCGTTGGCAGCTCATTTTGGCTAATTTGGTTGTCGGCAGAGGGACAGGACAGCTGGCCTTGGACCTACTAATTATAGCCACTCGGGTGTTTGAGCGAGGTACCTAGTCCCCCATGTCATATTTTTTTTCCTGCAGACAAACGATCCCTTTGACCTTTGTTCCTGAGTGCCGGCCGGCCGAACCCCTGTCCCATGTATTGCCCAGCACAGCGTCCCCCACCCCACGAACAAGCCCCCCCCGCCCCGGGGGGGAGGTCAGCATGGTACCTCCATCCCAAGTCCTACCTTTGATGCACTTGTTCAGCAGCTCTGATCCTGTCGCCTTGTCGACTGGAATCTGTCTTCTTTCTACAAAGTAATCGGATACATTTATCTCTTTAATCGTGAAAGTCCAGGCCTTGGGACGTGCGTGCACGTTTCCCTGTTCTAACCCCAGCCCGCTCCACAGCCTGCCTTCCTGCTTCTCTCCCAGGCCTGTGTCCCATTCCCACGTTCGGGTACGTCCATCCTACATCTTGAGTACTTACTATGTGCCAGACAGCCTGTGAAGGTGTTACTTTTATTGTCCCCGTTTTCCAGAAGAGGAACCTGAGGCTCGGGGGCAAATCTCGAATCGTTCGCAGGCCTGACCTCATTCTCCAGCTGGGTCTGCCTGAGGTCGCACCTCCCGTGGACGCACAAGCCACCGAGTCCACGCTGGTGCTCGTGCTCAGCTCTCCCCCTGGACTCCCGAGCTCTTGGCAAGACCCCTGTTCTTGTCAGGCCCCCAGTTGGCTCTCGGCAAATGCACATGAGAGTTGATGTGAGTCTGGGGTCTGGGTCCCTTGTGTGACCCCGAGAAAGACTCTTGTAAGTAGCATCTGCCCAGGCTGCTGGCCCTTCCCTCACCTGGGGCCCCGCCCATGGGGGCCCCCGTGGTGTTCTGTCCTGCCCTTGGTGCCAGTGTGTGCCTGCTATGCCATCCCACCCTCCCTTGGCACACAGTAGGGCTGCAGGCAGCAGGCGAGGCCGGAGGTGGCGTCTCCGAGAGGGGGGCTCCGAGAGGCGGACTGAACTCTGTGAGCAGTCTCTTTTCCCCCCTCCCAGGTGGCTGGAGGTGAGACAGCTTTTCCCCCAGCAAGGGAGCAGATGCCTGGCCCAGGATCGAATCGAAAGGTCTGAAAAATGCATTTATTTTTTCTGAGTTGTAAATTTGGACAATTTGCAAATGTGTGGACCCCTCAGAATGGAACTAACCTGAGCCTTTCATTTTGCAGTTGAGGCTCACTGCCCCCTGGATGGGCAGTGAGTCAGTGGATTCCAGAGGCCAGGGTGCGGCCCAGCCCTGGCCCCTGCACCCTTGGGATACCACACCTGCCCAGAGGGGAATGGGACCCTCCTACGCTGACCCCACAGCAGACCAGGTATGTGCGCCCTGTCTTTAATAGAAGACTCTGGGGAGGTAGAGGCAGTGAGGAGTACAGGGTCACATCGCATTAATATGGGAATATGATGAGAAACGCAGAATAATGCTGTTACTCTGTTACATGAAATCGAGGGAGGTGTTAAAATCTCTGACCATGATACACAGGGGTGCCGACAAGCGGGACATCTCTGATGGGGGCTCGGGGGGCCTGCTGGGGGCCAGACAGGGCCGGCTCCCTTGGGTGACCTTGGTCAAGTGACGGTGAATCCCCCTCTCCTTCTGTAGGATGGGGACAGCCATCTTCCAGTGTTGCCTTGACACCTTAGGTGAAATAAAAGTAGAAAACGCTTGGCACATAGCAGGCACTCAACACAGATAGAAAGAACTCTTAACTTGAGGGGCATCTGTCCCCGGCCTCTTTGAAAGCCCTTCCCGTTTTCATCGAACCCAGAGGGAAGACCAGGGGAGTAGGGACGGTCGGGGTCAGTGTTGGGATCCGGAGAGCCTTTTCTTGAGTCAGCTGTATGACGTGTACTGGCCTTGCCTGGGTTTATATAGCCTCCTGGAGGAGTGAATGTCTTCGTGTTGAATTACCCTGGCCCCGAGGTGGATGCAGGTGATGTCAACCTGGGTACCACATTTTATTTTTATTTATCGTAAGATACTTCATATCTGAAGAACGATGACAGATACCCCAAAGTATTCACCGGGACCAAACCCAGGCCAAAAGAAAATACTATGTAATAAACAGCAGGGCCTCGCGTGCAGGAAAGGCGATTAAGAGCTGGCAGACGGCTAGTTAACCTGTGCTCACATTTCTTCCGCACAAAGTCATGGTTGAAAATAGATCTCTGCCTGGCAGGGGGGAGGAAAGTTCTAGAAGGTCCCTGTCTGTGTTAGTGAGAAGACTCTAACCGATGGATGGGTTAGTGGCTCTGTGCAGTTGGGGGCCAGGCTGAAACCGGACGGAGGGCTCAGACTGATGGGATTTAAAGTTGGCTTAGTTTTGTGTTCTGGGCGGGGAGGCCTCTGAGCCTCGGCCCCTCCATCTCCGGACGAGACCAGGATGGGTTTTGCCGCACACTCAGCCCCGAGCCTGCTCGGGGATTCTGACAGCCGAGACAGCTGTGGAGGGGCCTGGGGAGCTGAGTCTGAGGCTTAGCGAGCATGCAGGAGCCGAGTTGTCTTGGGGAGAGGGCATTCTGACGGGAGGCCTCGGTGCCATGTGCTACCCAGGACAAGAAGGGGGGCAGATGGGTTAGAAATAAATACCCGTGCCCTTGAGCCTCGCTCCCTCTTGATTAGAGCTGGGGGGTGACCATGGCAGCTGTGGGTTCTGCACGGGAATCTCGCTGTCAGAGGACACGGCAAGGCCCCGGCTGGCTGCCTGCAAGCTGCGCGGCTGTTGACGCATGTGAGCCGAGGGGCCGCCGCTCCCCGGAGGCCCGCCTGTCCCCTCCGCCAGGCCTATCTTGTGTCGAATTCTCCTGGAATTCTCATTCCGGTTAGCTAATCCCCGAGAACACCGGCCAGGGCATTAACTTTTGGGGCCTCTTAAAGACCGAAAAGGAAAGTCCTCCCCGATGGGTGCATTGCAGACAGCCGCTGGGCGGCTCTGGAAGGATCTGGGGCCTGTGGGTGGCGAAATCGCAGCCGGCAGGCACATACCTGCTGGCCTCATGTCACTGACACGCCATCGGGAGGCCCCGGGGCTCCAGCTTGAGAACATATAAAATCGAAAACGGAATGATCTTTGGGATAAAATAAATCCCCCCCCCCCCCGATGTCTGCAGAGCTTGTTTTGGGGGTAAGTGCCTGATCCTGGGCCTTCAGCCAAAATGCTCATTTTGTTTTTGTAAAAAAGGAAAACAACCCCTCCCCCCACCCAAGCGCCACAAACAAACAAATGGAAAAAAAAAAAACAAAAAAAAAAAAACCAAACCCCACACAAAATGTTTATTTTAATTATGCAAGAAATGCACTGATAATGAATACACTCATTACTAAAAACTAAATACTGCACATAAAAGCTAAAGCCATCTGTACCCGCCCCCCCCCCCCCACCAGGCCCAGGCCCAAGCCCAGCTCCGCGCCCCCCCCCCCTCCCCCGCCTTCCCCCCCCACCCCCGGCTGTTATCAGTTTCAGGTGCAAGGCTCCAGATATTTTTCTGAGCACTTATGTACGTATATAAATAGATCTCTGAAATAGATGATTTTGTTTATTTTTTACACAAACTACATCATAGTGTCCGTTTCCTTCTGCGTAGCTTAGCATTTGTCTCCACACAGGCATCCGCTTGGAGATAATAAAGATCGACACAGCGTTCCTTAGAACACACCTAGTACCCTGTAATCTGCGTGCACCCGGGTTGCTTTAACCCCCTCACCGCTGCCCTGAAAGCCCCGGGTCCTTACCCCGTGGGGACGGAGCGTGGCGGCAGGTGTCAGTAATTTCTGAGCTCGGGAACTGAGGATCAGCTCACAAGTGTTTATGACATTATCACAAATGAATATATGGATGCATAAATTAGCAAAATAAAAGAGGGCCAAGCCTGGACCAATGATGACGAAGTGTTTATGAACAAAGAATCATGATTAATCCAGTTCTGCGCAAAATACTGAGGTCCATTAAAAGACAATAGGTCTCCGCTGTTACATTCTTTTTAAGAGCTGTTTAATATTCCGGGGTATGTAAGCACCATTGTTGATTAGACCCTCTCCTATTGTTCAAAATCCCAGCTGTAAACGTGCTGGGGGGCAGCGGGGGAGGGGGGGGTGGGGGAGAATGTGTCCGGATAGAAGCTTTGGTCAAAGTCCTGGTCGTTTGGGTGGGGGTGGGGGTGGGTCACAGGCTCATGGGTGTTTGTTCTATTATTTATGCAAATAAATAAAAGTGAATCCATAAAATAAAAGCGATCCTTGCCCAAATGAATGAGCGCGTCATGAACCGAAGTTTTAATTCATACAATTTTGCTCAACCGATGCCCACTGAAAAGGACCTGAGCCGTTCCCGTTTTGTTATTGCTAACAGCCCTGCAACGAGCTTTTTTATAGCTCGGTCTGTAAACACATCCGTGGCTGTTCCTTTATCCCCATTTCTTGGAGGTGGGGTAGCTGGGTTAAATGGTTTGCAAAGTTTATTTTCACTGTGTGATCTTTCTTAAATGCCATTTTGACCTTGTCACTGTCTTGCTTTTAAATCCTCCCTCTGACTTCCTGGAACTTCTGGGATGTGATCCAAAGGCCTTAGCCTGGCACGTAGGACCCTTCGGGGTCTGGGTGGGAGCTTCCCAGCCTCTCCCCTCACCCCTTGTCCACCCCCACCCCTGCAGGCACACTGCGGGCCTGAGCTACTGCTCCTGTCTGTGTGGGCCCTGCCTTTTACACTTGGGGGCTTTGGCCGTGACCTTTCAACCAGCTTCTCTTGAGCCCTTAGGACCAGGCTTTGAAATGCACCCCACGGTGAACTGCCCCTAACACCTCCTTCAAAAGTCCAGCAAAGTACAGTCCCCCCAAAGGGCAATGCCTCATTGACATGTTTTCCTAGTTCAGGAGAAGGTTTTGCATTTTTCTAGAATTCATGACCAGCCACATGTTAATCCCCCCCTTTCCTTTGTCCCTGTCCAGTGCCCTCGGCCCCCTGTGTTGCCTGGATCTGACTTCCCCTGACTGAAAAGACCTCCCATTTTCTCCTGAGGACTGAGGCGTCTGCCCTGCACACTGGGTGAGTGCTATGAATGCCTTCAGACCACAAACACACGCCTGGGAGCCCAGGCCTCCCCCCACTGCCCCAGACTGCTCTGTCCTGCCCTCTGGGGTGCAACACCAGGTTCCCTCCATGCCTGCCACGAGGACCCCAGAACCCTGGGTCGTGGTCCGTGAGTGAGGGATGATAGCATCTCCCGGGCGAGTGTGCTGGTGATGGGTTTGGGGGACATAATCATGGCCTGGCAATGGTTGATTACGTCTTTTATGACCTTCTCCTTGCGAGAGGAAAAGGGGCCTGGTCCCAGAACCTAAGAAGGAGGTAAGTCTTCATATGTTGACAGCAGAGCCACCGGCTGGGGGGATGGTGAAGGTTCCAGGGACAGGGTTGTGTTCGAGGAGCACAGGTTTTGGGGCAGAGGGACTGGGATGCCAGATCCACATCACCCTGGGGTCAGAGGGCCTCACCTGCCTGTGAGAGGGACAGATGTCCCCCGAGCTGCTCAAGGTTTTGGTCCTCTTTTTCTCCCCCCCAGGGTGGTGGGTGGGAGCCACCCCGAGAAGCCAGCCATCTTGAGCACAAACCCAGCTACGGAACGGACATGGCGTGCACGTCCTTGGCAAGGCCCCAAGAATTCCTGTGCCTCAGTTTCCTGATCGGAAAAGCATACGTACACACCGCGTAGCGATAGGCATAGTGAGACAATAGCAGAAATAAATCACTCAGCGCAGTAGCGGCTGGAAAACAGGAGCTTTTCCCATCTCGGCCCCTCTGAAAGGCTTCACCTTCCCTCCCGGAGACCCGCAGAGGAAAATAAAAAGGCTGGAAGAGTATGAGCAGGGAATAAAGGCCCCAGAGCAGACCCCACCCCCCACCCAAGGGAAACACCCGCCTTTCTCTCTCAACCCCCCCCCCCCCCCCCCCCCCCCGGGGCCGGGAAGGGCTGCCCCCGCGGGCTTTAATTGGGTTCTCCTGAAAAGTTTGGCAATAGTTTATTTTATTTTATTTTTTTTATAAATACATATAAAACGTCAGACTGCTCTTCAGGCAGATTTTTTAGGCTTCTATTTTATAGACTTTGGCAAGGGCGGCTCGGAAGGAACAGTGGTTATAGTCTCCAGAGGTTAATAATTCCTGGAAAAACTTCTGGCTAAACCGGACTTCTCCTGAATTTCACAGAAAACGCTCCCTGGGCCGGGCCCAGCCTGAAGGAGGTTTTTGTGCGTAGGGCAGCCTTACCTAGTGCAAGCACGGGCGCGAGTGTTGCCTTTTACACAAAAGTGAACTTCCTCGGCTGCTGTGGGGCACAAAGACTCCTCTCTCCAGAACGTTTGGTTTATTTACTCTGCAGTAGCGCACCCAGGGCTGTTTGTGGAGCTGCTTAAGTCTCTGCCCCTCTGCCCTCTGCCCTCTGCCCGCTACCCCTCTGCCCCGTAGCCCCTGCTTCATGCTGAACCCCCCCCCCTCCCCACCCCCTCAGGCAGGGGCAGGGACGCAAGGGCAGGGACAGGGACAGAGGCAGGGGAGCCCGCCTCTTTGTGTCTGGAGCTTTAATGGGGAGGGGAATAGTGCCTCCCTCTCAGCAGGAGCCCCTTCCCTGCAGCATGGGCGGGGGGGGGGGGGGGGGCTAAAAGGTTTGCTGCCCTGTGGCCTCCGCCTGGTTAGGGATTGGGGTCAGGTGACTTTTCAGACCCACACCAGTGCAATTCTGAGCTCTTTCCTTGCACCACCCTCGACCCCTGACCAGAAACCTTTATTTGCAAAATTTCTCATGTGCGTGACTTCTGTTCCGCATCCCCGCATTACCTCCCCTCCCCCATGTAATGCCGCAGAGACAGTTACGCATATGCAAATACCATTTTACCCCACATTTTCGAACGACAGTTTCAAAGCAATCCTTTAATAGATTAAAAAAACGAGAGCAGTGACAAAATAACAACAAAACCCCCAGGCTCTGACAAGCAGTTTCCCCAAGAGCCAGCTCGCAGCTCCTAAGGGGGGCTGCGGGGGGCAGTCTGTCTGTCTGTGGGGAGCCAGCCTGCACTCTCCACCAGCAACACGCTGCTGCCCCCCCACGGCGGGTCAGAGCAGCTGTTGGGACCCCGACAGTGCCCAGGCTGGATTGGATTATCCGGAGCGCGGGACAATTAGGCTGCAGTGACAGGAGCTCCATCCCTGGGTCCCCGGTGTCTCTGCCCTCCCCGAATCCTACTGTCCCGTGGAAGCGTGTCCCTGCCTCGAGGGTGAGCTAGGGCAGCCTGGCCATTTCACAGACAAGGAACCCGGCTGGCCCCTCTGCCAGCCTGTCACACACACACACACACACACACGCACGCACGCACACACGCACACACACACGTGCACGCGCGCTGAGTGCCTGCACTGGAAACAAAGACAAGAAAACTCCTTTAGAAACTGCAGAACAGAGCCTCGTCTGGGGAGGGGTCCCCTGATAAAGGCCCCATCCGCCCAAAGTTCCTGGGAACCGAGCCTCCGTGAATGGGCCTGGAGAGCCAGCGCCCGATGCGCCGTGGGCCGCATTCATCAACATGCAGGCCCCTGGGCCCCGTCACCGGGCGAGGGGGCTTTCACGAGTCCCCAGAGCATCCAAGTCATGGTCCAGCAGCCGGCTGAATCCGTGGCTGCGGCCCAGCCTCCAGAAAAGGGCCCTGCTTTTCCCATGACCGGGCGGCCTCTCCACTCACCAGACCCCCTCCTCCTACTTCCCCCGCAGGAAGGCTCCCCCCACCCGCTGCACCAGCCTGTTGCCCCAGAGAGGACCCAGGCCAGCCTTTCTGGGCCTGGGAGCTGGGGCGGGCACTTGGCCACTCCAGGTGGCTCGGCCCGGCCCCCCCCCCCCCCCGCTCCCCCCCCAGATGGGGAGTTGGCTGCAAGACAGCCCCCCACCTCCCCCGCCCCCGCCGCCCCCGCTGGCCCCGAGCACTCACCCCCATTCTCTGCTCCTCTCCCTCACTGCCTCATTGTGACAGAAGCGCTCCACCAGCCATCTCGGTGCCTTTGCCATTCAGCTCAGGGCAAGGTACATGGGAAAGTCTGTGCATCCTTGCTCTGACCCCAGCCTGCCTCCTCTGCAGCCAGCCCCGCTCGGGACTTAGCTCTCTAGGAGCTTCTCAGAGGCCTAGACGTGCGGGCTGCCAGCCCGGGCAGGGAGCCTTGCTGCAGCCTCCCGGCCAAGTACCGGCCTGCCTCTCTCTGCTCGGATGCCTCCCGTAACAGGGAGCTCCCTCTCTCCCTGAGCAGCCCGCTCAGGGCTCGCACACCGAGCTGCTTTGCCGAGCCCTCCCCTGCTTCTGCCTCTGCCTCCGCCGCTCCGCCACAGCCCCCTGGCCCCCTCTGCCCTCGGCTCTTTGCAAGGCGGCAAGCTCACTTCAGCCTTCTCGTCTCCGGGCCGACTAGCAAGCCCCCCACCCGCCGAGGGATCAGATTTGGGGTCCCCGTCCCCGTCCCGATCACAGCCGTCTACACCTGTCCCGGGCGCCTCCGCCCCTGCCCCGCTTGGGTCTGGGACGGAGCCCCTTTGCCCTGCTGTTCTGCCGAGAGCCCAGGGGAGGGCGCGGGTCTCCCCTCCCAAGTCCAGCTGCTCGGATCTCTCTGTGAAGCGGCGTCTGAGCCCTCCGTTTTTTATGGCCCCTTTGCTAGTTGCCAGGGAGAACGCTCTCTATGCAACCCCCTGCCTTTTCTGCAGGAGCCGCTGGCGGCTGGCCGGCCCTGGTCAGCCCGCAGCAGCGGCAGCAGCAGCGGCAGCAGGCGGCCGCGGTGGGGCTGGGGGGCTCCCGAGACAGACACACCAGCCCGAGCCGGACTCCCCGCTTCCTAGCTGTGAGACCACGCGATTCCCTCTGCTTTTCAGAGCCTCGGCTTTTGCCTGAAAAGTAGATAAGAGCGGGGCTCCCTCCCCGTGAGACGGAATGAGCTAAGAGGGGCCTCGCACACATCAGACACTTCACGAACGCTTACAGAGTAGACAGCGGGACCCAGGGAGGGAGGCGCACATGTAACAAGTGGCGCGCGAGGAGGAAAACCGTCTGGCCTTTCGGGAGACCCTGCCCCGAGGACAGACGGGAAGCTCGCCTGCCGGAGACCCCTCTGTGGGCTCAGCCGCACGAAACATGTCAGCCAGAGGCAGCCCCTGGCCTGTGAGCTCACAGTAGATGCAGCAGGCGGCAGAAACCGCATTTACTGCATTTTCTGCATTTCTTGCATCAAGAATTCGCGTTGTATGTGACTGCACCAGGGGCCCCAGGGTGAGGCAGGAGGGAACACTTTTCCCTGCCGCTGCATAGAAGGGCTAGCTTAGGCAGTGGTGGGGGGCCTCCGGGAGCCAGAAACCCAGTGGGGTCTGGGCATCCCACAGACTGTGGGAAACGGCCATCCACCCATGCACCCATTCTCCAAACCACCACAGCGTACCTACCTTCTCAGGCCCAGACCCGAGGGGGAGGCTGGCCACCAAGCAGTGCCGGTCAGCTTCCTGTCCTGGAAACTCAGCCTGGTGGGGGAGAGACACAGGGAGTAAGTCACCATGCATCAAGTGATCAAGGGGGGGATGATAACAGTGGAGGTTTCTTGGAGCCCTGCCTAGGGGCCGGGCTGTCTGCCTAGGACTCACCCCAGTGAAAACTCTGAGCACCAGCCTCATAATCCCCATTCAGTTGATGAGGAAACTGAGGCAGGGACTTGTGAAATCCCATACTCACCGTCTCTCAGCTGGTGTGAGGTCGGGCTAGGATGGAACCCCAGGCTGTCGGAAGCTCCCCACCACACCCTGCTGCCGAAGACTGTTCAGCAAGGCAGTGCCGAGTGCTGGGGGGGCGTGGGTGGGCAGGGGATAGATTGATTAGTTAGAAGCACCTCCCAGCGGTGCTTGAGATCCCAGCTCCTCTGTGGCCCAATCCGTTTGAAGGGCAGATTCAAAATTAGGTGGGAGCACCTATGGGCAGAGGCTTATGAAAATGGCATTATTAACCTGATGCGGAGAGGGCCCTGCCCACCTCCAAGCAGATTGCAGATAGAGACGGAGGGGGCTGGGGCTTGTTTATGTGGACGGTGCGTTAGAGACGATGGAGTTCATGGCGGGGGGGGTGGGGGAGGGTGGTGGTGGGGGGAGAGCACTTAGGGCTTCCTCCTGGGAAGGACTGGCTTTGGAGGGGATGAGGGCGTGATGGCTGAGAGCAGGGGGTGGGGGGGGGGGGAGAAGGGGAGTCATCAGGGCAGCCCCTCACCTCAGGGAGCTGCTCTAAGCTGGAACCCACTCTCGGAGGGAGGGTCTCCAGCCCCTTTTCTGACAGGCACAGGGACTACGAGCCTCCCTGCTCCTCAGTTTCCCCAAACGTGAGATGGTGATGGAAACCAAATGTCACTGTGAGAAAAGCCCCTGTTCCCACAGCCTCCCTGCACCCCCCACCACCGTTCCAGTCCTCAGACACCTGTCTGCTTCGGAGCAGTATTCAACAGGAGAGCTCTGGCTCCGGGGAGGGAGGGCCGAGGGAGGAGGGAGCGAGGAGGGAGGAGAGCTGTGCCCCCGACTCAGAGAGGCGGTGAGCCAGGTCTGCATCGGGTAGGACTTGGGCCACTTAAGATTTGTGCCAACTCACGGTGCAGTGGAATCAGACAGTCTGAATTCTTCAGACACCAGCCAAGAGTCTGTGGCGCCCCCAAGTGCCACAAGGGGGCTGCCTGGGCCACATTTTTGAGCCCGGAAAGTGAGGAGGGGGAGACAGTCAGTAGGGGCTGGTGCTTTTGCTTTTGTAGCTGCGCTTTTAAATGCGGGCGGGGAGAGGGGGCCAGTGCCTGCCCCAGGACAGCTGGGAGGGGGTGACAGGCTCTGGCTCGGGGTGGCTGCAGGCTGCACCCCTCCCTCACTGAGGGCTGTGCTGCAATGCAGCAGGCTGCCTGAGGGTCCGGTGGGAGGAACTGTCCGCTGGGTGGCCGGCAGACTTTCCAAAATGGGGAATGAGGGGTGAGGGAGGGAGCGTTTCCAGGGGGGCGAGGTGTCCAGGAAGCCGCCCTCCCCCCCCCCCCCCCCCCCCGCCCTGCACAGAGAGTCTGGCCGCTGTGGACCGGCCAGAACTGGGGGAGAGGTGGAGGGGCCTGTGCTGGTCCCTAGGGTCTGGGGAAATTGGTTGGACCTGGGGTCTAGTGTTTGTCGGTTTGCGGTGGGAGATATGACTGATGGAGGAGGGGGACGCTGAGAGAGGGGGGAGAAAGGGGTTCAGGACAGTGAAAGCAGCTTGGTACACAGTTTGAGGGCAAAAGCACTAACTCCTTTCCTTCCGAAAAACCAACTAAAAAATAAAGCCAGAAAAAAAAAAAGGCATTTGAAAGCTAGAGAGCTGAATCCTTACCAGCCAAGCTGGGCTCAGGAACGACTCCTCAGGTGGACTCCTCAGGACTCCTCGGCCCTGGAGGAGGGGGGTGCCGTCAGGTCCCTTTAGAGCCAGTTAAGAGGTTGACAGGACACCCCTGGGGGGCAGGAGGGTCTGAGGGGAACATGGGGAGTCTGAGGGAGGAAGGAGGGTCTGTGAGGGGCCTGGAGGGCCGGGGGGAGCACGGGGGTGGGGTCTGAGGGAGGCAGGAGGGCCTGGGGGTGGCTGCTGGGCATCTTGTTCCTTAGCACCCTTGCACCCTAGTCCTTTCTCCTTAATCCGCCCAACTCAGAACGGCTTGCTCCCACCAGCCCTGGCCCCTTTCTTGTACCCTTTCCACTTAAAAAAAAATTTTTTTTTAATGTTTATTTTTGAGAGAGACAGAGAGAGAGAGGAAGAGGCAGAGAGAGAGAGAGAGGGAGATGAAGAATCCAGAGCAGGCTCCAGGCTCTGAGCTGTCGGCACAGAGTCCGATGCGGGGCTCGAACCCACGAACCGTGAGATCACGACCTGAGCCGAAGTCAGATGCTCAACCGACCGAGCTACCCAGGTGGCCCTACCCTTTCCACTTTGGAGGCATTTGTTCTATGACTCAGCTCCCTAATACCCCCCAACGTTGAGGTTGGACCCTGGGCCCCTTTGCTTTTTTAAATGGCTTCCCTTTTCTTGTCCCCTCCCCCCACCCCGGCTCTGTATTTTTACCTGTTGGTCTTTAAAACCTTCTATTCCGTAAACTTTGAAGCAACCCAAAAGCAGAGGAAGGAATACCTATTTTTATTACAATGTACACAGTTTTCACTTTGCTGCCACCCAGGTGCCAACAGCTGTCAGCCCCTCTTGTTTGGTCTGAGCCTTGTACTGTCCTCTTCCAATCCCCACCCCAGACTATTTTGAAGCAAACTCCAGACACCATATTGTTTCCTCCGAGCACATTTCAGTGCATATCTCTAAAAAAGAAGGACCCTTTTCTGTTTTAAAAACATAGCCACAATGCCACTTTCACAGTTAAAAAATTAACAGCCTTTCTTTAATGTCATCCAACATCTATTCAGCCTTCAAATATCCCCAGTTGACTCATAAATTTCTCTTGCAGTTGGCGCGTTCGAAGCAGTGTCCAAAATCTTTCCTGCATTTTCAGGGGGGGGCGCTGGGCTTACAGAAGGTAAGTGCAGCCACAAACCCAGGGGTTTGACTGTGTAACCCTCACCTTAAGCGAATAACCCAACCTCAGTAAATCTCAGTTTTCTCACTGAAAATGGGGCAACTTCTGGGTCTCCCTAAGGGTCATTTAGAGGATTAGAGACCATGCACATGAAGCCCACACCCCTGTTTCTGATGGGTGACAGACACTCAGCAAATAGGGGGTGCTAGAATATTCTTTTTTTTCTTTTCCTGGAAACAATTTATTTATTTATTTATTTATTTATTTATTTATTTATGAGAGAGAGAGAGAGAGGGGCGCGCGCGCGCGCACACACACACACACACACACACACACACACACACACACAGAGTGCAAGCAGGGGAGGGGCAGAGAGAGAGGGAGACACAGAAGCCAAGCAGCCTCCAGGCTCTGACCTGTCAGCACAGAGCCCGATTCTGGAAACATTTAAAGGGGAGTTGGGCCAGGGTAGGCAAAAGAGAGCTAGCTATCATCCACAAAGCAAAAGGGTCCCAGCAGTCCGGGCCCCCCGAGTGCCGTGGGTGAACCGCGTCTGAACAAGGGCAGCGCAGTCTGGGGACTGGGACCTCCGGCTGGCTCAGAATTCCACCCAACAGCAGACAGCAACCCTACCAGGGACCTACCAGGGACCCCACTGGCTGCCAGTCCACTAGGTGGCACTTTCTGCTGCGAGTCCAGGAGGGACCAGGACCCCGAACTGCTCTGGCCACCGCCCATCTCTGGATGTCCCGGGGGACTGCACACCAGTAAAACACTGGAGATTCAAAATATAAAAATAAAATGCACTTCTCTGTATGTCTTGCGAGATGTAGCGGTTTTTTCTCTTGTATAGATCCTGGCCCACTTGCAGAAACAGAGGGGATGAACATTTGCTCAGGCCAGGCATTGGTATGTCCACTCTGTCTTTAAATCGTCACCCCAGCTGTAGCAGATTTTCCCTTTATTTCACAGGTGAGAGGACTTTGAGAGGTTAGTGACTTGTCCAAATTCTGCTAGGAAGCAAGACCCAGGATTCCAATCCAGGTTTGTCTGATTCCTGTACATAATGGAGAGGTGGAAGGAGGGTTGGGGGGGTCTGATGGATGGAGGCCTGCCTCCGTGAGGCATCAGCAGGTGGAGAGGTGGTGTGGAGGCTGATGCCTGCTGGCGAGATGGGTGAACAAATTCACGTACAGAGGGTGGAAAGATGGATGAGGAAGAGAGAGTAGTCAGTTTCTCACCAAGATCAAAGGCTTTCTTGGTCTCTGAAGAGATGTTTCCTCTGAGTGGAGCTTGCTGGTGAAGCTCCTGCCTTTTGTTCTGCCTCTGAGCGTACTGACTGGCTCAGGTGGCTCTGGGACAACAGGTCTCCTGCCAGCTCACAGACACCAGGCCCTGGCTGTGGTGCTGGAGCTTCTCAGCAGCGACTCTCAGTCTCAGCGGTTTTCACACTATGATGAGAAACAGCAGGCAGCCTTCTTCTGCTGGCTCGCGATGACTAAGCCCTGAGCCCAACCACATGCCCAGTCCTTTGGTAGCCACTTGGCATAATTTTATCTCCCCTAAATCATCACAGTGACCCTCCATGATAGCAATTACCATCCTCAATTAAGATACAAGAAAATTGAGGTTTAGGAATGATAAGTGACTTGCCCCAAATCACGTAGGGAACCAGGATTTGGACCTTAGTCTGATTTTTCCTTCTAAACTCCTACCCTCTTCCCATTTCTTTTTCTCTAAGACCGTGCCTGAAAAAAAATTTCACTCCTTGGGGTTAACCCTTGTTCAACTCACCCTCCTGGTCTATCAGGGAGCTGGACCTCTTATCCCCCAGACTCTAAATTTATTTCTCAAGTAACACCTTCTCTAGTTTGTCCTACTTGTGACTATCACACATATAAAGGTCAAACACACCACTGACCTCTTGCAGTACAATTCAGTCAAATTTCCAGTAGTTCCTATTAGGACTGAATGCTAAGGGAAGCAGGTGTAAAAATGACTCTAGAGCCTGGAGGTATACAAGGAATCAGCCTAGAGGGAATCAGACAGAGGGCTGAAAGACAGATCAGCAAGCCTCCCTGAAGGCCTGGCTCAAATTCAGCCAGATATGTTTTGATAATCTGCTTATGGGCTAAGTCCTGTTATACATATCCCAGATGCTCAGGCTTAATTCACAGGTCTGACATTGACTGGTTTTGTGAGTATTTAACCTCCGTGCCTCAGTTTCCTCACTTGTAATATGGGGATACCAACAGAACCTTATTAATGGGTATTTGAAAATTAAATGATTTAAACATTTAAAGTGCTTAAAACAATGTTTCCCATATGGTTAGTGTTCAATAAATATTTCATGATCGTTAAAATTATAATTGTCGTAACTGTTTTTATTGAGATGTTTAATATCTCTGGCTGCTAAGATCATTTTACGCGTTCTGCAGATAGCTGGGGCATATAGCTCAGAGAGGCATGTGAGTTTGCCTTTGGAGAGGGAGTCAGTGAAATAGAAACACATGTATTAATTTAAGACTAGAAGACTTTATCTCCAGTTAGGGAAATGAGAAATATATGCACCAAATGGATATGATCCATCTAATGAAATGTTAAGCCTCGGAATAGGTGAAAGTCCCCTGAAGGAATTTCCTTGGAGGTATTGAGAATTACAGAGAGATTGAATGGGAGCTGAAAAGAAGCTGAGGAGGAGGGCAAGATGAGCAATCAAGTTGTCTTGGTTCAACTTCATGGCTTCTAGAAGCAGTGGGCAAGTTTCCTAAGGTCTTATATATGTTCTTCTCAAATTTATTTCTCTATATGTTTTTTTCTTCTTTTTTTTTTGGTCGGGGGGAGGAGAAAATAATCACTTTAGAAATGTTTCTTTATTTGCTCTTTTGAGAGTGGCCAGCTGGAACAAAGAATTGTTCTGTTGAGTCTTACCTCATGGAGGCCTTGAGGACTGGGAGACCTCCTCCCCTTTCTGGGTAGAAAGTTTGCCACTTAAGCCTAGGCAGTGGACAGCTGCACACGGGGGTGTTCCTGGGGGAAGGGTACCTCTGGATGCCCTACTGGCTAAGTGACAGGGTATGGGGTTAGCATCTGTGCTTACTTGCTGGCTACGATGGGTGCATGATAGGATTTTAGCATGACCTGACGCAGTGTCTGTGCAAGTCCTGTGGGAACTGTCACCACTGCACCTTCTCTAAGAAGGACGGTGTATGTATTCACCCAGGGCTGTTAGTATACCCTGGAGATGCCCTGTGCTTGAGACTGTCTGTGTGGGAGGTCGGACAAACCCCTGTACTCACCCACACACGTCTTCACACACTCACCTTGTATGCTGACAGTGGGGTATCAGAGAGCAAGAACTACAAAAATGAGGCAGTGGGGAGAAGTAGTAGGGAAGATAAGACTCTGGGGCTCAGCATCTTCCTTGCTGTGTGACCACTTGTAAGTCACTTAACCTTTCTGAGGCTCAGTTCCCTCGTGTGTAAGATGGAACTAATAATGTTTGCTCAGGTATCACCTTCTCGGTGGGGTTTGTGTCCTTCTTGTTGCTTGCTGTCCCTTTCCTGCTTTGTTTTTCTTCATCGTTCTTACCACTGGCTCGTATACCCCATATTGTACTTATTGATTTTTAATGTTGTCTGTTCTGTCTCTACCCAGGGGATAGTAGCTCTCAGAGTTTGTCTGGTTCATTGCGATATCCCAGGACCTAGACCAGTGCCTGGCACAAAACGTGTGCACGGGACTTTTGGAGGGGGTGGGGGAGAAAAAAAGAGATGCTGTTGAATTGTACCCACCCCAGCAGACTGGCGATGCATGCAAAGCAGGCAGCATGGTGCCTGGTGCAGAGTAGGCATTCAATCAATATTGGCTAATTATGATTATTATGTGTAATTCACAGGACTGCTGTGAGGATCAAACAAGATAATGTGTGCTAAGGCATGCTGTGAACACTACGTGCTGGGTGCAGGAGGTACAACATTAACGATCCTCTGCTCCTTGGAGGGAACTTGCACTTAAACTCTATGCCTTTCGCTTCCATACCACCTGGGAGGGAGGGCAGACTGGTGGGTCGTTGCCACCTGAGACTCAGAGAGGGGAAAGGCCTTGGCCGAGGCCGCGCAGTGTGATGAAGGCAAAGGCAGGAGCCTAGGTTCCCAGCCTAGCGCTCTTCCCATGACTCTCTTAGGAGAGTCCCCAAGTGGATACACGTATGTGTGTATTACCTGATACACACGTATCCGTAACATAGGTACGGTTTTAAACTTAATTGATTTTTAACTTTTTGTGTCTCAAGAGTGGCACCGTGGTCAGCGTGCTGGGCACCTACCAGGCCTGTCTGGGAGGGTAGGCAGGAAAATGGCTATATTGTCAGTAAGGGTCAGAGCAGAAGCCTTTGGAGTTTCTGGGAAACAATTTGAACGTCAAGGATCTCCTGGCAGAGACCCCCCCCCCCCCCCCAAGGGCAGCCCCATTTCATGCAATGAATTTTAGTTTTCGAAAGCGCATCCCTTAGATGGATTTCTATTTTCCAGGGCACTTGTTTAAGCTTTGATGCCGTGTCCAAAAAAGAACAGATCCCAACAATTTCCTGCCCGAGGCCCAACCTTCCCGAAACCCTCGGCTTGGCCTGAGCGTCGAGATAATTCGTTTCTCTAATCAGATTTGGGTGGGGGGGCTGTTCGGCCAGTGGGGTGGGTGGGTGGGCCGGGGAGGGGGGTGTGCAGGGTGGGAGCTGCTTGAGGAACTGTCGGTAGCTCTCTGCACCCTCACGCTGGACCCACGAGGGTGCCGCTGTCCTCAGTCTACAAATCGCCCAAGTCGGGGCACAAGACAGAGAGGCCAGGTCACGTCTCTGCAGTTACACAGCTCATGAGTGCCTGCTGGGGTGGAACCTGGTCTGTCTGTCTGTCTAGCACCACAGCTCGGGCGCTGCTACAGAGGGAACAAAGATTTGGGTGAGGGGCTCAGAGACAGGGTGGGGGTGGGGGAGTTTACTTGGTTGCCTTTGGTGTGAAAAATAATGACTACTTCTGCTCAGGGACCAGGGCTGGGACTATCTCACAGATGGGGAAACAGGCATAGGAAGGTCAGTTAACTCGTCTGATGTTGCCCGGCTCGTCCGGGGTTGAGGCTGGATTTGGAGGCAGGTAGCGTGATGTGGGCACGTATGCTCTCACCATTGGTGATGGTGCCTTATGACGGTGAGCACGTAGTCACGCAAAGCAGAGATGGCAGACAGCGTTGCAGGATCTGGGTTTGAGTCCTTTTACCATCCCCTGGCTGGTGTGCTCTTCAGGCAGTCGTATGTATTAATTGTCCCCCTTGACGGAGGCCTGCAGAGGCCCCGCCAGCCGCTGCCCCATGGAAAATATTTGTAAAGAATACATACATGTGATAAAATTTTATATACGTGAAAGGGGGAGGGGAGGGCACTCAGGAGGCTTGGGAGTGACCATTGAAGGCAGAGGGCAGCGAGGGGCTAAGAGTGGGGGCATTGGAGGTGGGGGTCATGTGGTTGTTTATGGGTTTCAAGAATCAGTGAATTGAGAGGGGGACGAACCGCCCTGGGGCAATGGCCAGAAGCAACCCTGAACCAAGGATCGTGATTAATTCTCCACAACCGAGGGACGTAAAAAGAGATTGGAGTGGTTTGTGGTTACTAATTTTATTATTAAAATAATAAAAGAATAAATAACATAATGAAGACCTTGAATATGGCAATTGTGAGAATGTATTCTGGACAAAAGATTATGATGAATCTAGGTCTGCTAACTGGACATTAACAAACAAGAAACGTCTAGGCTAGTTTCTTCCTTTGAATGGGGTTTTGTGTTCCATAGAATGGGCGCACTGGGATTTTTCACCAGAGAGGAAAGATCTTTGTGGGGAGGGAAACTGTGGATGGTTGTAGGTGGGGCTTAATGGGTTTTACTGAATAGTTAAAAATGAATGAATGCATAAATAAAATTAAAGAGGTCCAAGCATGGGCCAATGACGAGGATGTGTTTTTAAACAAGGGTTATGAGTAATCTGTTCTATCCAATGGTAGTTATTAAAAAACAAAACAAAACAAAACAGAGACAAAGCCCAGTAAATACAAAGGTGTTGGGATGGCGGTAGGAAGTGTATCAATAGTCCTATAGACCAGTCATTGGTCTTGAGCTAAATGGTGGATTCAAGTGTGTTCGTTGTATCGTTAAATATGAATTAGATGAGTAAATAAAAGAAATGACAGAATGAAAGAGGGCTGATAATGAACCACCAAAGATGATGTTTTATGAATTATGGATTCAGATGAATCCACTTAGGTATAATTGTGGACCACTTAAAACCATAAAGCGAAAACAAAGCTCTTACCTCTGTGGATAAGAAGCATTGGTATATAAGTACTAACATAAGTATGGATCGCTGTTTTGATTCTGCATTAGTGCTGACCTGATGTGTTTATTGTATTTTAAAAAATAACTAAAAACAGTAAAAGGGATAAGTAGGAAACAATGACGCGATTATACCTGGAATCAAAGATTGTTATTACTTCAACTCTGCATATCTGAGTCCATTAGGAAGAAGATCTGGGCTGGTTCCTTTGTGGGTAAGAGCATAGAGACAGATACTCGTAATGGGCGTCATTCTTTTTTTTTTTGATTAGGTCTTGCATGTGTCTTATAAAACTGTTAAATAAGAAGATGTGTACAATGAGACCTACGCTTAGGCCAATGGTGATCCTGTGTCATGAACCAAACTGTGATTTAGTCCTGTGCTGCTCACCTGATGACCATTAAAAAATACCTGGGTTGTTTCATCCTTTTTAATAACTGTCTTGTGTTCCACAGAACAGAGGCCCCAGAGTGGGTCTATTGACGCTCTGTTGACCGAGATCTTGGCCGTGACCTCTCTGGCAAGTGAACCATGGATCAACCAACGAGTGATGGTTCGTGTTGTTGTTGTAAGCTGGGTGGTTGGCTGATGGATGTGTCTGTATTATTAAACGTGAATAGGCACAAATGAAATCCAAGATGGCCAAGCATAGACCAACGGGGAGACTGTCATGAACCAACGTGATGGATCTCATTTGGCGTAAATCATTGCTATCTGTAAAAAGAAACAGTTACATTCATGTACATTAATTGTAGACATGTGTATATGTGTACAGAACATGTATATCTCTTTATATAAATATAATTGTTGCCTTTTCTTACTAATCTTGGGTTGAGGGGTGAGTTCATGTGTGTTTATTGATTTATTAAAAATAAATGAATGCATGCCTAAATAAAATAGGCAAGGATTAAGAGTGGACTAACGAAGACAAGATTTGTGATTTATGGTTACATAATCATACAGATTTGGAGGACATTAAAACAAAAAAATCTATGCTATTTTACCTAACTTAATAGCATTTTACTATTAATTCATACATTATGGTTTATATAGACACTTCCGCCTGGATAAATTTGGGGTGTTTACTTGGTGAAAGCGATGCTCGTAGAGGCATAGATATTTGTAGTTTTCTATTTGTTGGGTAAGATTCATAAGCATTGTTTTGTGAATTTTTAAAGGCTTAAATTAAAAAGGGCCAAGTGTAGTTGAATGAGGATAATGTTTCATAAACTAAGGCTGATTATTTTAATTCTATACAGGTGAAAGCCATTGAAAATGATCGAGGGTGTTCATTTTTTAAACGGTTGCTTTCTCTTGCACGAAATGGGCATGCCATAGTTCATTTAACCATGCAATATTTATGAGAATTTTGAATCTTATTTGGATGGATAAGGTACATTAAGAAATGTAAGTAACAGTTGATGTTCTTAAATCTTTGGCTGGAAAGTTTTTGAGGGTGTTCAGAAATAAGTAAATGAATGAATGAAATGAACAGACGAAGGAATAAAACCAGAGATGGCAAACATGGGCCTATGACAATAATCTCTCATTATCCCAGAATTAAGATTATTCAGATTCTGTGCAGTCAGTGCTTCAGTTCAAAGTCCAGACCATCATGATTCACTTCTGGTTTGGATGTGACTCTCCTCATGCAGAAACTTCTAGAGATGGGATCTCTGTCCTCATGGGGTAAACAGGTTGTGTTGGAAACACCTCCATACTTCCCTGTTGGAAAGGAAGAGAATAGGAGACAGAGAAGTGTGGAACCCTACCGGGGAAATGATGTGAGGTCTCCCTACCTGTGGCTGTCACTGTATAGGAAAAAAAGAATAAAGACAGATGTTGGTAATAGCCATCATTCTTTTTTTTTGTCCTTTTTTTGTCCATCAAATTTGGAGTTAGTGGGGTGTTTTGTTTATTTATTTATTTTTGGTCATGGTCATCATTCTTATTTTAGGTGATCAATTCTATGGTATTCACCAGAATAACAATTGAGAACCATTAACTGGTCAAGTCAATTAAAAATAGAGTGCTGGTTTTGGGTCAATGATGAGAAGGAGGGCCAAGCATGGACCAATATTGAGAATGTGGTACAAACCACGGATTATAGCTAATCTGGGATTTCACAATTAACATTGATTTACAAAGTTTTAAATCTAATACCTTTCATTTTTTTTAATGCTTGGTTTCTGTTCTACAGAAAGAATGCACTAGAGCTGATTAGTCATCTGTAATGATAAACAGCTTGCCTCTGTGGGTAAGGAGCCTGGAGGCTGATGTAAGTGACAGTTCTTGCTCTTGGTTGGAATGGTTTGCTCATGGATGTTGACTGTATTACTTAAAAGAAACAGATAGTTTCATATGTTGGTAATACAGGAGGCCGTGCATGAACCAATGATAAGTGTGCTATGAACCAAAGATCATGGGGAATCCAATTCAATACGACTTAATCCCATTAAAAATATGCTAACGCCTTTACTTGTGTTATTGGTATTTTAATGTTTCAGTATTAAATATTGTACCACTGTTGATTTAAACATTCCCCTATTGATATAAAAACTATGCCGTTAAGTGGTTGAGAGGATGGCCCATGGAGAGATGGACAAATATTATCAGTTTTCTATTCTGAACGATGGTGGATTCATAATAGTTCATTGTGTTATCTTTGAAATACAAATGAATTAAAACAAAGAGGTATGAACAGGCCAGTAATGAATGTGGGATTGGTATGTAGAAAGCATGTTGATAGACTCATCTGCTGTTGACCTTTATAGAGAGATATATAGCATATTATTTCTGTGGGAAATTAGCCTATGGACATGTGCCATCCAATAGAGTGGCCACTAGCCACAGGTGGCTACCAAGCACCTAGAATGTGGCTAGTCTGAATTGAGATGTTGATTTATTTTGAAAATACATACCAAATTTAGAAGATGCACTCCAAAAAATGTAAAACATTTCATTAAAATGTGTTTATATAGATTACACGTCTTATTTTTAAATTTTTAAATATTTTTTTTTGTTTTTGAGAGAGAGAACACGAACAGGGGAGGGGCAGAGAGAGAGAGGGAGACACAGAATCCGAAGCAGGCTCCAGGCTCTGAGCCGTCAGCACAGAGCCCGATGCGGGGCTCAATCTCACCAACTGTGAGATCATGACCTGAGTTGGAAGTCAGATACCCAACCAACTGAGCCACCCAGGCACCTATATAGATTACATGTTGAAATGATAGCATTTTAAGTTTAAATAAATTTGGGTTAAACGTACAATTACAACTGATTTCATCTGTTTCTTTTTACTTTTAAAAATGTACAAGATGTAGATTCTACTATTTTAATTTTTTTATTTGAGAGAGAGACAGAGAGACAGAGAGAGACAGAGAGAGATGGGGAAGGGCAGAGAGAGGGAGAGACAGAATCCCAAGTACGCTCTGTGCCTTTAGTGCACAGCCTGATGCGGTGCTCGAACTCATGAACTGTGAGATCGTGACCTGAGCCAAGATCAGGAGTTGGTCGCTTAACCGACTGAGCCACCCAGGCACCCCCAAAATATAGATTCTAGAAAACTGAAAAGTTTATGGGTGGCTTGCATTATGTTTTATTGGCCGGCACTACTATGCTCCAATGATAGCAATAGTCAAGGATCTTTTCCTTTATGTTTTTCTGACCCACGGATATTGATTTATTATTGGTCAGTTAATGGATCAGTGGAAAGTAAATAGACAAATGGGAAAAACAGGGAAAAGCACACTTACTTACTATTAATGTATTGAAGTGAGCATTATTTTAAAATTTTTTATGAGGCACCGGAACCGTAAAAACAATGTGCATCGGTTAATCCCCGTGGTTAATGAACATATGAATAGATGTGTGTACTAATCAGTGCTGTTGTATTGGGTTGTTGGTGTCCTGCTGTGTTTCGTTTTTGTTTTTAAGGAAAATGACCTGCAAGGAACAAGTAGCTGAGTAAATAACTAGATAGAAGAGACTGAAACATGGTAAGTGCTGAGTGAGCACAGCATTGTGAGCAAAGGTGTTGGTTAATGCAGATGGGCACCAATGGAATCCACTGCAATAAATGCCTGGTCTCAGTTTTGTGGGAAATGAGCCTATCATCAGAGGTTAGAGAGATTGCAGGGTCTTAATCTTAGACTTTTGAGGCTTGTGGGTATTGATTATGTTATTATTGTGTAAGTGAGTCAATGAGTAAATCATTTAAATAAATGTATAAATGAATGAAAAGAGAGGCCAAGTATGGACCGATGATGAGTGTGTAACACGGACCAAGAATTATTATTAATATGTTTTTGAAATACTGAAGTCCATTAAGAAAAGAAAGCACTGATGTCTGTTTGTTAAAAAGGGATGTGAGAAATGAAGAAGAAATAAAGAAGGGAAATACATAAGACAATTGAAGAAGACCAATGTTGAAATTATGTCACATGATAAGAATTATGATTAATCCAGTTTATTTACTGAGTGCATTAAATGACAACAAAGGTCTGGTTGGTTGCCTCTGTAGGTAATGAACAAGTGGACAGATACTACTTTTATTGAGAGTTTTTGACCAGTTTCTTCAGATTCCAAGCTAGGGATTGTAAGGGAATGAATGAGTATGTTTATGACACGTTTGGTTAATTAAAAGGGGACAAATCATAGACCGGTGATGGACATAACTCATAAAACGAGGGTTAGGATAAATACAGTCTTTGTTACCAGTGTCCATATAAAAAACAAAAAGTCTAGGCTCCAACCTATTTATTTCAGGTTGACAGATAGATTCATGTCATATTATTTCACTTTGGGCTGCAGATAGATTTACTCTTGTTAATTATCTTCTCAAAGATAGATAAATCATGAGTTAATCCATAACTACTCAAATTAAATAATAAATAAGCAAATAGACAAATACGTAAAGAGGCTTAAGAATGAGCCCTTGTGAAATGTGCCATGAAACAAAATTTCATAGTAATCTAACTTTGAACACACAAGGTCCTTTTTTTGTTTGTTTGTTTATTATTTTTTAACTTAAATTTTCGTTTGTTAACATTGATGGGTATTAAGCAAGGTCCTTTTTAAAAAAAGGTGAAAGGAGGCACTTCATTCACTTTACATTTCTGTAATATTTCATTTTATATTCTGCCATTCCTGATTTACACATTCCACCATTGATCAAGATTTGAGTTTCTTTTCTTTTTTTTTTTTAAGTTTATTTATTTTGAGAGAGAGAGAGAGCACACAGGCGTGTGTGTGTGAGCGGGAGAAGGGGCAGAGAGAGAGAGAGAGAGAGAGGAGAGAGAGAACCCCAAGCAGGCTCTGCACTGTCAGTGTAGAGCCCGATGCTGGGCTCTATCTCACGACTGACTGTGAGATCATGACCTGAGCTGAACTCAAGAGTGGGACGCTCAGCCGAGTGAGCCACCCAGGTGCCCCAGAGATTTGGGTTTCTAACATGTTGAGAGAGATACACAACTAAAGATGGAAAATTACTGGCAAAGTAAAATGAGATGTTCCTGGGTTTTCTTTGTTATGTATTTTGAAATTTGAACAAATTAAAGAAAAGGAGGGCCACGCAGGGTTATGATGAATGTGGGTTTGCAGAAAGAATGAGATCTATATGTGCGACAGTAAGTCCACTCTAGAAAGAGATCTGGGGGATTAGCTCTGGGGGAAATTAGACAAAAGACAGACATCAGTAATATTCTTACATCTTATTCTTGCTTTGTTGTGATTTATGAATATGAGCAAGTGATTTTTAGTCAATGAATGAATGAATGGATGGATGAATAAGCAAATGTATAAATGAGTAAATGAAAAAGTCCCAAGCCTAGACCAATGATGAGTACCCTGGGGTGTCTGAACCAAGGATTTTGATTAAACCCTATAACTCTGAGGTCTATCATAAAAACAAACCTAATTTCTTTCCTTGGTGGGACATGAACCGGGGCAGAAATCAGGACTATAGGTGTCTTGCTTGTGGCTTTGTACACCTTGGGTAAGGGTCTTTTTATTAGTGACTCATTGTTTCAGTATGTAAAGAAATGTATCTATGAACGAAGACAACGAGGGCTAGGTCTTTACCAATTATGAGAGTATCTAATGAGAAATAAATTATTATTAAAACATTTCTGAGGAGCTGAGTTCCAGTAGGTTAAGAGTCTAAGACTTTTTTTTACCGCGTTTCATCAGGAATATGTAGGCAGGTATCAGTATTGCTTCTGGGTTGGTGGTGGTTAATTTTATTACAAATTTTATTAAGAAAAGGCGGGGCGGGGGGGAAAGGGAAACATAATAAATGATTGATTACGGATGTACTTAAAGAAGATCGAGCATGGGCCAATGAGAGAGATAGGGTTAGATGAATTATTCTCAATCAGTATCATTTTTGAAAACGACCCATTTAATTGTTTTTCTGCGGGTATAGAGTTTATGGGAAGATGTTAGTATTATTTAGGTATGTCCAGGGATGTAGTTGCACAGAGTATCGAGGATACTATTATAAGTGAGCCAAGGACGAGATTATTTAAAAGAGGGCAAACATGTATCAGTGAGGATAATACGTTATTACAAGAAGATAATTATTACCTTTGTTCCACCCTTCAGTATCCATATAAGTAAAAGGGGTTTCTTTGAGGCTCTGCCCACTTTGGGTAGAGGGTGTAGAGATGATTACTTTTCATATTTAGACCATTTTGCATTTTTTTGAAAAAAAAAAAAAAGAACAAATTTTTACATGAGTAAATAAATAAAAAAACAGAATAAATTTATAAAGTAAGGCCAGGCACGGATCATTGATGAAACTATGTCAAGAAATGAAGATATAAATGTATAAAATTCTTATCAAGGAAGAACCATAAAAAAAGATAGTTTAGACTAGGACCTATGCGGTTGGGGTTTAACAGACAGAATGTGGAAAAGGTATAGTTCTGAATGAGGAACAGGTGTCGTTCTGAATTCTTCCACTAGGTTGTCGGTTTAGCAGTTGTCATTGTATTACATGCATTATAATTAAAGAGGTCAGTAAGGGGTGCCTGGGGGGCTCAGTCGGTTAAGCATCTGACTTAGGCTCAGGTCATGATCTCACAGTTCGTGGGTTCGAGCCCCGTGTTGGGCTCTGTGTTGACAGCTCAGAGCCCGGAGCTGCTTTGGATTCTGTCTGTCTGTCTCTCTCTCTCTCTCTTTGCTCCTCCCCTGTCCACACTTATGTGTGTGTCTCTCTCTCTCAAAAAATAAACGTTAAAAACTTAAAGAAGTCAGGAAGTAAGAAGGCCATTTTTGGGCTAATAATCAGAATATGGTAAAAAAGGGATTTACGAGAAATCTACTACAGTAGGACTGAGGTGTCTTGAAAAAAATCTAAATTCATACTGCTTCTTCCATTTTCTAAAATCTGCTTGTTACTCTGCAGAGTCAGCATACCCAGTCTGATTTATCCACTATCCCGTGATGAAGATCTTGGCTGTCACTTTTATGGATAAGGAGCAAA
The DNA here is from genome assembly GCF_022837055.1 of Prionailurus viverrinus. Lineage (NCBI taxonomy): Eukaryota > Metazoa > Chordata > Mammalia > Carnivora > Felidae > Prionailurus > Prionailurus viverrinus. The sequence goes on from NC_062566.1 coordinate 138,775,309, forward strand.
GTGACTCATGTAAGTGACAGAGTTTGTGTTCTTGGTTTGGAGGGAATTCCTGTGGTCCATGGGATTGTTTCAAAGGAGCAATGGCCTGTGGGCACATAAATGCAATCAAAGCACACCACACGTGGAACACGACTGGGAATGTGTATGAACCATGGATTAAGAGTAGCCCACTTCAGGGGCACCTGGGTGGCTCAGTCGGTTGAGCGTCCGACTTCGGCTCAGGTCATGATCTCACGGTTTGTGAGTTTGGGCCCCGCATCGGGCTCTGTGCTGACGGCTCAGAGCCTGGAGCCTGCTTCCGATTCTGTGTCTCCTCTCTCTCTGCCCCTCCCCCGTTCATGCTCTGTCTCTCTCTCTCTCTCTCTCTCTCTCTCTCTCTCATTAGTTTTCTTTATTTTGAGAGGCAGAGAAAGAAATGTAAAAACAAAAGATAAGCCTACTTCAGATGGAACTGGAGAGTGTGATGCTAAGTGAAATAAGTCATACAGAGGAAGACAGATACCATATGTTTTCACTCTTATGTGGATCCTGAGAATCTTAAGTCCATGGGGGAGGGGAAGGAAAAATAAAGGTTAGAGAGGGAGGGAGCCAAAACATAAGAGACTCTCAAAAACTGAGAATAAACTGAGGGTTGATGGGGGTGGGAGGGAGGGGAGGGCGGGTGATGGGTATGGAGGAGGGCACCTGTTGGGAAGAGCACTGGGTGTTGTATGGAAAACAATACGACAGTAAATTTCATGTTAAAGAAAAAAAAAGATTAGCCCACTTCAGTGGGATTGAGATCCATTGAAAACAAAGTTTGAGGGTTTTGCGTTGACTTTCACAGCTGCTTTAATATTCTGTTTTATTTTTGCACCCCGTTTTAAGAACATTCTCTATTGATAGCTCTCTAGGTTGTTACATCTTTGAGGAAGAAGCACCCGGGAAGCTAGAGAGTATTGTCCGCATTCTAGTTCTGGAGTCAAATGGTAGGTTCAGGGCACTAGTTTCAAAATACGAAGAACGTAAGGGAAAGATGAGCGAGCAGAGAGCAGTGAAGTGCGTGGGATGGATGGCAAGTTTATTGATTAATCCCTATGTGCAGCACTGAGGTCCAATTAAAAAGAGATCTTGTTTAGTAGCTCTGTGGGAAATAAGCTCGTACACAGCTCTCTGCAATATTCAAAGATCTTGTCCCTGGGTTTCTGTGATTCATAGGATGTAGTTTTTTTTTTAAACCAGTGAGGCCATGAAGGAAATAATCAGTAAGTAATGCATAAACAGTCAATACACAATATATACATAAATAAATGAAGAAAAAGAATGTTAAGCTTGGATCAATGATGAGTAGTTCTGGGGTATATGAATCAAGAATTTTGATTAAACCCTAAACTCTGAGGTCCATAGAACACTGTGTATTAACTGTAGAGGAACTAGAATTTACAAAAGAAAGAAAGAAAGACAGAAAGAGAGAAAGAGAGAAAGAAAGAAAAAGAAAGAAAGAAAGAAAGAAAGAAAGAAAGAAAGAAAGAAAGAAAGAAAGGGAAAGAAAAGAGACCTAGTCATTCTCTCTAAGGGAATAGAGTCCGGGGCAGAAGTTTAAGCCCATTGGGGATCTGGTTCTTGGGTCTTAGTGATTTTTGGGTATGGATTGTATCGGTGTAAGTGAATCAGTGAATGCACGAATAAATAAATGTGTCATTGAATGAAGACAAACATGATCACACGTGAGTGTCATGGAACAAGTGTCGCTGGTGATATGTTTGTTTAACACCATGTTTCAATAGAATACATAGGTAAGACCTGTTGCCCTCTTCAGAACACACAGGAGGTCCAGAAGCGTAAGAGTGCACACAACTATATGTACATGGGCACGTAAGTCTGGATTGCTGGGAGTTTGCTGGTGGTTGGCTTCATTAAGAAGAAGGAAGGGTCACCTGGGTGGCTCAGTTGGTTAAGCGTCCACCTCTTGGCTTCGGCTCAGGTCATGATCTCATGGTTTGTGAGTTCGAGCCCCGTGTCGGGCTCTGTGCTCACAACGTGGACCCTGCTTGGGATTCTCTCTCTCCCTCTCTCTCTCTGCCATGTAAAAGTTATAAGCCTTATTCTTTTTCTTTCCTTTTTTTTTATAAGAAAGATTTTCTTTTCTTATTTTAATTTTTTGTTTTATTTTTTAAGTTTATTTATTTTGAGAGAGAGAGAGAGAGCGAGCAAGCAAGAGGGAGCGTGAGCGTGAGCATGTGAACACAGTTGGGGAGGGGCAGACAGAGACGGAGAGAGAGAATCCCAAGCAGGCTCAGTGCTGTCAGTGCAGAGCCCCGAAGAAGGGATGGAACTCATGAACTGTGAGATGGTGACCTGAGCTGAGACCAAGAGTCAGACGCTTAACTGACTGAGCCACCCAGGTGCCTCAGTTTCCTTTCCTTTCCTTTCCTTTCCTTTCCTTTCCTTTCCTTTCCTTTCCTTTCCTTTCCTTTCTTTTCCTTTCCTTTCCTTTCCTTTCCTTTCCTTTCCTTTCCTTTCCTTTCCAACATTTATTTATTTTCAAGAGACAGAGTGCAAGTGGGGGAGGGGCAGAGAGAGAGGGAGATACAGAATTGGAAGCAGGCTCCAGGCTCTGAGCTGTCAGCACAGAGCCTGACGCGGGGCTTGAACCCACCAACAGGGAGATCATGACCTGAGCTGAAGTTGGATGCCTAACCAACTGAGCCATCAAGGCGCCCCTCAACTTTCTTTTTTTAATATTTATTTATTTTATTGGGGAGAGTGGCAGAGGGAGGGAGGGAAGGAGAGAGAGAGAGAGAGAGAGAGAGAGAGAGAGAGAGAGAGAGAATCCCAAGCAGGCTCCATGTCTAGCCGTGATGTGGGGCTCGATGGCTCGATCCCACGACTGTGAGATCATGGCCTGAGCCAACATCAAGAGTTGGGCGCTTAACTGACTGAGTCACCCAGGCTTTATTCTTGAGTTGAGTCTTAGATTCAATGATGTTTACTACATTGCTAAAGAATGAAAATAAAATAAGCTGATAAAATACAAGGGAGTTGTCTTTGCACCAGTAATGAGAATGTGATATGATCCAGCTTTGTTATTAATTTGGCAGTGTGAAACTCATGTCCACTTAAAAACATCTCATGGAGACTGTTTAGAATTGGCTTTTAATTTACAGCATGAACGCACCACAGCCAAATGAATAATTCTCTAATGAGGAAGATCTTAGTTGTTGCCTCTTTGGGTAAAGAGCATAGAGACCAACATAAATGTTACGGTCCCTGGTCTCTGGCGAGTTTGTTCATGAATTTTCCAAGGACTTATTTTACAAAATTTAAAATAGCATATTAATAATAGCATAATAATAAATATATTAAATATATAAAATATACTTATATGTAATAAGTATATATAAATACATATGTAATGAAATATATAAACAAAATTGGTTATAAAATATGTAAAGGTGTATTATTTATATATATAATATGTAAAATATAAAACATTTATATATATATAAAATTAAAGAACACCAAGCATTGGCCAAGGATATGCATATGTTATGAACCGTTCATGATTAGTCATTTTCAGGGCCACATGATAATATATATCATTTTAGTTTGGCACCAAAGTACATTTAGAAGTATATCCCTTCCTTGCTAAAGCTCGAGGTTATTTACTTGCTGAGGGAGGGGGATGTAGGGTGATGGAGGAAATTACATCGTTCTAGTTGTGAGGGAAGACGATGGTTCATAGTTTATTTCACCCTCTTTACAATGAGGATACGTAAAGAGACGAGCAGAAACTTCTTATCAATATGATGCTGATGTGAAACAGCTGTCAATCCCTCTGTGCAACCCAGAGGTGCACTAATAAAAAGACAGCAAGCGTATTAGCTTTGTGGGACACATGCAAATAGACTTACCTTGGTAAAAACCATTCATCTTATTCTTGGCATTTGTGATTCATGGCTATTGACCGTGTTATAATTTATGCATGTAAAAATGATCCGGAAAGGAAGATATGAATGAAGAAGGCAAAAAAATGCCAAGTTTGGATCAATGATGAGTACCCTGGGGTGTCTGGATTAAAGATTTTGATGGAGCTCTGTAACTCTAATGTCATTACGAGAAGAAATGTAGCCATTCCCTCTATGGTGAAAGTGTTTACAAAGCAAGAAGGGAATAGTCGGGATCCTGTTGTTAGGTTTTGTGTTCCTAGGATGCGGGGTATTTTTAATTACACATGAAATGATGCCTGGTTAGGAAAGAAATGGAGTGAATGAGGACGAGGAAAGCCACACATTGTTTAACGATGAGACTATGTTTTGAAACATTTCTGAAGTAATGAGGTCTAGGAAAGTAAGTAGACTTTATTCTGTTCAGAGGGAGCAGATAGGAAAGTATGCCCAAGATTGAATGTTGTCATTATGAATTGATGGCAGGTTGCTGATTTATTTTATTAAGGGAAACAGGTTGGCATCGGTAAATAATTGAAGATCTAATTGAAACAAAAAAGAAGATTATGGACCAGTCATGAGAATGTGGTCCCATGACAAGATGGTTTGCTCTGAGCATATGATCTCCCGTTAGTATTATTTAAAGCATTGTCCAGTGACTTATAACAATGACATATTATATGTTATTATAACCGAATGAATGGATTCATATTTTGTTTAAAAGGTGAAAATCATACACCAGTGAGGAAGGACTCTGATTATCCTGTTTTATACTACTGCATCTATATTTTTAAAAAGCCAGGCTTTTCCCAGTTTGTATAACGTACAGACAGATGCTTCCCATTTTAATTCACTTTTCTTTTTTTTTTTTTAAGTCAAAGTGCAGTTAACACACAATGTTACATTAGTTTCAGGTGCACAACATAGTGATTTGACATCTGTAGATGTTACACCGTGCTCACCATAAGTGAAGGTACTGTCTGTGCCTTTATATAATGAACAACAGGTGAAATTATTCCATGACTAATTGAATGAGTGAATGAATGAATGGATGAATAAGTAGAGCCAACCATGGGCCATTGTTAAAAATATGCCGTGAAACAAGGATTTAAATTTATCCGATCGGTTTAAGAAAGATCCATGGAGAAGGGTAATGTAGATTTTAGCTATGTAAAGTACCCGGATATGTTTATAAGGGTCATAGTTATCAGTTGTGAGTGGAGCGATGGACTCAGTGGTGTTCTTTTTATTGTTGAAAATTAAAATTAGGGGTGCCTGGCTGGCTCATTCGGCAGAACATGCGTCTCTTGATCTCAGGATTGTGAGTTCGAGCCCTTGGTGGGTAGAGAGGTGGCTTAAAAATAAAATCTGAAAAAACTCAAAATGAATGGAGTAAGTAAACAGTAGTGACATTCTTGAGCCAACGAGAAGAAGCAAGTCTTATGTTTCATCGAGAACTCTACGATTAGTATCTTTCACACATACCTAAATGTGTGTTTTTTTCATTACTTCTAAAGCCTGATTTTTACCTCAGAATGAAGACACCACGGTTGATTTTTAATCCTATCTAGTGGTGAAGACTGTGGCTCTGCGGGGAAGAAGCATTAAATTCGGAGGTGAGTAACAGTCAAAGTCTAGGTACTTGGTTAGGGGCACTTGTTCATGGCTGTGCACTGAAGTATTTCAAGTAATAAAAAGCTCTGTAGGAGTGAAAAATTAAAGAACGCTGTACATTACCAATGACAGGACTAGATTATGAACCAGAGGTAATGAGGAGTAATTCAGTTCTGCGCAACTGATGACTCCTTTAAAAAGGTGGCAGATGTTTCATACGTTTTCAGGGATACTTACACGACTGCGGATTTTAACATTCATCCCTTCACAAGAGTCAGTGAGAGGGAGCACATGGCCTACGCTGAAGGCCACTGCAAAAAGTGACGTAATGTATTAGCTCCACGGGAAATGAGCTTATCAGTAGATCTTAGTGATATTTAAGGATCTTATTTTTGAGCTTTAGTGATTTCTGTGCATTGATTCTATTGTTGGAACAGTGAGCATGTCAATAAACCTAAAGGATAAAGGACTGAAGGAAAAGAGTGCAAAGCTTAGGACAACGGTGAGTCCTGGGGTGGGGGTTGAGTCTGAGTCCAGAATTGTGTGGGATGTGGGGAGAGGGAGACCCTCCTGCACTGCTGGTGGGAATGCACACTGGTGCAGCCGCTCTGGGGAACAGCACGGAAGGTCCTCGAAAAGTTAAAAATAAAGCTACCCTACGACCCAGCCGTTGCACTACTAGGTACTTACCCAAAGGATACGAAAATACAGATTTGAAGGAGGACAGGCACTCTGATGTTTATAGCAGCTCTATCTATGATAGACAAATTATGGAAGCAGCCCAAGTGTCCACTGACGGATGAATAGATAAAGAAGATGTGATATAGATCTGCAATGGAATATTACTCAGCCATCAAAATGAATGAAATCTTGCCGTTTGCAAGGACAGGGGGGAGCTAGAGTGTACTATGCTAAGCGAAATGGGTCAGAGAAAAACAAATGCCGTAGGGTTTCACTCATGTGTGGAACTTAAGAAACAAAAATGAGCATAGGGGGGACAAAAAGAGTGAGAGTGGCAAAATAATAATTAACTATAGAGAGCAAACTGATGATTACCAGAGGGGAGGCAGGGACGGGTAGGGGAAATAGGTGATGAGGATTAAGGAGGGCACTTGTTGTGATGAGCGCTGGGTATTGTATGGCAGTGTTGAATTCACTATATTGTACACCTGAAACTAATATTACACTGTATGTTAACTCTACTGGAATTTAAATAAAAACTTAAGAAATTAAAAAAAAAATAGAAAAAACAAGTAAACGGAATTGTGTTAATCCCCGTCTAGAAATCTGTGGACTATTGCAAAAAAATAAAAATAAAATCTAAGAGAGAGAGAGAGGGATAAAATAAACTTGTAGGGAAGTGAGTTCATGAATGAATAAGGAAAGGTGTAAATGAATGAAGATAAGGAGGGCCATATGTGGACGAGCTATGAAGTTATGTAATAAAGCAGAAATGATTGTTAGTGTATATTTGAAACATCAGGTTCTATAGATAAATCAAAGCTCTGAGCCCTTCCATAAGGACAGTATGGACAGATGTACCCAAGAGTTCATGTTGCTGCCTTGATTCTTTGTTTGGTGGTTTTAATTAAGAAGGACAAAAAAAAAATGTTTACATAAATAAACAATTGCTTAAATATTGTCTTATTGAGAGAGGGCCAAATGTTGTGAACCCATACTGAGGATATGTCATGTGGCCAGGGTTACAATCAATATAACTGTATTCACTAGTTTAATTAAAAAAATTGAAAAGATGATTTAGTAATCATTTATGTCTATCGGCCATGAGCATGTAGACTGGATACTTAATATTCCTGTTCCGTGCCTTGGTTTTCATTGGTACTGACATCTTGTCATAAGGGAATGAAGGAGTGTATTTCCCTGTAGATTAATTATTCAAAAGAAGGCTGAGCAGGGGCCAATGAGGAATGTGTGTTGTGAACCAAAGATAATGATTACTCCTGTTATACGCAAAAGTTGTCCAGATAAAGAAATAGAACTCTAAGTTCCTTCCATTTTGGAGAAAGTACACATAGAAATATTTTTCAAATTCCAGTTAGTTAACATACAGTGTAATGTTAGTTTCAGGTGTACGTAGAAATTCGCATGAAGAAATTCTTTAGAAAAATGGGAAGATAATTGATTTATTTTATGCCTAATTATATACACGGATAAGTAAATGAATCAGTAGACATAAATCAGAAAAATGTGGGCTTCATTGGTGAGAATATGCATAAAACAAAGATTTACATTTATCCAATTTTGTACAAGTGAGGTCCATTAAAAGTAGTCACTGAGTTGTTAAATTTATGGATAGGGAGTATGTAGACAGATATTCATGATAGATAATGGTTCTTATTCTCATGTTGGTGTTCATTGTACTGCTTAAAAAGAAAAGTTAAATAAGTCAATGAATAAGAGTGCGATTCATCGGCAATGATGACATTCTTTCTGAAATGACCCGTGTTTATGATTGATCTAATACTGCAAGACTAGCCTCCATTAAAAAAAAAATCTAACTATGGACTCTTTCTTTCTCTTGAAAGTCTGCATTTTCACTAAGCGAACATACCACCGATGAAGTAATCATTCTCTAATGCTAAAGATCTTGGCTTTATCAAGCTGTGGGGGGTAAGGACAGAAGAAATTGATGTAAGTAGCAGAGTTTATATTCTTGGGTTGGGAGGGTGGTTTGTGAGTGTTGCTTGGATTTTTCAAAGTAATCAGCGAGTATATTAAAAAATAAAGCCAAATGAGCCCAGCACAGACCCGAATTGAGATTTAGGATGAATCAGATGCAGGACTAGTAAAGCCCAATTAAAAAGATGCTGGACGTTTCATTCAGTTTTAGGATTGCTTCACATTGTGTTTTATTTTTGCGTTGCAATGCATTTAAGTACTTCTCCATGGATAAAGATTTAAGCTATGAATTCCCTGAGGGAGAAACACACAAGAAGATGGACAAAATTGTTGTCTCTCTAGATGCGGAGAAAGATTAAAGTTCCCATGGTTACTCACTGCATCATCTTTAATTATAAAAGGGCCAGGCGTGGACCCTTGAAGCTGATACGGAGCGAGAATGTTGGTTAATTTATATATGCAAACAGCATACGTATATATTGCAAAGAATACCCTTGTTTATTAGCACTGTGGCAAATGGGTGTAGAGCCGGTTCTTGGTGATATTCAAGGATGTCGTTTTTGGGCTCTTTGATTCATGAGAATAGATTATATTGTTATGAGAGTGAGTCCATGAATGAAGGAACAAGGAATGTGTAAATAAAGGAAGAACAAGATGTTCGGTGTAGATTAATGATGAGGATTCTGAGATGTAGGAATCAAAGATTTTAATTAAACTCTGTACCTTTGAGGCCCACTGAGAAAAAGAAATCTAGCTATTTCTTCCGTGAGAGAGGGGCTTACAGCACAAGTTAGGACGAGTTAAGATCTGGTTGCTGAGCTTTGAGTTCTTAATGTCTGTGAAATGTATCATTATATTATTTCCCCAGACACTGAATTTCGTAATCTAAATCGATCAAGTCTATCTTACATTTGTCCTTAAAGGATAGATATCCTATTCCATGAGAGTCCCTGTTGTTTCAGATTGGTGGTAGCTAGCTGGTTGTTGGTTCTATTTAGAAAAGGAGCAAATCCGGGGCACTTGGGTGGCTCAGTCGGTTAAGCGTCCGACTTCAGCTCAGGTCATGGTCTCACAGTTTGTGAGTTCGAGTCCCGCGTCGGGCTCTGTGCTGACAGCTCGGAGCCTGGAGCTGCTTTAGATTTTGTGTCTCCCTCTTTCTCTGCCCCTCCCCTGTTCATGCTCTGTCTCTGTCTCAAAAATAAATAAATATTAAAAAAAATTAAAAAAAAAAAAAAGAAAAGGAGCAAATCCTCGACATTACCAACAATTGCTTACATAAGTGCCCAATGGAAGGAAAGCCAAGCAAGGACTAATACTGAGAATATAGTATTATTTAAAAAAATAAAGAAGACTCTAACAGGTTATATCTGTGGACAGTGACGTAGGGACAGGTACTAGTATTAGTCAATGTTCTTATCCAGCGTCTTCGCTTGCATTCACTTTGAATGCATTGTTAAAAGTCGATGAGCAAATGAGTTCATATATTGGTCATTTATTTATTTTTTATTAAAAAAATTTTTTTAATGTTTATTTATTTTTGAGAGAGACAGAGACAGAATGCGAGTGGGTTGGGACAGAGAGAAGAGGGAGACACAGAATCTGAAACAGGCTCCAGGCTCCGGGCTGTCAGCACACAGCCCGACGCGGGGCTCGAACTCCAGAGCTGCGAGATCATGACCTGAGCTGACGTCAGACGCTCAACCGACTGAGCCACCCAGGCACCCCGGTTTGGTCAGTTATTTAAGAGAAGGCAGAGGAGTAGGTGTCATGAAACAATATAATGACTAAACCATTTTAGATGAAGAGGGAGAAATCTAGACTTAATCCCACTTTGGACAAGTGGATATCAGCAATGGCATGACATGGTATTTCAGTTCTGGAGGACTGGTGGGTTTTACTCTTTTTCTTTATTTTATTTATTTTTTTTTTCAATTTTTTTTTTTTCAACGTTAATTTATTTTTGGGACAGAGAGAGACAGAGCATGAACGGGGGAGGGGCAGAGAGAGAGGGAGACACAGAATCGGAAACTGGCTCCAGGCTCTGAGCCATCAGCCCAGAGCCCGACGCGGGGCTCGAACTCCCGGACCGCGAGATCGTGACCTGGCTGAAGTCGGACGCTTAACCGACTGCGCCACCCAGGCGCCCCTACTCTTTTTCTTTAAAAAAAAATGAGTAGATGATCAAATTATGCTTTGAGTAATTAAGAGAACAACATGAGTGGATCAGTGAATGTATAAAGTAGGGTAAATCTTAGACCAATGCTAGTACCTCATGACTCCAGCCCATTAAAAAAAGGTGTCTATGCTGGTTCGTTCTTGACAGAAAGTGTATTTTAATATCTACAGAACAAAATGCTATAGCTGATTGAATTATTCGACAGTAATGAGAATTTTAGTTTTTACCTTTGTGGGTAAGGAGCCTAGAGACTGTAGTAGGTTATAGTCAAAATTCATGTCCTTGCCTTTGTTATTATTAGTGACTTAATGAGGGAATCCATAAACAAAGGTATTAATGAATGGAGGAAGTGTTGCCAAGTTTGGACCAATGATGAGTATCCTGGGGTGTCTGAATCAATGATTTTGATTAAACCCTGTAACTCTGAGGTCAGAGACCTAGTTAATGCCTATATGGTAAATCAGCTTACAGTAGAGGTTAGTAATATTCGGGATTTTGCTCTTAGGTTATGAAGGTTCATAGGTCTGGATTGTGTTGGTAGAAGTGAATTGATAAACGAATAAGTAAATTTATAAATAAAGACAAGGAGAGCCACATGTGGCTTAATTATGAGAATGTATAATATTATTATTAATATTTTCTGAAGCACTCAGTTCCAACATGAATTGATTAAATCTGATACCTATGTGGGTCAGGAACATGGAGAGATAAGTACCGGAAAGCAGCGTTGTGTTGTTCTGCGTTGTCTTCGAGGTGCTGTTTGCAAGAAAATAGGATCTGGTTGGTTATATCTGGGAGTAATGAGCATATGAACAGCTGTTAATTCCATACAAGTCTCTAATCCAGTTTGCATGTCCGTAGCTATTGATGATATTGTGAGTGAATGTATATTGCATTCATGTCTCAACCAGTTAGTTATTTTGAAGAGGGTGCAGCAGGATTTTCTCAGCCCTTCATGACTGACGTTTTGGGCTGGATAATTCGTTGTTGGGAAGGCGGTCCCGTATGTAGTAGAATGTTGAGTAACCTCATGGGCTGTGCTAGACGTCAGTATTAACCCCTCCCTCCCAGTTGCGGCAATCAAAAATGTCTCCGGACATTGGCAAATGTCCTCTGGTAGCAGAGTTTTCGTTTTTGTTTTAGTCGTGTGTGTGTGTTCGTGTGTGCGCGTGCACACACACACGCACACGTGTTGCCTCCTTTTTTAAAAGACTATTTTTTTTTCAATATATGAAATCTATTGTCAGATTGGTTTCCATACAACACCCAGTGCTCATCCCAACAGGTGCCCTCCTCAATACCCATCACCCACCCTCCCTTCCCTCCCACCCCCCATCAACCCTCAGTTTGTTCTCAGTTTTTAAGAGTCTCTTATGCTTTGGCTCTCTCCCACTCTAACCTCTTTTTTTTTTCCTTCCCCTCCCCCATGGGTTTCTGTTAAGTTTCTCAGGATCCACATAAGAGTGAAAACATATGGTATCTGTCTTTCTCTGTATGGCTTATTTCACTCAGCATCACACTCTCCAGTTCCATCCACATGGCTCCAAAGGGCCATATTTCATTCTTTCTCATTGCCACGTAGTACTCCATTGTGTATATAAACCACAATTTCCTTATCCATTCATCAGTTGATGGACATTTAGGCTCTTTCCATAATTTGGCTATTGTTGAAAGTGCCGTATAAACATTGAGGTACAAGTGCCCCTATGCATCAGTACTCCTGTATCCCTTGGGTCAATTCCTAGCAGTGCTACTGCTGGGTTTAAAAGACTATTTTTTAGAGCAGTTTCAAGGTTCACGACAAAATTGGATGGAACATACAGAGATTTCCCATAATCCCCAAACCCCCGCACGTGCATAACCTTCCCACTATCAACTGACATCCCCCACCACGGTGGTACATTTGTTACAATTGATGAACCTACACTGATGCATCATTATCACCCAAAGTCCATAGTTTGACTAGAATTCACTCCTGGTTGTAATTTCAGTGGCTTTGGACAAATGTGCAATGACATGAATCCAACATGAAGGTATCACACAGACTATTTCACTAAAAATCTCCTGGGCTCTGCCTGTTCACCCCTCTGTCCTCTCTAACCCCTGGCAACCTCTGATCTTTCTATCGTCTCCATAGTTTTGCCTTTCCCAGAATGTCGTGTGATTAGAATCACTACTATGTAGCCTTTTCATATTGTCTTCCCTCACTTTAGAATATACCCTTGAGATTCCTCCGTGTCTTTTCATTTCTCATTTCTTTTTAGCACTGGATAATCTTCTGTCAGAAGATTACAGCAGTTTATTTTTCCATTCACCTATGGGAGGCCATTTTGGGTGTTCCAAATCTGGGCAATTATGAATAAGGCTGCTGTAAACATTCACGTGCAGGTTTTTGTGCAGATATTAGTTTTCAGCCCCTTTGGGTAGATACCAAGGAGTGTGATTGCTGGATCACGTGGTAAGAACATGTCTAGTTTTGAAAGAAACTGCCAAACACCTATTGTAATAGGTAGGTAGTGGAATCTCATTGTTGTTTTAATTTGCATTTCCCTGATGACATACGATGTGGCGAATCTTTTCATATGTATCTTCTTTAGTGAGGTGTTTGTTACATTCTTTGACTCATTTTTTTTCTTTTTTTTTTTGATGGTTTAATTAACATATATTGTGAAATGATTATAGTAGGTTTAGCTAACAATCATCTTCTCATAGAAATACTATTAAAAAAAAGGAAAGGAAAAGAAATTTGTTCTTATGAAGAGAATTCGTAGCATTTAGTCTTAACAACTTCCCTACATATTACACAACAGCATTAGGTATAGTCCTTGAATTGTACACCGTAACCCTAATAGTTATAACTGGAATCTTGTATCTTTTTGTTTTCTTCTTTTAAGTTTTTGTTTTTTGTTTTTTTTAAAATTTACATCCAAATTAGTTAGCATACCGTGAAACAGTGATTTCAGGAGTAGGTTCCTTAATGCCCCTTAGCCATTTAGCCCATCCCTCCTCCCACAACTCCTCCTGTAACCCTAAGTTTGTTCTCCATCTTTATGAGTCTCTTCTGTTTTGTCCCCCTCCCTGTTTTTATATTATTTTTGTTTCCCTTCCCTCATGTTCATCGGTTTTGTCTCTTAAAGTCCTCATATGAGTGAAGTCATATGAGTTTTGTCTTTCTCTGACTAATTTCACTTGGCATAATACCCTCCAGTTCCATCCACATAGTTGCAAATGGCCAGATTTCATTCTTTTTGATTGCCAAGTAATACCCCATTGTGTGTGTGTGTGTGTGTGTGTGTGTGTGTGTACACACCACATCTTCTTTATCCATTCATCTGCTGATGGACATTTGGGCTCTTTTCAGACTTTGGCTATTGTCGATAGGGCTGCTATAAACGTGGGGGTGTGTGTGTCCCTTTGAAACAGCACACCTGTATCCCTTGGATAAATGCCTAGTAGTGCAATTGCTGGGTCATAGGGTAGTTTTTTATTTTTTTGAGGAATCTCCGTACTGTTTTCTAGAGTGGCTGCACCAGCTTGCATTCCCATTCTTTGACTCATTTTTAAATCAGGTTGTTTCTTTTTTTTTTTTTTAATTTTTTTTAACATTTATTCATTTTTTTGAGAGATGGAGAGAGAGCAAGTGGGGTAGGGGCAGAGAGGGAGAGACACACACACAGAATCCGAAGCAGGCTCCAGGCTCCCAGCTGTCAGCACAGAGCCCGACACGGGGCTCGAACTCACAGACCGCGAGATCATGACCTGAGCCGAAGTTGGCTGCTTAACCGACTGAGCCTCTCTTTTCTGAGGCGCCCCTCTTTTTTTTTAAGGGTTCTTTGTGTGTTTTGGATAAAAGTCATTTATCAGATATATTTTTATAAATATTTTTTCTCTGTCTGCAGTTTGTATTTTGTTATCTTGACAGTTTATTTGCAGAACAGAAACTCTTAATTTTAACGAAGTCAAGCTCATCAATTATTTCTTTCCTGTATTGTGTCTTTGGTGAAAAGTCATCACCAAACCTGAGGTCATCTGGATTTTCTCCTGTTAACTTTTAGGGGTTTTGTTGTTTTAGATTGGGATTGTTTTGAATCTATAAATTGCATTGGAAAGAACTGACATCTCAATAATACTGAATCTTCCTATCCATGAACATGGAATACTGTCCATTTATTTAGTTAACTCTTTGATTACTTTCATCAGTTTTGCTGTTTTCCTTCATATGTTTTGTTGGGTTTATAACTGCATATTTAATTTTATTGGTACTATTGTAAATAGTATTGTATTTTTTATTTAATTTTTATTTATTTTTTATTTTATTAAATTTTTTATTTTAGGGGCGCCTGGGTGGCGCAGTCGGTTAAGCGTCCGACTTCAGCCAGGTCACGATCTCGCGGTCCGTGAGTTTGAGCCCCACGTCGGGCTCTGGGCTGATGGCTCAGAGCCTGGAGCCTGTTTCCGATTCTGCGTCTCCCTCTCTCTCTGCCCCTCCCCCGTTCATGCTCTGTCTCTCTCTGTCCCAAAAATAAATAAACGTTGAAAAAAAAAATTAAAAAAAATTTTTTTTTATTTTATTAATTTTTACTTATTTATTTTTATTTTTTATTGTCAGATTGGTTTCCATACAACACCCAGTGCTCATCCCAACAGGTGCCCTCCTCAGTGCCCATCACCCACTTTCCCCCTGTGCATTGTATTGTATTTTTAATTTCAAATCCCTCTTGTTCCTTGCCCGTATCTAAGAAAACGATAGACTTATATATATATTTTCTACATTGATGACCATGTAATCTGTCAACAAACACAGTTTCATTTCTTCCTTCACTAATAATATACCCTTTATTTATTTCTCTTACTCTTATTCTTATAGAGTATATCTCTTATTTCTTTATTCTTATTCTTGTACTGCAAGTTACAACTTCCAGTACAATGTTGTAAAGTAGTGTTGAGAGGGAACATCTTTGCTTTACATCTCAGTGGGAAGCCTTCGAATTTCTTACCATTAAGTATGTTAGCTGTAGGTTATTTGTAGATATTGTTTGTCAAGTTGAGGAAATTACTTTCTATTCCTAGTTTGCTGAGAGGTTTCTTTTAAATCATGGATGCGTGTCATAGTTTGTCAAATGTGCTTTTTCTCATCTATTGATGCGATGAGATGAAAAAAACATCTTTTGAGGGAAGAAAATCTTTTGTTTTTCTGAGTTGCCGCTTGGCATTTTACAGTATGATAATCCTGCTCACACTCAGAGTTTGAGCATTTGCGGGAAGGGAGGGGCAGAGAGAGAGAGAGAGAGAGAGACAGAGAGAGAGAATCCCAAGCAGGCTCTGGATGGTCAGCGCAGAGCCCGATGCAGGGCTTTAACTCATGAACCGTGAGATCATGACCTGAGTTGAAATCAAGAGTTAAGACGCTTAACCGACTGAGTCACCCAGGAGCCTCAGAGTTTGGTTTAGATAAGAACTTGAGTTTAGGATGTTTGCCTTAAGTTCCTGCTTTACTTTTCCCAGACACCATTAGAGTGTCTGGGAAAAACCACTTAGAGTTAAGCCCACAAAAAGTTAGTGATTTCTGCCCCAAACATCTTTTAAGTAGTAGGTGCTTGTCACCATGTTCTCTGTCTTGTGCTTGCTGGTCACCTGGGAAGAAGGACTGCCCTTCTCCCTGCTCAGTTGTGTCCCCTCCCCTTCTCTTAGACTCACTTTTGTTTTCTTTCTCTCTCTCTCTTTCCTTCCTTCCTTCCTTCCTTCCTTCCTTCCTTCCTCCTTCCTCCCTCCCTCCCTCCCTCCCTCCCTCCCTCTTTCTTTCTTTCTTTCTTTCTTTCTTTCTTTCTTCTTTCTTTCTTTTTTTCTTTCTTTCTCTTTCCTTTTGGTGTGGCTAGAAGCTTATTAATTTTATTGGTCTCTTCAAAGAACAATTTTTTTGATTCATTGATTTTCTCTGTTAGTTTCTTATTTCCTATTCCTATTTCCTATTTCTGCTCTAATTATTGTTGTATCTTTTCTTCTTCTTTGTATTCGATTTGTCGAACTTAGATTGCTGATTTTAAATCTTTCTTCTTTTCTTTAAATAAAAATTGTAGGGGTGTCTGGGGAGCTCAGTAGGTTGAGCATCTGACTCTGGATTTCGGTTCAGGTCATGATCCCAGGGTTCTGGGATCGAGCTCTACATTGGGCTCTGTGCTGAGCATGGAGACTGCTTAAGATTCTCTCTCTCTCCCTCTCTCTCTCTCTCTCTCTCTCCCTCTCTCTCTGTCTCTTTCTCTTCCCTCCCTTTGCCCTCTCCTCCACTTGCATGCTCTCTCTCACTAAAATAAAAAAAAAGAAATAATGTATATTTGAGTTGGACAATATGATGTTTTGATATTGATATACATGTACATAGTGAAATAGTTACTACCGTCAAGCTAACACATGCATCTCCTCACATAGTTATTCTTTTTTTTACTTTTTTATTTTCATGATAAAAGCACCTGAAATCTACTCTCTCAGCAGATTTTCCAGCACACCATACGATGTTACCAGCTATAGTCATGATGCAGTACATTAAATCTCTAGAACTTTTTCATCTTACGTAATAGCAACTTTGTACCCTTGACCAGCATCTCCCTTTCCTCCCCCTCCCCACTCCTGGTAACTGCCAGTCTGCTTTCGGCTTCTGTGAATTCAACTTTTTTAGATTCCTCATATAAGTGAAATCACGCAACGGTTTTCTTTCTTTTTCTGGCTTATTTCACCTAGCATAACGCCTTTGAGGTGCTCAGTTTTGTTGCAAATGACAGGATCTCCCTTTCAAAGGCTGAATAATATTCCATTGTACTTATATTCCATAGTTTCTTTATGCCTTCATCCATCAACACACACTTAGGTCTTCATTTGTGACATATGCATTCAATGTTATACATTTCCCTCCAAGCACTGCTCTGGCTGTCATTTTCGTTTGTTGGTTTTTTAGGAAGCAGGAAAGATTAACATAAGTGGATAATCGATTAAGTATGTATCTCATTGAATAAGAAGCAGTTATGGACACATGTCGACAATGTGTCATATGAGAAGCATTAGGATTGATCTGATTGTGTTCACTAAATTTTATCAAAACTCAAAATGATCTTGTCAATTATTTTTGTGACTACCAAGCAGATAGATGGATGTTAGTATCACTCAGGATTTGTTTCTAAGTCTTTGCATTCCCAAATTTTGATGTGTCGTTATAACTGCGTAAGTGAATAAAATCCTATCTTAATTATTTAAAATAAGAGACAGCACAGATCAATGAGGAGCATGTTTTATGAGACAATAACCGTGATTGATTGGGGTTTTCGCTACTGATGTTTGTAGAAAGAAAAAAAATTCGTGTTCTACTCCCATCTTTGGTAAGGGACATGTAGATCATTGCATTGAATAGTATTTCTCTTCTGGATTAATTTCTGTTCTGGTTTACCACTTTGACTTTCTTTATATAATGAGTGTATGGTTAAATCATCCCATAAGTAAGTAAATAAGTGATTAAGTGAATAAATAAGTGAGCATATAAAATGGAATCAGGCATGAGTCATCCCACAGAATGTGAAATAAAGATTTAAACGTAACCAGTTCTGCAAAGGCAACATCCATTAAAGTCATCTTGTATTCTCTTAAAACTATTCCGATATAAAGATACTTTCGATATGCTTATTCCTGTGTCGTGTAATTGACAGTGGCTAATACCTTATTTAAAAGTGAAGGTAAAATGCTAGACTAATGAAGAAGTGACCAAGTTTATTCTAGTTCCACCTAATTCACACGCATTAAAAATCTAGATTAATTGTACTTTTTCCTTCACAGAATGGCCATGAGACAGCAGATGTATTCATTTTCTAAGAAACAAAATATTGGCAGTTAGCTCTGTACGTAGAGCTAGACAGATGTAGAGACAAGTGTAAGTAACACTCACAGTTCCCATCCTTGGTTGGGATGCTTTGGATGATGAGTGTTTAGTGGGATAGCAAAAGAATCAATGTCTATAAACGTAATAAAAATCTCCAAATATGGGCCGGTGATGGGAATATGTCATGAATCAAAAACTACGTTTAATCTAATTTGGCACCAATGAAGTGATTAAAAACAACGTCATTTCATTCATTTTCAGAAGTATTTAATATTGCAGTTTATTTCCCTCCCCAGAGGACTTAACCATTTCCGTATTGGGATAGTCCCGGCTGATAACTGTTTTGCGTTGCAACCTGTAAGCAAGTAGAATGCTTTGTTTTGAGATGTGAACAAAGACGGTGTGGTGTCATCACTTTTCACTGAGCCATCTTCACGGGGAAACTAGGGGCGTTCGCTTTCAAGTGTCCCCTCTCTGAAAGACAGCTTTCATACTGTTCTTCCTTTCTGATCTTCTACTCTAATAAACATCTGCCTGCTGCTCAATTAAATGGAAGAAAGCCACAGGAGGACCAGTGGTGAATGTGGATTTGGTATGAAGCATGGATATTAACTGACGACACGTATTCTCTGAGGTCCATCGTAGGAGGAGCTTTAGTCTATTTGCTTTATGGGGAAAGAGCCATTCATGCGAAGATCTTATCCTGGCACTTTGTGATAGTGTTGTGTTCATGGATCAACCAGTCAACCGATCAAGGAAGATATAAAGGAAGAAAAACGTGCCTGGACCAATGATGAGTACCATGGGGTATCTGAAACAGGAGTTTTGATTAAACCCGTATGCAACTCTGAGGTCCATTACAAAGAGACACATAGTTATTTCCCCTCTGTGGGAAAGGAGCACCTGTTACCTTTTGTGGTTCTTGGAGATGGATTGTATTTTATTATTATTATTATTTAAAAAATTTTTTTAACATTTATTTACTTTTGAGAGAGAGAGAGAGAGAGAGAGAGACAGAGTGCAAGTGGGGAGGGGCAGAGAGAGAGGGAGACCCAGAATCCCAAGCAGCCTCCAGGCTCCGAGCTGTCAGCACAGAGCCCGACGCGGGGCTCGAACCCACGGACCGCGAGATCATGACGTGAGCTGAAGTTGGACGCTTAACCGACAGAGCCACCCAGGCGCCCTGGATTGTATTTTTTTTTTTATAGAATCGATTCACAAATAAATAAAATGTATCAATGAATGAAAAAAAGAGGACAATTTATACGCTTATTAAGGGACGTAATGCAACATGGAGTAGTAATATGAAAATCTGAAACTCCGGCTTCCAAGAAATGGTAATGAAAGGAGTGTATGGTCACTTGCACATAATACTCAACAACGTTTGCTGGTTGCTCGAGGGTTGCGGAGGGATTCTTTTCTTAAGGAAATGGCAACACACTGACTCTATAATAACCACACAATTGAGAGCCAAGCAGAGGCCAGCGATGAGAACGATTTATATGGCAACACTCACTACTCTTTTTTAAACTGATTTTCATTAAAACAATAAAAAAGAAGCAAGTATGTTATTGACAGTGGTGACTGTGACCGAAATTTGGCTCAGTCTTCTTGTCCAGTGGATCTGATCACAGGTACCCGCGATTTTGTGTAACGGCAAGAAGGTGTAATTTTATGTCTCGATCTATTTTTTAAAAGTCAGCAGACTATGGACCAATTAGGAACGCGTGTTTTAATATGAGGATACCGATTCATCTTAGTTTGCCAATGACAAATATCCTAGGAACAATGTTAGGCTCTTCCATTTTTTGCAAGGTGCATCTGGACCTTTCCAAGTTGTGGTAGTTTGGTTCCGGGCTGGTGTTTGGCCATTCTGAGTTTCCGTTAGAAAAATGGTATTGTTATTCCCTGAATAATAAAATAAACCAGTGAGTGAGTGAATCCATGAATCTCCATAAGTGCATGTAGTGGAGGACTGGGAGATTGTGCCAGGAAACAAATATGTTAAATTCTACACAGCCAAGTCCAATAAAAAGATGATCGCGGCTTTCCCTATGTAGGTAGCAAGGAAAGTCAGATGTCTCTGATTGTTAATGTCTCTGATTGTCAGATGTCTCTGATTGCTAATCGCATATTAACAATGCGATGAACACATCGCATCGTGTTGAGCGATGAATTCAATAGTATTCCTATCAACTAGTAGAAACTTAACTCGGTAAGAGTACCACCCTTGAGAAATTGGTAAGAATGTGATATGAAATAGGGCTTCTGATTAACGGTTCCTCTTGGCACATTTCAATTTAAAAAAGCACACTCTGTCTTCATTGTTTTTACAAATTGGCTTCCCTCCCCCCTTTTTCCTTTGTTCATAGAATGAACACACAGCTGATTTAATCGTTCTATGATCGTGAAGACATGGTTGTGAATCCTGGGACTGAGAAACATAAAGACCGAGGTAAGTAAATATCAGTGTTTGCGTTTAAGGCTTAGATGGGGTTTATTTATGGGAGCCCAGTAAATTATTTCAATAAAATAAAGAGTTAAACAGTGTAGGAAATTCAGGCATGCCAGTCATGAGCCCCAAGTCTAGAATGTGTCACAAACTAAAACTTATGATTACTTTGATTCATCCCAACTAAGAGCCGTTGCTGAAGTGATGGGGGGCATCTCACATATTCTCAAAGCCGTCTGCCTTCTCAACTCATGCTCTTGTCCCATTTGCCTAAAACATACCTTCACTGGGGAAGATCTTAGCTGTTAACTCTCTGAGGCTGGAGCACCCCGAAAGATGGCAGATGTCAGTTTTGTCAGTTGTGGGTTAAGATGACAGGTCTGTGGGTGTTGATGACACTAGCTTTACTGTATGGGCAAGTCAAGGCAGAAAGGAGAAGGTGGTCACCAGTCCCTAAGTAAGGGACTGATATGAAGGGAGCGTCCTGATTAATCCCTGTGTGCGAACAGAGGTTCACTATGAAAAGTGAGTGACCGTTCGCTTTCCATGAATGGGGGCGGTGAGCGGATCTCGGTTGTATGTAAGGCTTTTTGTTCTCAGTTTTGTGTCATTAAAGGGTATTGAGTGTGTAATTCGGATTCATGAATCTATGAATGAATCCTTGCAAGAAGGCATAAATGAACGAAGAACTCGAAAGCTGTGCCCAGATCAATGATGAGTATCGGTGGAGTTACCTGAATCAACACCTTTGATGAAGTCCTCTGTGTAGCTTTGAGGTCCGTTACAGGAAACGAACCAGTCAATCTTCTCTGTAGAAATTAGCTAATAGTGGAAGTTAGGAAAATTCAATAAGCTTGCCCCAGGCTTTTGTGGTTCATGGATACGGATTATGTTATTTCAAGTGAATCAATGCATGAGTAAAGAAAGAAATGAATACATGAGACGCTAAAAGCCTCCTCATAGAACAATTAGCAGAGTGCAGCAAACGCTGTTAATATCGATACAATTCTGAAGGAAAACGGCAAGGCTCACTCTGTAATCCTCTTTTATATGGAACATACTAGTATCTGCAGTGAAGACCCAGTGTCTTGAGTGTCTGTAGTTTGCTGGGGAGTTTTTAAGCTAAGAGAAGGGGAAGTGTTTGCATCAGTCAGTAATCTATGAGATAACCGTCTCTTTAATAGGCGTTGATACAGGTGGAGATTTGTAATCGTTATAGTCTTAATCTTGGGCTAGGTGTTGGACTTGATCGTGTTTATTGTATTATTTATAAGTAAGAATTCCATACGGGTTTAATAAAGAATAGGATGCTGGGGCCAAAGTTTATTGCTATCTAGCTCTGCCTGATGAACAGCCATTAAACACTTTTTTTGAATGTAGCCTTAGTCTGCTTTTTCTTACCCAGAGTGAACAATGGCATAGCTGACTCAGTCATTTAGTAAGGAGTTATTGTAGTGAACCAGGAGCATGAAGAATAATTTAAGTAAGTCCCTTAGTTTACATTCTTTGTTTGGATGGGTTGTTTCCAGATGTCACCTGAAGAGTTTCGAAGCAAATAATTGTGCACCACACACACACGAATAAATAAAACACTCCCAAGTATGGATCAATGATGGGAATGTATTATAGACCCAAAATTATGTGTAATCTAAATCAGCACCGCAGAGGTAATTTTAGAAGAAAATATAATGTTATTTAATTTGTTTTCAGAGCAGTTTCATATTATTTCTTTCTTTACGTTTATTAGCTCTGCAGGAGAAAAGCCTAAAATTCAAGGATCTTGTTTTTGGGATTTTGTGATTGTGTTATTATTATTTGTGAATCAGAAAATGAATCAATAAACAAAAAAAATTTTCCTAGCATGGACCAGTGATGAATGTCATGGGGTTTCTGAAACAAGAATTTTGATTAAACCCATCTGCAACTCTGAGGTCCATTACAAAGGAACACCTTATTATTCTCTTCGTGGGAAATAAAAGCCTTCAGCATCTCATTCGTGGGCTTTTGTGGTTTGGGGTATGAATTGCATTATTATAATACAATTAGCCCATGAATAAAGAAATACATCAATGAATAAAGAATAAGAAGGGTATGCATGCACTACTTTTAGGGCACACAATGAAACAGGGATCATTATTACAACAATTTTGAGATTCTTAGCCCTAATAAATTAGCAGTTAAGGCTTTTATCACTTTGGTGAGGGGCATATGGCCAACTGTGCCTAAGAGTCAATGGTTTGTTCTGTGTTGAGGCACATTGCCAATTGATCATTCTATTAAGGAGAGGAAAATACATTTACATAAATAGTTGATCGAATAAACTATCTAATTGAGAGAGAGAGCATGGTGATACTGTTTCATACGGCACACTCATGATTAATGCAGTCTTCTTAGGCCGTTTTGTGTAAGCAAACAAACACTAAAGAATCAGTTCGGTATTCTTCCGGGTAATGACATAAGGACAAATGTAAATATTATTCAAGGTACTTCTCCAGTGTGGGTGGGCTGGCACATACTGAAGTATAATTATAAGTGAACAAATGCATATGCATTTAGATCTCAGTGTTTTTTTAAGTCAGCCAACAATACATTAAAGGAAAGCATGCAGTTGAATTTAAAGGTCATGATGTGTCATGTTTTACCCAACTCATATCCATAGGAAGGAGAAGAGTTCTAGGCCTTTCTGCTGGTGCATGTAGACATTTGTAAATAGTGAGCATTTTGCTTCTGTTTTGATGGTTGTTTAATTTTGGGGATTCTTTTAGAAAAATGAAGGGATGATCTTACTATCCCGTGAGTAATTAAATAGGATAATTAGTGAGTGAATTAATAAATATATTAAGTAGGGTCAGATTTGGATCACTGGTGAGATTGTGCCCTGAATGGAATCTCCCAGGTATCCAGTGCTGCACAAATAAATTTCTTTCTTTTTTTTTCTGGAATAAAGTTTTTAAATATGCAATTTATTGTCAAATTGGTTTCCATACAACACCTAGTGCTCATCCCAACAGGTGCCCTCCTCCATGCCCATCACCCACTTTCCCCTCCTTCCCCCCCCCACCCCATCAACCCTCAGTTTATTCTCAGTTTTTAAGAGTCTCTTATGGTTTGGTTCCCTCCCTCTCTAACTTTTTTTTTTCCTTCCCCATCCCCCATGGTCTTCTGTTAAGTTTCTCAGGATCCACGTAAGAGTGAAAACATATGGTATCTGTCTTTCTCTGTATGACTTATTTCACTTAGCATAACACTCTCCAGTTCCATCCACGTTGCGACAAAGGCCATATTTCATTCTTTCTCATTGCCAAGTAGTATTCTATTGTGTACATAAACCACATCTTCTTTATCCATTCATCAGTTGATGGACATTTAAGCTCTTTCCATAATTTGGCTATTGTTGAAAGTGCTGCTATAAACATTGGGGTACAAGTGCCCCTATGCATCAGTACCCCTGTATCCCTTGGGTAAATTCCTAGCAGTGCTATTGCTGGGTCATAAGGTAGATCTATTTTCAATTTTTTGAGGAACCTCCACACTGTTTTCCAGAGCGGCTGCACCAGTTTGCATTCCCACCAACAGTGCAAGAGGGTTCCCATTTCTCCACATCCTCTCCAGCATCTATGGTCTCCTGATTTGTTCATTGTAGACACTCTGACTGGCATGAGGTGATACCTCAGTGTGGTTTTGATTTGTATTTCCCTGATGAGGAGTGACATTGAGCATCTTTTCATGTGCCTGTTGGCCATCTGGGTGTCTTCTTTAGAGAAGTGTCTGCTCATGTGTTCTGCCCATTTCTTCACTGGATTATTTATAAATTTCAACAAAAAAGATGATCTTGGCTCTTACCTACATGGGTGGCAAGTACAGAGAGATATTCCTGATAATTTTTTTTCTGTTTACTGCTAGGTTCAGTGGTGGTCATTGTATTATTTAAAATAAAAAAAATTCCACAAATTAGTAAATATTAAGTAGAGCTCTGTCTTTCCAATGTTTAGGAAAGTATGCAAACTCAGGTTTATGGTTACTTGATTTTTGATCATTTAGGATAGCTAAATGTAGACTGATTCTTTTTAAAGTTTGCTTTTTACTCCTCAGAATGAACACACTCTACCAGATTTGATTATTATCTCATGGTGAAGATCTTGCCTTTTACCTCTTTGGGAAAGACAGAAGAGATAAGTGTAAGCAATAATCAATGTTCATGTATTGCTTGCGGGGCTTAGTCACGGGTATTCATTGAGATGTTTGGAAAGAGTAAGTGGCCATATACATGGACAATTCAAAGGTGATCTTGCATTGACCGAAGACTAAAATGCGTTTATGAATTCAGAATTACGATTAATCCATTCCAGCCATTACTGAATTCATTAGGACAAAGGATGAAAGGCATGTTAGCAATTTTCAAAACATTTTAATATTCCATTTCATTTTTGTTCCACGGTGGATTCAAACACTTCTCCACTGGTTGTTATTATTATAGACTGTGAACCCGGCAAGGGCGGGGAACCATAGGAAAATGGAAAATGTTGCCTTTTCCTTAGTTGTGGTACAGAATGCCAGTTCACTGTACCATCTTTGAAGTATGGATGTTAAATGAAAGAGGCCCAAGCAGGGACCAATGACTAATGGCATTAGGATGATGCCAAGAAATGGATTGATTCATATTGGCAATGCTGCGGTGCATGGCACAAGGAGAACTAGTCTTGTAGCTCTGTAGGAAGCAAACTTTCATGGACTTCATCTCTTCAAGGATGTTGGTCTTATTTTCCTAACTCTTGCTCGTTGACCATATTATTAATGAGTCAAGGAATAAGTCAAGAACAATATATTAAGTGAAGGCACAGAATACCAAGTCTGGATCAATGATGAGTGTGCGTGGGGCATCTGAATAAAATTTTTGATTAAACCCAGTCTGTAACTCTGAGGTCCATTGCATCTATGGGAAATGTGCTTATAGAGGCAGTTAGAAATAGTCAAGAATCGTGTTCTTGATTTTTTTTTTGTTGTCGTTCGCAGATAGGGATTGTATTATTATAAGTTAATCGATGCATGAATGAGTAAAGTTTAAGTGAAGAGATGGGTTGTACCTTATTTGATTGTGAGAGGAGCTAATGAACCAAGGATTACTGTTAATATAACTTTTTGGAATTTTGAGTTAAAATAAAATGGTATAAGGCTGCTCCTCCTTTGGGAACGTATAGATAGATATTTGCGAACATCAGTGTTGTTGTTCTGAAGTGGCAGTGAGTTGGTGGCCTATCTCATCTTAAAAAGGGACAAAAAACTCATACGATTACATAGCAATCAGCAATACGTAATATAATACATGTATTCAACTGTAATAGAGCAAATCATGATAAACCCATTAGTGTAAAATGAGTTTTAATAAGCAATAATTTAATACAAGCAATAATAAAAAATAAAAGGCATTATTCAATAACTGTTGAAACTTAGAAAAGGTCTAAGCATGAACACCAAGAAGGTGAATATAGTAATTGTGTTCATTGATTTTTATTTAAAAAAAAGTAAATGCGTTTTGTTGGTGATTTCTGTGAGTGAAAAGCCAATGGATACATTTAGTATCACTCGGCCTTCTTGGGAAGTATCCTCAGGGCTCACCATTATCGGTGCTATTATTATTAGTGAGCAAAAGAATGATTTTATATCACCATCTGTTATCTAAAAGAACATAAATCAGGGGCGCCTGGGTGGCGCAGTCGGTTAAGCGTCCGACTTCAGCCAGGTCACGATCTCGCGGTCCGGGAGTTCGAGCCCCGCGTCGGGCTCTGGGCTGATGGCTCAGAGCCTGGAGCCTGTTTCCAATTCTGTGTCTCCCTCTCTCTCTGCCCCTCCCCCGTTCATGCTGTGTCTCTCTCTGTCTCAAAAATAAATAAATGTTAAAAAAAATTAAAAAAAAAAATAAATAAAAGAACATAAATCATAGGTCAATGAGGAGCATATATAATGTATAAAGGAGCATGACTAACTCTGTTTTACCCTCTTCAAGTCCACGGGCCCCTCCTTCTTTGGGGAAGGATCATATAAACCCACTCTCTAAGGTACATCTTGCTGTCAACACTTAAATCCAAATTAATGAAAAATAAAAACTCAGTTCCTCAGCAACGCTAGTCACATTTCAAGCCCTATGTGACCAGTGGCTACCACACTGAGTAGTGCTAATAGAGGATGTTTCGATCACTGCAGCAAGTTCTACCAGTGCAGACAGTGCTGAGATAGAAAGTTGTATGTAGTAGTATTTAGTTTTGGGGGGCTGATGGCTCTACCACTTTGTGTTTTTTGTAGGCAAAAAAAGAGCATCTAATTAAATGATCCTTAGAGTTATGTAAAAAGTGAGTACACAGATTAATCGAAAAACACAAGAATTAAAGTACAGTACGGCTCATTGGTCAGATCGTTTCATGAAGGAAGAATTGAAGTTCAACCCATTTTGCTAACGTGTTCTCACTGAATGACTCTGTGGACTTTTTACCATTTGGTAGGTTATATAGACAGTTAGCCATAATAGTTATAGTTCTTTTAGTGTTGGGCAGAGGATTATAAAAGGTCTTCAGTGTATTAATTCCAACTAAAAATTGAATAAGTCAGTAGGGGCAAAGGATGATCCTGTTGTATTGATGAAAATGTGGCACAAACCAATATTTATGATTCATCTACTAATGCAGAACCAATTTCTATTTAAAAATCTAAATGTATACTTTTTATTCTTTAAAAAAATCTATCTTATCCTCCTGAACGAATACTCCACATTGGATTCAGCCATTGTCCAATGAAGAAGCTCTTGACTGTTACTTCTGTGGGTAAGGGGCAAATAACAATCAAAGTTTGTGCTTGGTTTGTATGGTTTGTTCATGTGTGGTCACTAAGGTAGTTGAATAGAACAAAAGGCTATATACACGAAAAGAAAATCTGAGAACACCAAGTAAGGACCAATGGTGGGAATGTGTTCTGGGCCAAGGAGTAGAAGTAACCCATTTCAGCACAACTGAGATGCATTTTTTGTTTTTAAAGATGGAAGGCATGTACTTGATTTTTGGAACTGTTTGCTATTCCGTATTGTTTCTAAACACAGTTGATTTAAGCGTTTCCATTTTGAGAGAGATCCAGGCTATATTAACTGTTTAGAAGAAGGAAGCTCTCAGAAGGTGGAGCATATTGTGTATGTTCTAGAAAAACCATTGTGGTTTTTTGTTGTTAATTACACTGCGCTTAAAATTGGACAAATTAAAACATGGCCTGGGGCACCTGGGTGGCTCAGTCGGTTGGGCATCCGACTTCGGCTCAGGTCATGATCTCGCAGTCCGTGAGTTCAAGCCCCGCGTCAGGCTCTGTGCTGACAGCTCAGAGCCTGGAGCCTGTTTCAGATTCTGTGTCTCGCTCTCTCTCTGACCTTCCCCCATTCATGCTCTGTCTCTGTCTCAAAAATGAATAAACGTTAAAAAAAAAATTTAAAAAAAAAAAAAAAAATAAAAATAATAAAAAAAAAAAAAAAAAAAAAAAAAAAACATGGCCCAATCCTGGGACATTTTTAATGATGGTATTGATACAAAGCAAGGTTCACACTAAGATCTAGGCTAAAAGCTCTGTGGGAAATCGGTCTAGAGACCGATCATAGTACTATCAACTATCTTGTTCCAGGAGTTGGTAATTCCTGGGAAAATGAAGATAGAAATGAATGAAGAAAAAGAGTGCCAAGTCTGGACCAATGATGAGATTGGAGGGTGTCTGAATCAAAAACTTTGATTAAAGCCATCTGTGACTCTGAGGTCCATTATTTAAAAGTGGCCTCATATTTTCCTCTGTGGAAATGAGCTTAGAGCAGAATTTCTGAATGTTCAAATACCTTGATCATGGGTATACACACTTTATGGGAATAGCTTGAATTCTTGTAAGTAAATCATGAGTGAATACATGAAGAAATATATAAATGAGTAAATATAAAGAAACCTGGGTATAGGCCAATTATGAGAGTAGGTAATGAAACTGGGATTATTACACGTTTCTGAGGCATTGAATTCCAGTGAAATCTATTTGTAGGGGCTGTTGCCCCCTTTTTTGGAAGGAGTGGGTAGACAGATGCATGTAAGATTCAGCATCTTTGTTTGATATAGGTGGTTGCCTGCTGGTTGGTTGTTTGTATTTAGAAAAGGAAAAATTGCATACATAAATAATTCATTAAATGTTTAATTGGAAAAAGAATGAGCATAGTTCATATTAGAATGTGCCTTATGAACAGTTATTATTAATGTACCTCTGTTCATTGAGTTTTATTAAAAACAAGGAAAAAGATCTCATGTTTAAAGTTCTGTGGCTAATGTAGTAGACATGTGGAGACAAAACAATGCTATTCAAGTTTCCTGTCTAATATTAGTTAATTTCCAGATATTGATGAGTTGTTACATTTGAGTGGATTAAATGCTAATCACAGTTTTTAAAAGGGGGCAAAATGTGGCCCAGTAAGAAGCAAAAATAATCCTTATCTATACTTCTGATCCTCTCTTCCTAACTTGGTCATGGGCATGTAGTCCCTTGTACATGAAGAGCATTTGTATTCTGGGTTGTTCATGGATTTACCATTTTGTTTGTGTGTGTGTGTATAGGTGTGTGTGTTAGTATACTTGAATGTATGATCAACTATTCCACAAGGCATTCCATAAATGAATAAATAAAACAATGAACAGTTGAATTAACATATGAGTAGGGTGAAAGCATAGATCTTGGTGACAATATGCCATGAGTCACAAATTTAATGTCATCTATTTCTACACAAATTGAGTTCTTCAAAAAAAAGATTGTCTAGGCTCTTGCCTATATGGATAAGGGGTGTGTAGACAGATATGTGCAATAGTTTTTATTTTTATGTGATGAACTCAACAGTGTTCATTGTATTATTTAAAATTTATACTTAAATCAGCAAATTAAAAAGGAGTGATGTTCTTGGATCAGTGATGACAGTGAGAAGTGAATCAGCTTCCTGAGTAATTTTGTACCACACAACTGTTGTCCTTTAAATCAATCTAAATCTGGACTGTTCATTCTTTCGAATATTGACACTTGACTCCAGAATGGAGACCATGGCTGATTTAACCAGTCTCTACTGATGAAGATCTTGGCTGTTATCTTTCTGGGTAAGGAACCTAATGACTAAAGTAAAGAAGAGGCAAAAGATCTTGTCAATTGGGGTGAATTTTTCATTAGTGTTCACTGAATTATTTAAATGAAGTCATAGAGAAATCAGTGATATGAATGTGCTATGAAGCAAAGATTATGATTAATCTGATTCAGTACAATTGGGGTTAAAAATAAGACAGAAGACATTTTCTTCATTTTCAAAGTAGATTAATAATCCATCTTATTTTTGCACTGCATCTGGCTTCAACTTGTATCCAGTACTAAAATCTACGACCGCACTGTTGAACGTGGTTGTCCCTAGCCGCATGTGGCTATTTAAATCTAAAATAATTAAAGTCCAGTGAATTTTAAATTCAGCTCTTCGGTTGCACTAGCCCCATTTCAAGTACCCAGTAGCTACATGTGGCTTATAGTGACCCTATTAGAGAATGCAATATAGCACATTCGTATTCTGATGCAGAGTGCTATTGGGTAGCTCCTTGGTGAAGGAGTACACAGAAAGATGGCAGACGGTTGGAATAAGACGCAAGGATGTTAATTGATCCATACACACCTCACTGAGGGCCACTACTAAGGATATTTTTAGTTTATGGGAAAAGAGTCTGTAAATAGACCTTGGTCATATCCAAGGATCTTGTTCTTGTTTTTTTTTTTTTTTTTAAAGTCATGGACATTGATTTTATTACTGTTGATGAATCAATGTTGATGGATCAATGAAGGGATCCATAAACAAAGGTATAAATGAAGAAAAAAATGGATCAATGATGAGTACCCTGGGGTGTCTGAAATCAAGGATTTTGATTAAACCCTATAACTCTGAGGTCCGTTACAAGAAGATTCCTCTCTTTGGTCTCTATGGGAAATGAGTTTATTCTGGGAGTTAAAAATACTCAGGAGTTTTCTCTTGGGCTTTTAAGTATTGTATTTTCAGTAAATCAATGCATGAATAAATCAACAAACAAATAAATGAATAAAGACAAAATGGGTTATTTCTGGTCCAAATAGGAGAGTATGTAATGTAATATATATAATATAAAAATCAATGTTAATACATTTCTGAAGCACTGCGTTCAGTAAAATAAATGGATTAAAGCTGACCCTTTTGGGTAAAGAGAATTTAGATAAATGGATGTAAGAACCCATGTTGTTTTGCTGGGTTGGGTTGTTGTTTTTTTGTTTTACTAAGAGAAGAGCAAAACATGTACTTAAAATTAATTATCAATTAAATAACTACGTAATTGAAAGAGGGCTTACACATGGACTTTTGTTGAGAATGTGTCACATGGCCAGTTATAATTAATCCAACGATCTTCGCTATGTTTTTAATTAAAAAAAAAAAACAGGAAAAAGATCATCTGATCTTTTTTCTGTGCCTAAGGAGCATATGGACAGGCATTAATATTGTCTTGTTTCTGTGGATTCACAAATATTAATGATATTATTAAAAATGAATAAAAGAACAAGTAAATATATTAATCAATTATTTGAAAGAAGACAAAGCACGGACCATGAGGAGCATGTGTTCTGGAACAAGGAGAGTGATTAATCCAGTTCTACCAAACTGCTCTCCAGATAAAGAAAATAAGACTTAGGCTCTTAGATTTTGGGAATGGTGAATATGCTTAGATTGGCTTTCTTTTTGTGGCTTGGTGCAATTTCTTTAAAACAGCACAAGATAAGTGACTCCATATGTGACTATGTTAATACATACCTATGGAAAGGTGGGACAAGCGTGGGCAATTGCTGAGAATGTGCCTGAATCTAGGATTCAGGTTAATATAGTTCTTTCCAAGCAAGATTCGTTTAGAAGAAAGATATAGCTCTTGCCTGGCTGAGTAGGGGGCGTATAAACAGATAGGAGTGGTTGTCGTGGTTCTTATTATTTTTAACTGGTGTTGGTTTCCAAGGCATTCATTATATCAGTTAAATTTAATGCTTGAATCAATCAAGCAATAAATATGCTATTCAGAGTTTTAATACATAATGAGCACTAAGGTTTATTTCTAATCATTTATTGTTGACTTGAACGCATTTAAAATATTGGAATCTAGACTGTTCTATATCTATCGGTCCACCTATCATCTACATAATTGAACCTTTTTATTTTCATATTTGCTTTATACTCTACAGAATGGATGGACGATGAATCCATTATGGAGTACAGAAACATGTAAGTAACAGTCAAGGTAATTGCTTTTGGCTTGGTGGTTTGTCATGGGCGGTAACTCCGTTACTGAAAGGGAATAAATGGCTACATATACTAATAAAATGAATGAAGGTCATGTGTGGGCCAGTTCAGCACATCTGTGGTCAATTAAGGAGAAGAAAGCAAAACGATTTTATTCATTTTCACAGTTAATTATTCAATTAATGAATGGAAAACGTATTATTCAATTTGAATTTTGAGTCACAGTTGATTTAAAGCTCCCTTTATTTACAGAGGCATAGTTTGGTCACAGTGAAATAATAAAATGGGGTAAATATGAAGTATCATATTAATCAATACAGGAAACATTGTGGACAACTAGTGAAAGATATATATCAGGGAGGTCGGGGGGATGTAATTCTATACAGAAATGTTAGAGATATCCAAGGATCTTGTCTCAAGTTTACATGACCTTTAGGCATTTTATTATTATTAGGGAATTGATGAATTAATCATTTAGACTTGTACATATGACTGAACATAGTGAAGGCCAATTCTGGACCAATGATGATGATTGGTGGAGTATGAGTCCTGGATGATGGATACTATGTAACTGGAACTCTGAGGTCCAGCACGATACGAAATCTGGTCTATACCTTCTATTGGAAAGGATCCAATGGACAGATGTTAAGAATATTTAAGGTTCTTGTTCTTAGTTTGTGTGTTCATGGAATTTGATTCTATTATTGTGAAGGGATCAACAAAAAGAATCAAACAAGTCTATAAATAAAGCAAGAAAGTGAAGCCTTGTCCAGTTATGAAAATATATGGCAACGTCAGAAATAATATTTATATATTGAAAACACTGAATTCCATTAGGAAATAAGCGTCCTAAAGGTATTATCTCTTTGGCTAAGGTTAATATATGTACGGTGTAAATAATAGCCCATTTTCTTGTTTGGTCAGGGCCTTGTTCGACGTTGTTTGTTATCTCAAGAAAAAAAGCATCACAGTTTAATACATATCTAAAGGACAAGTTAAATGCAAGGGGGCATATAAGGATAATGGATGGAGAGAATATTTCAGTCTTTTTATCATCTGTTTTTGTACTCTCAGAATGGATGTGCCAGGCCAGTTGAAGCATCTCCATGGTCATGAGCTGTTTGTTGCCTAGGAGCATAGAGACCAGTGTGAGTATCATCAAATCTTGGTCTTGGTCTGAGAGGTTTTTAAAGGTCCAAGAAGGCCAACCATGGACTAGTGTACATACGGCATTGCCATGAGCAGTGTGTGGACAATGGCAAAATTCAGAATGATTAATGAGAGATATCATCAATGTGGTAAATGATCCTGTAGGTAGATATTACAGATACTTAAGACTATTATTCTTAAGGTTTTGTGATTCAGAGTTATTTACTTAATTATTAATGAAATGAGGAATTAATCAATAAGCAAATGTGGAAACGAGTGGAGAAGAAGAGGGCCAGTTCTGGACCAATGATGACCACTGGTGGCGTATGAATCACGGATGATGAATATTATGTGTCTGAAACTCTGAGGTCCAACCAATAAGAAATATAGTGTGTTCCTCCTGTTGGAAATAATTCCGTGGACAGATGTAAGGAGTACACAGGATTTCGTTCTTTTCCTACATGTACATAGTTTTGATTTCATATTTATAAATGGATCAATGATAGAACCATAAAGAAATATATAAATCAGTAAATATAAAAAGAAGAAGCATTGTTAAACTCCAAAAAAAAAATGTGGTGAGGCAAGAAATACTATTAATATGAGTTGAAATCACAGAAGTCCATTAAGAATTAATGGACCAACTGTGTTATCTCTGTGCAGGGATCATACAGGCACTGATTAATCACGGTCACTTTTGTTGTTACAGACCAGTCTCATGGGTGAGGTTCTTCATTTTGTTAAGGGGAGAATGTGTAAATATTATGAAAAAATAATAATCAAATGAATGAGTGAATGAAGTGTGAAAGCAAGGCTGAATGGAGAGACTGTCTCAATTTTTAAAATCATTTCTCCTGCTTTGTACTCCTCAGAATGGATGCAGTTAAGCTGATTATCTGTGGTTGCCTCCGTTGTCGGGAACACAGACACTAATGTGAGTAATGGTTACAGGGGTTTTAGTTTGAATGTTTACTTTTTAAAAAGTGCCTTAATAAGATGTATTTTGTATGAGCAGAGAAAGCCAACTGAGGCCCAATGATATTGGCTATATATATGCTATTATATGAGACATTGTGTTGATAAACCATGTATGACGCATTGAAGATAATTAATATAAGAAATATACTGATGTGGTAAGTGATTGTATAGGCGGATGGAAGGACATGTGATTGTATAGGGCGGATGGAAGGGACATTTAGTTCTTTTTATTTATTTTTTTAATTCATAGGTATCTGTTTTATTATCACCAGGGAATTGGTAAATTAGTTAATAAATATTGATGGCAATGAAGAAAAAGAGGCCCAAGCTTGGATCGATGATGAGGCTGGTGCCGTATGAATCACGCATGATGAATGATACGTGTCTGGAACTCTGAGGTCCAACACACAGGGAAATCTAGTCTACTGCCTCTTTTGGAAATGATCCTATAGGCAGATGTTGAGAATATACAAGGATCATGTTCTTAGCCTCTGTGCACACGGATTCTGGTTCTGTTATTATTATTGGCTATATTAAAATTATAAGTAGCCAATAAACAAATAGAAATAAATATGAATAAGTAAAACGTTGGTGAATTATGAAAATGTGTCATGAAGTAAGAGAATCTATTAATATATGTTGAAAACACTGAGCTGCTTAAGAAGACATGGTTCAAAGGTGTTACTTCTTTGGCTAATGATTATACAGGAAGTACAAGTAACCATCATTGTTCCTGTTCTGGCTCAGTGGCAAATTTGATGTTCGCCTTTTTTTTTTTTAATGTTTATTTATTTTTGAGAGACAGAGTGTGAGTGGGGGAGGGGCAGAGAGACAGGGAGACACAGAATCCGAAGGAGGATCCAGGCTCTCAGCCGTCAGAGCCCACGCAGAGCTTGAACTCACGAGTGTGAGATCATGACCTGAGCCGAAGTTGGCCACCCAACTGACTGAGCCACCCCAGGCACCCCCGATATTCACTTTCTTAAGAGAAATATTAATACATATTACCACCAAATAATTAATACCTAAATTACTCACTAAATAAGAGGTTAAATGCAAGGATTGCATAGAGAGGTGGAGAGATTGTGTCTCAGTTGTTTGGTTTTTTTTTTTTTTGGTTTGTTTTTCTGTTCTGTCTGCTTTGTACTTCTCAGAGTGGGCACACCAAGGTGATGAAAGCCATCTGCCATGGTTACAGGCTCTATATGTAGGAGATGGAGACCAGTGTAAGTACAAAGTTCTTATCTTATTTTTGCTGATTTGTTTAGCATGTTGACTGTAATATTAAAAATATTTAAATATATAAAAAAAGGCCAGCCCCATGATAAATATGAAATTGACATGAGACATTATATTGATTAACCAGTGTTTGCAACATGGTAGATTATTGATAAAATATATATTCAAGGAGGTGGCAGTGATTCTATGGACAGATGTTAGGGATACTTGGGGGTCTTATTTTCAAGTGTTTTTGATTCATAGATATTTTATAGTTATGGATTTATTGATAATCACTGATAAATGTAGAAGTGAGTGAAGAAAAAGAGGGCCAGTTCTGGACCAATGATGACCACTGGTGGCGTAGGAGTCATGGATGATGAATACTACGTGTCGGGAACTCTGAGGTCCAACAAAATAAGAAATCTAGTCTCGTTTCTCTGTTGCAAGTGACCATATTGACAGGTGTTAGTAACAGACAAGGATCATGTTCTTGTTCCTTGTATTCATGGATTTTAATTCTTTTAGTATAGAGAAGCGAAAGAATCAATAATCAAATACAAATAAACATGAATAAGGAAAGGATTGTAAAATATGTAACTTAAGAAATACCTAAGTGGTTGAGTAAATGAAATGTGGAATGCAACGCCAAAGAAAATAAGGTCTAAGGGTTTTTTTTTTTTTTTTTTTTTAAATATCACCTTCTGTGTTTTGCACTTCTCAGAGTGGATGCCCTGGAGCTAATTTAAGGATTCTTCCATGGTCACAAGGCGTCTGCTTGTCTCTGTGTGTTTGGTGTATAGAAATGTGAGTTTTTATGGGTATATACTTTGTATTTGAAAGTTATGAAATATAATAAAAGAAAGCCACCCATGGTCCATTGATAAATATGGAATTGATATTGCATTGCATTATATTGATTAATCCCCATATGAAACTTTGAGGGTGATTAATCAAGAACATATATTGATATAGTAAATGATTGTATGGACAGATAGGACTATTCAAGGCCTGTGGTCTAGGGTTTTTTTTCTTTTTTTTACTTATAGGTATTTATTTTATTATTTATTATTTGATGAATTAATTAATAGACAAAGGTAGATAAAAATGGAAAAAAAGGCCAAGGGTGGACCAATGATGATGGCTGGTGGCGTATGACTCGTGGTTGATGATTACGTGTCTGGAACTCTGAGGTCCAGCGTAAAAAGAAATCTAGTTGATTATCTCTGTTGGAAATGATCCTATAGACAATTTTAGGATTTCACAAAGTTCTTGTTTGGGGGTCCTTATGTTCATGAATTTTGATTCTATTGTAGTAAGTGAATCAACAAAAAGATCAATATAGAAATATATATAAAAGAAGATGGAGGGGTGAAGCATTGTACAGTTATGAAAAATGTAGTAAGAAGAATAAGAGAGAAATAGTTCAAGGTGTTACCTTTAGATAACGATGTTATAGATAATATAAACAATGGCCAATATTCTTGTTCTGGGTTAATGGAAAGCTCAATGTTTTTCTCGATAAAAAGTTAAATGCATATTACCCCAAATTAATATACAGCTTAATTACCGGGTAATGAAATGTAGACACAAGGATCAATAGAGAAAATGTACCAATCATGTTATTATCTACTCTGCTTTCTACTTTTTAGAATGGACACATCCAAGGTGGTTTAAATAGTATGCCTGTAGGAACATGGAAACCAACGTGAGTAACAGTCAATGTTTTCATCTCACTTTGGGTGGTTTCTTTAGGGGATTCTCTGTAATATTTAAAAGCAAGTATTCAATATAAGAGAAAAGACCAGTCATGACCCAGTCATGAATTTGGAAATTTGTGAAACATGATGTTGATTAATCTACTTGTACAACAATGAGGATGAATAATGGGAGGCATTTTAACGAGGCAATGATTCTAAAGAAAAGTGATAGGGATACCGAAGGCCCTTGTCCTTGGGCTTTTGTGATTCATAGTTAGTTACTTAATTACCGTAGTGAACCGATGAGTTAATTTTTTAAAAATGTATATGCGAATAAAGAAAAAGAGATCCAAGCGTGGACCAATGATGACAGCTGGTGGCGTATGAGTCATATACGATGACTGCTACGTGTCTGGAAGTCTGAGGTCCAACACGATTGATGTTAGGAATATACAAGGTTATTGCTCTGGTAACCATGGATTCGTGAATTTCTGTATTATTAATATAAATGAATGGATCAATGATAGAACCAATAAATAAATCTATAACTAAATAAAACCATGGAAGAAGTCTTATCAACCATGGATATATGTGTAGTGAGGCAGGAACTACTATTAATGTAAACTGAAGAAACTGATAGAGGTTAAGAGATAAACGGATCAAGGGTGTTACCCCTTTTTCTAAGGATCATAACATTACATTTATATTTATGTTTGTTATATGTGTATTAATTAGGAAAAGTAATAAATACCTTTATGAATGAGTAAATGAAATGAGGAAAACAGGACCGTTTAGAGAAGTCCTCAATTTATTTTATCATCTTCCCTGCTCTGTACTCCTCAGAATAGGTACATGCGTGAAGTTGGGTTGAAGCATCTTTCATGGTCACGAGCTCTGTGGTTGCCTTGTCTAATGAGCATAGAAGCCAACGTGAGTAAGAGTTAAAGTTCATGTCTTTGAGAATTTATTTTCAGGTACTCACTGTATTGTTAAAAGTGTGAAATATAATAAGAAATGCCAGCCATCATGAATGATAAATGTGGGGTTTATCTGCTGCGTGATAAGTATTAGTCCACATATGGAACTTTGATGATCATTCACGAAATAGATATATCAATGTGGCAGATGATCCTACAGGCAGATATAGAATATTCATTGCTCTTATCCTTGGGCGTTTGTGAATCACGGCGTTTTAAGAGTTAATATTAGTGAATTCATGAATTGGGCAGTTACCTTATGCAGATGAGAATGAGGAGGAAGGAGGCCCAGATCTGGACCAATGATGATAGTTGGTGGCGTATGAGTCATGGATGATGAATATTACGTGTCTGAAACTCTGAGGTCCAATAAAAAGAAAGATCATCTCTTGCCTCTTTTTGCCATGATATCATAGACAAATATTAGGAAAAGAAAAGAATAATTTTCTTGCTTTGTGTTTGTGAGTTTTGATTTTGCTGTACAAAATAGCCCAAAGAGGTGATCCGTATACAAGTATAAATAAGTTGAAATGAAGAGAGTGAAGCAAGTTTGCTCTTAATATACATGGTGAGGCGATAAAAGCCATTAACATATACAGAAAACACTGCAGTTCATTGAGAAAACGTAAGTGGTTCACATGTCTTACTCTTTGGCTAAGAATGATACAGAGACCACGAAGAACAGCCAAAGTTCCTATTCTGTGTTAGTGTTAGACTTGATATTGTTCATTTTTTAAGAAAAAAATAATAAATACGGTCCCAATTCACTGTATTCCTAAAGGACCCACTGAATGTAGATAGGATGTGTGGGTCGATAGAGAGTATCTCAGTCTCGTTTTCTGTTCTGCTTTGTATTATTCCTCAGCATGGATGCACTTGAACTCACCTAGGTGTTTGGCCGTGATCGGATGCTCCATGGATGCCCCTTGCGTGTAAGAGGATGGAGACCAATGTGAGTGGCAGTCAGATTCTCCTCCTAGTTTAGGTGGTTTGTACAGGATATTCAGGGTCAATTAAAAATTTGAGGAAGTCCAAACACAGCTCAATGGCAAATATGGCATTGTCATGAAACACGCTAACTAATCAATATTGTCCACAATGAGGATCATTAGTGAAATAACTGTAAAGATTCAATAGGCAGATGCTAGGGATACTTAAGGATCTTGTCCTTGAGTTTTGTGATTCCCAGATACTCGTTTTATTATTACTAATTGCGTAATAAATTGACATCAAGCAAATGCAAATGAGAATGAAGAAAAGGAGACCTGAGCGTGGACCCATGATGACAGCTGGTGGCGTATGAGTCACATACGATGACTGCTACGTGTCTGGAAGTCTGAGGTCCATCCAACACAAAAATATCTAGTCAGTTTCCTCTGCTCAAAGTGTTCCCATAGACAGATATCAGGGATATACAACGACTTTGTTCTTATTCATGAGTTTCTAGAAATATTATAAAATACACATTTTATAATAAATAAACATTTTATACAAATGTATATATGAACGAATAAAGATGAAGAAGGTTAAGTATTGTTCATTATTAAAACAAGTTGTGGGAGAAATAGTAGTTTTTCTTCAAATATTTATTTATTTATTTATTATTTATGTTTGTTTATTTTGAGAGAAGGAGAGAGAGAGAGGAAGAGAGGGGGAGAGAAAGAGCACGCATGAGTGAGCAGGGGAGGGACAGAGAGAGAATCCCAGGCAGGTGGGGCCTGATGCAGGGCTTGAACTCATGAATCATGAGATCATGACCTTAGCTGAATTCAAAAGTCAGATGCCCAACCGACTTGAGCCACCCAGGTGGCCCTCAAATTTTTATTTAAATTCTAGCTAGTTAACATACAGTGTAATATGTTTCAGGAGTAGAATTTAGTGATAGAAATAATACTACTGTAAGTTAGAATGGATAATAAATGGATTCAGTGTATTTAATTAATTAATTAATTTATTTATTTAGAGAAAGAGAGAGAGAAAGATAGAGAAAGCACGAGTTGGGGAGGGGCAGAGAGAGAGGGAGAGAGCGAATCCCAAGCAGGCTTCACCATGTCAGTGCAGAGCCCGACTCTGGGGCTCGATCTCAGGAATCGTGAGTTCATGACCTGAGCTGAAATCGAGAATCCGATGCTTCACCGACTGAGCCCCTATTTTATATTTTTGACTAAGGATGACGTAGACAGTGATCAGTGATAGTTAATTATGGAGTCATGGGAATAAAAGGAATATAGTCGATGATACCGTAGTAGTTTTGTGTGGTAGCTACACTTGGGGTGAGCACAGCGTGAGGTAGAAAGAAATTGGATCACGTGTTCTGCCCCTGAAACGAATGTAAAGTTGTGTGTCAACTATACTCAAATAAAAAACAATTTCAATGCCGTGATGCAGATATACCTTGAAAACATTACGCTAAGTGATAAAAGGCAGACAGAGAGGGTCACGTCGTGCACGACTCCACTTATATGAAATATCCCAAACACATGAATCCACAGGGAGAGAACAAGGATTGGTGGTTGCCAGGGCCTGGGACCCAGACGAGTAGGGAGAGACTGCTTAACGCATATGGTATTTTATTTTGGAGTCATGAAAGTATTTTGAAACTAGGTAGAGGTGGTTGGTGGTTGCGGATATTGTGAAAATACTAAGTGCTGCTGTTTTGTTAACTTTATTTATTATTATTATTATCATTTTTAAAGATTATTTCTTTTGAGAGAAAAAGAGAGCGTGAGCAAGGGAAGGGCAGAGAGAGGGAGAGAGAGAATCCCGAGCAGGTTCCATGCCGATGGCATGGGGCTCAATCTCATGAACTGTGAGATCTTGACCTGAGCCAAAATCAAGAGTCAGATGCTTAACCACTGAGCCACCCAGGTGCCTCATGGTTTGGTAACTTTAAATAGCTAATTTTACCTAAATTAAGAAGAGAGACCTTTATAAGAAAAGTGGATTATTAAACTGAGAAACTTAGACATTTGATGTTTATCTTATAGAAGGAAAACGAAATGTTACCATACGTTGATAAATAACTAAATGACTACCTATATGAATGGTGGAAAGTATGGGTCAATGGAAAGGATGTCTCAATCTTGCTATCGCCTTTTCTACTTGGTACTATTCAGAATGGAACCCCAGGCTGATTTTAGCTTCTGCTCTGATCAAGATCGACATGTTGCTTCAGTGTTGGAGAGAGACCAAGGTGCGTACCGGTCAAAGAAGTCATCTTAGATTAGGCCATTTGTTAAAAGGTATACATTGAATTATTAAAAAGTATGGAACATAATTTGAAGAAGTTAACTATGTCCCAGTGAGAAATATGATACAAAACGTGATATTGATTCGTCAGTGAAATGCAACATAGAGGCCCGTTAATGAAATTAATGAAATAGAATCAGTCTATGTGGGAAATGACTCTACAGAGAGATTTTATTTTATTTTTAAAAAATTTTAATGTTTTATGTATTTTTGAGAAAGAGAGAGAGAGAGAGAGAGAGCGAGAGAGAGAGAGCACGTGTGTAAGGGAGGGAGGGCAGAGAGAGGAAGACACAGAATCCGAAGCTGGCTCCAGGCTCTGAGCTGTCAGCACAGAGCCCGATGTGGGGCTCACACTCACAAGCTGTGAGATCGTGACTTGAGCCAAAGTCAGATGCTTAACCGACAGAGCCACCCAGGCGCCCCGGTTCTCTGGAGAGATTTTAGACATTGGAAAGGATCTTCTTGGATTTTGGGAATCACGTGTTTATTTTATTATTATTAACGGCTTAATGATTTATTTGATAGCAATGCAGACATGAATGAAGAAAAAGACATCCAAACCAGAGCCAGTGATGGCAAATGGTGGCACGTGCATATGGATAATATGTGCCTGGAGTACTAAGGTCCAACACAAGACATAATTAGTCAGATCCCCCTTTTGGACGTGCTCCTGTAGACACGTACTAGAAACATACAAAGATCACGTTCTTACTCTGGTCTTTATCAATTTAGATTTATTATTATAAGTGGATCAATAATAGAACCACTAGTGAAATATAAACAAATAGATAAAAAGAGAGTGAAGCATCGTCCAGCTGTAAATGTATGTGAAAACACCGATACCCCTTAAGGAACAAACGTATCAACGGTGTCACCTCTTTGACCAAGGGTCATAAAAACTCGTACGTAAGAGTCAGTTTGAGTTTTTAGGTCAGTCTCGAATCTGAGGTTGTTCCTTTGGTTCACGGAAAGAAAATTAATAAATATCTAAATGATAGGATGAATGAAATGTGGAAAAGAAGAATCGTTTCAGGTCAGGTCTCATATATCACATACTCTGTTTTCTATTCCCCAGGATGGACATACTCAGGCTGATCGAAGAATTCTTCCATGGTCACAGTCCCTGTGGTTGCACCTGTGTTCCAGGTGTGCATAGCCCAACGTGAGTAGCAAAGTTCATGTTTTCATGTGACAGGCTTTAAAAATGGGGGTATTTACTGTATTGTTAATAGAATGAATAGAATTCAAAAGGCTAGCCATGGCCGATGATAAATATGGAAGTATTACCAAGTATTATGTTTATGAACCCATTTATGATAGACTAAGACTAATGAATGAGAGAGAGATATCAGTATGATAGATGAATCTATGGACAGATATGGAATATTCAAGGTCTCTTATTCATTTTTGTGGTGAATCTTAGGGTTTTCAAAATTAATATTAGTGAATTCAGCCATTAATGAAATGACATCCAGAAAATGAAGAGGAAGAGACTGAAATATGGACCAGTGATGACGGCTGGTGGCGTAGGAGTCATGGACGATGAATACTACGTGTCTGGAACTCTGAGGTCCAACAGGAAAGGAAATATGGTCTCTTACCTCCGCTTGAAATTCTTCTATGGACTGATTTTAGGAATATAAAGGGACTGTTTTCTTAGATTGTTTTCTTGAATTTTGATTGTTTTACTATCAATGGATCAATTCAAGAACCAAGGTACAAATATTAATAAGTCAAAATGAGGCGCGTGGAGCATATGCACTCAGTATACGTGGTGAGGCAATAGAAACTATTCAAATATATTGAATATACTGAATCCCATTAAGGAGAATGAATGGCTCATGGGCCTCACCTCTTTAGTGAACAGTGATAGAGAAGTTCTCATTCGGGGTCTATAGCAAGTAGGAGGTTACTCATTTTTTTAATAAAAAAAATACTAAACATTATTCTAAATTGGTGTATTTCCAAATGATTGACTCGATGTAACGTGGAATGTGCGGAACGATGGACATCATGTTTCAGTCTTGTTTATACCTACTTTGCTTTGTGCTTCTCAGAAAGAAAACACCTGAGCCGATTTAAGCATCACCATGTTTAGGCACTCCAGGGTAGCCT
This sequence comes from Prionailurus viverrinus, assembly GCF_022837055.1. NCBI lineage: Eukaryota > Metazoa > Chordata > Mammalia > Carnivora > Felidae > Prionailurus > Prionailurus viverrinus. The sequence goes on from NC_062566.1 coordinate 138,818,699, forward strand.
CTTGTGTGGGAGCATGACGTCCAACGTGCGTAATCGTCAAATTTCTTGTCTTGGTTGGGAGGGTTTGCTCAGGGTGTCACTGGAATTATTTACAAAGTCTTTAACATAAGAGAAAAGGCCAACTATGGCCCAGTGACAAAGTCGAAGCTGTATGAGACATTATGTTGATCAACCTACCATTACCGTAATGAGGACGGTTAATGAAGAAGTGTATTAGACGCCGATTCTCAAGAAAAATGATAGAAATACTGAAGGCTTTTGTCCTCGCTTTTTGAGATTCATAGATCCTTATTTAGTTACTATGAATAGATTGGTGAAGTAACATAGGAACAAATGGAGGTGAAAAGGACAAAGTGGACCAGTCCTGGACCGATGATGACAGCTGGTGGCGTAGGAGTCCTTCACGATGAATGCTACGTGTCTGGAAGTCTGAGGTCCACCACAAAGGGAAATCTAGCCTATTTTCTCTTTTTTCAGATGATCCTATGGTTCGATGTTAGGAATATGCAAAGAAATGGTTCTTGTCATTTTGGATTCATGGATTTCTACATTATTAACCTAAATGGATCAGTGACAGAACCAATAGAAAAATCTCTAAATAAATAGGGGACGAAGACTTATCCACTGTGAATATATTTGGTGAGGCAAGGAATTCTGTTAATACAAACCAAGGAACCTGATGCAGGCTGAGAAATAAACGGACCAAAGGTGTTAGCTCTTAGATGTTAGCAGGTAGATGCTGACACTGAGAAGCAATGTTCAATTTTGTAAGCCTGGGTCATTCTCAGGTTGCGGGTGTTAATTTTGTGATATATATGCTTATAATTTCATATGTATACATGTTGTTAAAAAATAATACCCAGGCAGCTGGAAAGATGAAATGAGGAAAATAAGACTAGTAGAGAAGTTTCAGTTTTTAATTGTCCACTCTGGGTTACACTCCTCAGAATCAACACATTCCAGCTGATTCAGATTTTTCATGGTCAAAAGGTCTCTGTGTTCGGGCCATGGGGATGAATGTGAGTAAAGGTTACAGTTCTTGTATTTGTTTAAGCAGTTTTTAATTTCTATTTATTTATTAAAAATTTTTTTAAATGTCTACTATTTTTGAGAGAGAGACAGAGCACGAGTGGGGGAGGGGCAGAGAGAGAGGGAGACAGAATCCGAAGCAGGCTCCAGGCTCCGAGCTGTCAGCACAGAGCCCAACATGGGGCTCGAACCCATGAACTGTGAGATCAGGACCTGAGCCGAAGTTAGTTGCTCAATGGACTGAGCCACCCGGGCGCCCCAAGCAGTTTTTTTTTCTTTAAAAAAGGTATTCACTGTATTGTTAAAAGTGTGAAATATAATTTAAAACACTAAACACGGGAACCGATAAATATGGGCTATAACATTTGCTAATGCATATGGGAAGTGTTGATGATGATGATCCTATAGGCAGACGTAGAATATTCACTGCTTTTATTATTGGATCTTTGTGAATCCCAGGGTTTTAAAAATTATCATTAATAGGTTAAGGAATTAGTGAAGTTACATACATGAGAATGAAGAAAAAGAAGCCCAGATCTGGACCGATGATGATAGGTGGTGGCGTATGAGTCATGGATGATGAATATTACGTGTCTGAAACTCTGAGGCCCAATCAAAAAACCAAATAAAGTCTCTTCTGTGTGAAGCGGTCTTATGTACCGATGTTGGGGGGGTAGGGGGAAGGGCCCTTTTATTGGTTTATTTTCATGACTTTTGATTCTACTGTAATAACTGGCTAAAAGTAGAATCAATCTGCAAGTGTAAATGAGATTAAGAGGGCGAAGCATGTCTATTCTTTGTAAAAATTAGTAACGTTTATTGAGAATATTGAAGTTTATTAAGAAATGTAAGTGTTTTCAGTGTCTTGCCTCTTTGGCTAAGAATGATACAGACAGTAAATCACAGTCAACATTCTTGTTCTTAGTCTGTGTCAAGTTTGATAATGCCTCGTTTGTTTAGAGAAAATAATAAATATGACCCTGATGTACTATATTCCTAAGTGACAGACTAAGTGAAGTTAAAATAGTCGCATCAACAGAGTGTCTCTCAATCTTGTTATGTGCTCTGCTTTTTATTCCTCAGGTGGACACACGTGAACTGATTAAGCACTTGGCTGTCAACAGGGGCTCCACTGGTCGTCCTTATGTTGGTGCATGTAGACCAAGGTGAGGACTAGTCAAATCTATCTCTTGGTTTGGGTTGTTTGTTTAGAGCGTTCATTGTAACATTGTGAAATGGTATTAAGTATATTCAAAGAGGCCTAACCAGTGCTTTGAGGATAAATATGGATGTGATATGCAATGTTCTGTTGATTAACAGGTATTTGTATCAGTGAAGATATTTAATGAAGGAGGCATATTCAGGGAGGCGAATGATCCTATAGATAGACATTAGGGACATTAAGGCTCTTGTCCTTGAGTATTTGTGATAGATAGATATTTATTTTATTGTTATCAGTGAATTGATGAATCGAGGAATAAACAAATAAAGACAGAAGGAAGGAAAGGGAAAGTCAAGGCTGGACCACTGATGACCACTGGTGGCGAATGAGTCATATCTGATGTCCATTCCTTCTGTTTGACGTGGTTCAGTAGACACTTGTCAAGATTATACAAAGATCTTGTTCTTGGTCCTTGGGTTCGTGAATTTCACAATATCTTATTATGAAGGAATAAATAAATGTATAAAATAAGGAGGAAGAGACTCAAGTAGTGTTCATTCTTAAAATGTATAGTATGGGAAATAATACTAATATGAATTGAAATTGATATTAAATGGATTAAGTGTACTGCATCTTTGACTAAGGCTGATATAGACTATGATAAGGAATCATTACTTCTCTGAGTCAGAACTCTGATGTGTAATTTGTTAAGATGAAAATAACCTAAATGTTACCATTAATAAATAAATACCCAAATGACCATGTATATGACGGCCAGAAATAATGAATCAGTGGAGAGAATGTCTCAGTCTTTTTATCATTTTCTCTGCTGGCTACTCTTCAGAACAGATGCCCCAAGGAGATTTCAGCTTCTGTCATGGTAAAGATTGTCAAGAGACCAAGGTGAGTAATGGTCAAAGTTCTAGTCTTCGTTTGGGTCATTTGTTTCCCATCCAAGTACTAACCAGGCCCGACCCTGCTTAGCTTCCGAGATCAGACGAAATCGGGCACATTCAGGGTGGTATGGCCGTAGACAATGGGTCATTTGTTTAAAGGTATTTATGGTAGTATTAAAATGGAATAAATATAATAAAAATTTAATGATGTCCACATGTAAATATAATATGAAATATTATATTAATTCTTCAATAACGGAATATGTTAACCAATCAACCTTAAAGTTGATTACTCAAAGAGATATAGTTAGTCCATGTGGGAAATGATTCTATGGACTATGATCAGAATATTCAAATATCTTCTTGTTGGGTTTGGAAATCATATATTATATTATTATCAATGAATTAATAGCCTATTCAATATAAATGTAGAAATGAATGAAGAAAAAGACATTCAAATATAGACCAGTGAGCACAACTGGTAGCATGTTAATTAGGAAAAATGAATGTCTGGAGCTCCAAGGTCCAACACAAAACATAGTTAGTTGAGTTCCTTTCTTGGAAATGATACTATAGACAGATATCAGAAATATACAAAAATCATGTTTTTTTTTTCAACGTTTATTTATTTTTGGGACAGAGAGAGACAGAGCATGAACAGGGGAGGGGCAGAGAGAGAGGGAGACACAGAATCAGAAACAGGCTCCAGGTTCCGAGCCATCAGCCCAGAGCCTGACGCGGGGCTCGAACTCACGCACCGCGAGATCGTGACCTGGCTGAAGTTGGACGCTTAACCGACTGCACCACCCAGGCGCCCCAAAAAATCATGTTTTTATTTGGGTTCATAGATTTGGATTTTATTATTACTAGTGGATCAATGATGGGACCATTAAACAAATAAAAAATAGAGAAAGAAGAAGAATATTACACATTGCCCAACATGGGTGAGGCAAGAAATATTACAAATAACAATGAAAAAAGACACTGATGCCTCCTAAGAAATGAATGAATCTTTGCCTAAGGATCATATAAACTCTGATAAGTAAGAGTCAGTTGTATTTCCTGGGTTAGTCTCGAGTTTGTTTCCTCTGTTAAGAGAACAAAAATCTACATCATGAACATTTTACAGGTACCTGAATGACTAAGTAAATGAAATGTGGTTCGCAAGAGGCAATGGGATAAGGTCCCAGTTTCCTTCATCGTCTGCTCTGCTCTGTACTCCTCAGAATGGATGCACTCACGCTGATACAGGTGCTTCCATGGTTACATGCTTTCTGATTGCATACGTGTGTTTGGAGCATAGAGACCAATGTGAGTAGTGGTTGAAGTGTTTGTCTTTCTAGTGTCCTTTTTTTTTTTTAAGGTGTTAACTATATATCGTTAAAAAGTACAAATCGTAATCAAGTAGGGACGACTATGGAATTGATTCTATTGATTAGTAGGGGTTGATTGTATTGATTAATGCATACACGAAAAACACTAATTAATGAGAGCAATACATCGATCCTATTTGTCTCCTATAGGAGAGTGAAAATGATCTTACAGACGGATTAGAGATATTAAGCCTCTTTTTGTGTTTTTGTGAATAAGAGGGTCTTGAAATTATTATTAGTGAATTAATGAATTAGTCGATAAATAACGTACAACTGAATGAAGGAAAAGAGGGACAATAATGGATCGATGATGACCACTGGTGGCGTATGAGTCCTATACGATGAATACATGTCTGGAACTCTGAGGTCCAAATGAAAGGCAATCTAGTCCAGTGCCCTTTGTGAAGCGATACCATTAGACAGATACCATGAATTTAAAGGGATCATGTTTTGGGTTTATGTTCATGCATTCTCTATTTTTATAATCAGATCAAGGAGATAATCAATAATGTATAAACAAGCAAAGATTAAGGTCATGAAGCATTGTCCAATTACAAAAATATGTGGTGAGACAAGAAATGCTATTAATATATATTGAAAACACACTCCCATCCACCAATAGTAAATGATACAGAGGTGTTGCCTCTTGGGCTAAGGCTTGTATAGCTGTAGTGTTAAATAGTAATTGGCAATGTTCATAATCCATGTCAGCGGCAAGGTCATTATTGTTCTTTTATTAGGAGAAATTAAATAAACATTCCTCCCAACTGCAGATTCCCGAAATGACCCACTAAATGAAAGCTGGAATGCAAAGACCAGTGGAAATTAGGTATCTAGCTTTTTGTTATCATCTGCTCTGTTCTCTGCAGAGTAGATGCACTCAAGTTGATTTAAGCATCTTCCATGATCAGAAGTTCTATGGCTGCATCTATGTGTTAGTGGAAATCAAGAGAAGTAAGAGTCAGTGTTCTCTCAGTTTGGGAGGCTTGTTTAAGGGTATTCGCTGTGGTATTAAAAATGTGAAATATAATCAGCGAATGCCAACCATTGCCCCCAAATGCCACTAACATGAAGCATTGTGTTTATTAATCCATATACAACACATTGAGGTCAGTTAATGAAAGAAATGAATTGCTCGGGGAAATAATTCTATAGACAGATGTTACAGATTAGTTCATGGCAACCGTACACTAATGATAAAGAGTTTGAAATGAGCATGTTCGCTAATCCATACTCAATACTGAGGTCAGTTAGCAAAGCAGATCTAGACTATTTTCCCTGTAGAAAATGATTTTATGTACCGAAGTTAGGGGTATTAAAGCTATTTTTAATAATCTCATGGGTATTTTTTATTAGTGAATTAGTGAATTAATCTCTAACAAAATTATAATTCAGTGAAGAAAAAGAGTGATATCTGGACCAATACTGAGGGCCAGTAGCATACGAGGCAAGGTTGAAGAAGGCTGATCTACAACTTTGTGATCCAATGCAAATCCAGTGCAAAAAGAAATCTAGTCCATTGCTTCTGTGATAAATGGTCCTGTAAGCAGTAGTTAGAGATATTCAAGAATATTATTCTTGGGCTTTTGAGTTTCACAAATATTGACTGCTTATTAAAAATTAATCAATGTAATAATAACTAAAAATGTATGAATGAAGGAAGGGAAAATAGGGCCAAATGTGGAATAGCTATAGCATATGTAATGAAACTAACATCATTACCAATCCATTTCTAAGGAACAGAAGTCCATTAAAAATTTATGAAGGCGTTTACACCTCATCAGAAGGGATGTGTGGACAGAGGTGTGTAATTGTTGATGTTCATGTTCTGTGCTGTCTTTGGCTTGCAGGTGTTTTTGTTTTCATTTTTTAATTGAGAAATAGGGGAAGCATGAAAATTTTCTATTTGCAGCAACATGGATGGATCTATAGTGTACTATGCTAAGTGAAATAGGTCAATCAGAGAAAGACAAATACCATATGATCTCATTCATTTGTGGAATTTAAGAAACGAGACAGATGAGCATGGGGGACAAAAACAAAGAGGCAAACTATAAAACATACTCTTAACTCTAGAGAACAAACTGAGGGTTGCTGGAGGGGAGGTGGGTGGGGAGATAGGCTAAATGGGTGATGGGTATTAAGGAGGGCACCTGTTGGGATGAGCATTGGGTGTTCTATGTAAGTGATGAATCACTAAGCTCTACTCCTGAAACTAATATTACACTATATGTTAACTAATTGGAATTTGTATAAAAACTTGAAAAAAAAAAGAGATCCAAGCAAGGGCCAATGATGTGAATGGAATGCATTCTGAATGTGTCTTGTGGTTAAGTCACTTCTGTACTATTGAAGTTCATTTCAAAAGGAGATTTGGTATATTACATCCACGAGAATAAATCTATAGCTAGACAGTAATTTGGAAGAATCTAATCATGGAATCCTGGGAATTTATTGCATTATTCTAAGGGAATAAATGAACAAAACCAGTAGATGACACATAGGTAGGTACATAGGTAAATAGATGAAGAGAGTAATTAATGCTGGATTAATTGGGAAAAATGTTGCAAGGTTGACATTTTTGTTTATACAATTGGGAAACATTGCAGTATATTAAGAAATCAGTAGGTTAAAGGTTAACCCCTCTGGGTTGGCGTACTACAACTCACTTGAGTGAGCACCAAAATCACCTGCAAGAGTGGTTAAACTATAGATTTCCAGTCCCACCCTCAGCATTTCTGCTTTGGCGGGATTCAAGGTTGGGGGGAGGGATCCAAGGATCTGCATTGCAAGTATGTTCGCACACTGATAATGCGTCATTTAGAAACAACGGTTTGAGAATCACTGCTTTAAGTCAGATGTATGTAATAGTTAATGCCCTTGCTTTGGATCAGTGGTAAGTACCAGGCTGTTTATTTTATTAAGACAAAAAAGAGAGGAAAACTAAGAAACAGACTGTTAACTACAGAGAACACACTGGTGGTTACCAGGGAGGAGGTGGTGGGGGGGGGGTAAAAATAGGTGATGGGGATTAAGGAGTGCTCCTGTGATGAGCACCCAGTGTTGTAGGGAGGTGTTGAATCACTCCATTCCACACTTGAAACTAAGTAATACTAATACTAATACTAATACTAATACTAATACTAATACTAATACTAATAATAATGAAAAACAAGGAGCAAGGTAATAGATCCATTAATTAATAAATATCTGAAACTTCAAGCAAATGAAAGGAGAAAGCATGATTCAATGGAGAAAATAGCTCATTCTTTTAACATCATCTTTATGCTCTGCAAACGGATGCACTTGAACTGATTACACATTCTGTGTAGACTCCAATGATGAGGAACCATCGTTTATGATTAATTTTTAAAAAATGTTTACTTATTTATTTTGAGAGAGAGAGAGGGAGAATGAGTGGGGGAGGGGCAGAGAGAGAGAGAGAGAGGAAGAGAGAATCCCAAGCAGGCTCCATGCTGTCAGCACAGAGCCCAATGCAGGACTCGATCTCATGAACCATGAGATCATAACCTGATCTGAAATCGAGAATCAGATGGTTAACCAACTAAGCCACCCGGGTGCCCCTAAAGTTTATGATTACTTTGATTTAGTATTACTTGGGATGATTTTATTTTATTTTTTAAGTTTTTATTTAAATTCCAGCTAGTTAATGTACAGTGTAGTATTAGCTTCAGGGGTACAGCATAGTGATTCAGCACCTCCATAGGTCATCCTGGGCTCATCACACGCGTGCCCTCCTTAATCCCCATCGCCTCTTTCTCCCATCCCCCACCCACCTCCCCTACTTGGGATGATTTTAAAAATAGATCAAATCCATGTCACTCCTTTTTATAACTCTTTAAATTTCTATTTCAGTGTCTCCCTAAACACTCCTTAACTGATAAAGTCGTAAACTATTTTTGTTATGAGGACGAAGTACATAGGAGATGGAAGTAATAGTCAGTGTCTTAGTACTGATGGGAGTGGTCTAGATATATAAATATGCAAATTACATGAAAAAGGCAAACCATGGACCAATGATGCGAATGGAATGCATTCTGATCTATACCTTATGATCAACACATCTATGATGTACCGAGGTCCCGTGCAAAAAGGGATTGAAGCGTTTATACCTGTGGGAGTGAGCCTATATATAGATTACAGTAATAGTCAAGGATCATGTTCTTAGTCTTTGGTGCTTTGTGGATTTTGCTTTTATTTCTTTTTTTAATTAAATTTTTAAAAATATTTATTTTTGAGAGAGAGAGAGAGAGAGAGCAGGGGAGAGGTGGAGAGGGACAGAGTCACAGAATCCCAAGCAGGCTCCAGGCTCTGAGCTGTCAGCACAGAGCCTGACGCGGGGCTTGAACTCACGAGTGGTGAGATCATGACCTGAGCCTAAGTCAGGCACTCGACCAACTGAGCCACCCAGGTGCCGCCATTTTGCTTTTATTTTAATCAATAAATGAGAGGAACAAATATGTCAGTGCATAAAGATGAAAAGAGTGAGGCATATCTAACTATGAAAATATGTGGTGAGGCAAGAATTACTATGAATATAGCTTGGAACGACTGGACTTCATTAATAAAGAGATCAAGGGGGTTACATTTTGGGTAGGGAGAATACAGATGATGATATGTAATAGTATGTGTTCTTGCTTTGAGTTAGTGGTGAGTTCAAGTGGTTCATTTACCAAGAGAAAAAGAAGGAAGTAACACTATAAAATAATAAATACCCAAGTGACTAAGAAAACGAATCAGAAAAGTATGTATTAATGGGAATATTGTGTCGGCATTTTATTATCTGCAGTGATGAGTAGAGGTTACTGAGTCGTGTATAAGTTTTATGTTTGATTAATATTAAGAGAAAAGTAAATAAATGTTATTATAAGTTAATAAATACCTAAATGACTTTGTATATGAATGGTGGAAAGTCTGATCAACAGAGAGGATGTCTCAATCTTGCTAGCACCTTCTTTGCTTTGTACTCTTCAGAAGGGAGGCTGGAGCTGATTTCTGTTTATGTGCGATCAAGATTATCACATAGGCTCTGTGTCAGAGAAGAGACTAAAGTGAGTACCAGCCAAGATCTCGTTTTCATTCAGGTCATTTGTTTAAGGGCTTGTACAGTATTATGAAAAATTATTACATTAGTAAAAAAGTTGACTATTGTCCAATAATGAATAGGATATAAAACATGTTGATTGATGATGTGCAACATTGAGATTGATTAACAGAAGAAACGTAGTCCATGTGGGAAATGGGTGTATAGGCAGATGCTAGGGACATTCAAGCATCTTGTCCTTGAGGTTGTTTTGTAAGTCATCTAATTTTTTATTATTGTCAGACAACTAATGATGCAATGGATAACAAATATAGACACAAATTAAGAGGAAAAAAAAAAAGAAAAGAAACCCAAACATGGACCAGGGATGATGGCTGGTGGTATACAAGTTCATGGATGGTAAAAATAAGTATCTAAAACTCTGAGATCCAACACAAAACATAATTAGTTCAATCCCTCTTTTGGAAATGATCTTATGGACAGATGTAAGAAATATATAAAGGTCATGTTCTTATTTTGGATTTAAAGATTTAAATTTATTATCATCAGTGGATCAATGTTAGAACCATTTAAGAAATATAAATAGAGAGAGAATGAAGGACTGTCCAATTATGAACGTATGTGGTGAGGCAGGACATATTATTAATAAAAATTAAAAACTTTGATCCCCATTAAGAAATAAATGGACTGTGGGGCACCTGGGTGGCTCAGTCGGTTAAGTGTCCGACTTCAGCTCAGGTCATGATCTTGCAGTTCGTGAGTTCGAGCCCCGTGTCAGGCTCTGTGCTGACAGCTCAGAGCCTGGAGCCTCCTTGGATTCTCTTTCTCTCTCTCTCTCTCCTGCTCCTCTCCCTTGCTTGTGAGCATGCTCTCTCTCTTCAAGATAAAAAATTGAAAAAAAAAAAAAGGAAGAAATGGATCAAGGGTATTACTTCTTTGGCTATGAATTACACAGACACAGGTAATTAAAAATCAATTTTTAAATTCTGGATCAGTTACAAGTTCAAAGTTGTTCCCTTTGTTAGTAGAAAAAAAACATATATATGTATGTATATATATATATATCTATCTATATATATAAATGAAAAATTAACATACTCATAAAAATTGAGTAAATGAAATGTGGAAAGGAAAGGTAAGTGTAGATAAGGGCTTATGTTTCTTTATCAACTTCTCTGCTCTGTACTCCTCAGAATGGATGCACTTGGGGTGATGTGAGCATCGTCCATGGCCACGAGCTCTGTGGTTGCATGTATGCATTAGGAGCGTGGAGACCCATGTGAGTAATAGTCAAAGTTCTTGTGTGGCTTTGGGTGGTTTGCTTAAGAATATCCACCGTATGTGAATGAATGACTTAAGAAACAGTTTAGAAGTGAACAGAGAGAAAGCCCGCCAATCCTGGACCGATGATGACGGCTGGTGGCGTATGAGTCATGGATGATGGTGAATAATGTGTGTCTGAAACTCTGAGGTCCAACCGGGCATTCTCTTTGTTTGACAGGATGCTGCAGGCAGAAGTCAGGACTATGCGAAGATCTTGGTTTTGGCCTCTGTGTTTGTTCATGCATTTTCATTCCGTTATTATAATTGGAGGAATGAAAATAAGCAACAAATAGACAAAGATCCATATGGCAAAGCATGCTCTAATTATAAAAATATGTGGTGAGGCAAGAAATAGTATTAATACATTTGAAAAGAGTGAAGTCCGACAAGGAATAAATGGTTACATGACTGTTAAGTCTTTGGCTAAGGATCATCTAGACAAAATAAATAATAGTGTTCATTTTCTGGGTCAGGGGCAAGGTCTAAGTTGTTTATTTTCTTTCTTTTTTTTTAATGTTTATTTCAGAGACAGAGAGAGACAGAACATGAGCGGGGGAGGGGCAAGAGAGAGGGAGAACCAGAATCCGAAGCAGGCTCCAGGCTCTGAGATGTCATCACGGAGCCTGATGCGGGGCTTGAACTCACGAACCGTGAGATCATGACCTGAGCTGCAGTTGGTTGCTCAACCGACTGAGCCACCCAGGCGGCCCTAAGTTGTTTATTTTCTTAAGAGAAAATGAAATATGTACAGGAGACTCTTCATGAGGGATTGCCTAGGTCACTGAGAAGTGAAATGCAGAAGCAAGGATCAATGGTGAGGAGGCCGTAATGTGTTATCATCCTCTCTGCTCTGTACTCCTCAGAATGGACGCACTCAAGGTCATTCACGCGTCTTCAGGTTTAGTAGCTGTGTGCTTTGCATCTGCGTCTTAGGAGCCTGGACGACAATGTGAGTCGTAGTCAATGTGCTTCTCTTAGATTGAATGTTTTGGCTTTTTAAAATTGCTGTATTATTAAAAAGTGTTTAAGGTAATCAAGAAGCCCAAACATACCCATATCGCATTATCACTAATGTGAACCAATATGATGTGAACCGATATGGAAAACACTGAGTTCAGTTAATGAAAGAGTTCGTTCTCAGTGGAAGTGATCTTATCGATAGATGTTAAGGCTATTCAGGGATTTTGTGACTTTTATTCTGGTGACTTGTGTTTATTTCTATATTAGGTAGTTAATCAATAAACATACCAATCAACAGATAGAAAAAAGAAGTCAGTCCTGGACCAATGATGATGACTGATGATGGCATAGGAGTCATGTGTGATGAATGCTATGTGTCTGGAACTCTGAGGTCCAACAAAAACAGATCCGTTCCACGTTGTTGAAATGGGCCTATACGGATGTCAGAATATACGAGGGTCTTGTTTTTGGTCTTGGCTTTTATTCTGTCTTATTCTACAAATATAATCAGATCAGTGAAAATAGCAATAAACATATTACAAATAAATAAAGGTGATGGGAGTAAAGCATGGTCTGATTATAAAAATATGCGGTGAGATATGAAGTACGATGAATATATTTTGCAAACATTGATGGTAAATGAAAATAAATGGTACAGGATGTTTCCCCTTTCTCTGAGTATGAGCAGCGGTCCATGTTCATACTCTTTGTCAGCAGCAATATTGATGTTATTTGGTCACTTAAGAGAACGTAAGATAGATATGATCACAACTTACTAATTGACCCCATGGCTGAATAAACAAAGGTGGAATTAAGGACCAAGGGAGAGGATGTCTTCATCTTTTTGTTGTTGTTGTTCCTCTGCTCTTTTGTATTCCACAGAATGGATGTGTTCCAGCTGATAGAAGATCATCCATGGCCGGTTGCACTATGTTTTGGGGAGCATGGAGACCAGTGTGAGTAACGTTCTGTGTTCTTCTTGGCTAGACTATTGTTTTAAAAGAGATTTTCACTGTATTATTAAAAAGCATTAAATATAATCATACAAAATGAATGAAATCTTACCATTTGGATTGACATTGATGGGGCAAGAGACTGTTATGCTCAGCGAAATGTCAGTCCGAGAAAAACAGTTACCATATGATCTCAATCATATGTGGAATTTAAGAAACAAAACAAACATGAAGAGGGGGTGAGAGAGAGAGAGGCATACCAAGAAACAGACTCTTAAGTGTAGAGGACAGACTGATGGTTAGCAGAGGAGAGGTGGGCGGGGGTTGGGTGAAATAGTGGATGGGGATTAAGGAGGGCACCTGTGGTGAGCACCGGGTCTTGTATGGAAGTGTTGAATCACTATATTGTATACCTGAAACTGAATGTTACATTCAGTTACACTGAATGTTAACTAAGTGGAATTTAAATAAATACTTGAAAAAAATTATTTAATAAAATCAAAGAAGGTGAGACATAGCAGTGTTAAATATCAGATTAATATGAAACACTGTTGATTAGCGCATATATGAAACACTAAACTGAGTTCATGAGAGGAATTAGGTCTCAGTGGAAATGATTGCGTAGATGGATGTTAGAGGTACTAAAGAATATTATTCTTGTTTCTTCGTGTGATTTATTTACATTTCTTTATTAATGAATTAAACTATGAACGAATGTAGGTGGTCATGGAGAAAGAAAGCCAGTCCTGGACCCACCAGTGACAATGGGTGATATATATGAGTCATATATTATGGAGATGTGTCTGGAACTCTGAGGTCCAACACACATGGAATCTGGTCCAGTCTCCTTTATGAAGGGAACCTATAGATGGATGTCAGGAATGTACAAGGATTTTGTTCTTGGTCTTGAGTTCATGAAGCTTTAAAATATTATTATGAAAGTGTCAATGGAAGAATAAATAAACATACATAAATGACTAAAGATGGGAGCAATGAACCTTTTTTTCATAAGCAAAATAAAATATATACTAAGGAAAATACATATTAGTATAAGGAATGGATAAAAAAAGGACTGTGTATATTATGTATTTGACTAAGGGTGATTTCGACAGTGATAGGTAATAATCAGTATGTCTCTCAGTCAGGTATTAGTTTGAAGTTTATTTTATTAAGGAGAAAAAGAAATAAATATTACCAAAAACTAATACATGCTCAAATGACTATGTAAATGAATGGTGGAAACTATGGAGACAATAACTCACTCTTTTATCACATTGTCTGCTTGTCTCATATTTAATCATATCTTCAGAGTTAATTCATTGAGCTGATTTTAGTATCCATGGTGATTAAGACTGTCATGTTACCTTTGTGTTAGAAAAGACACCAAGGTGAATAATTGTCAAAGAGCTTACCTTGGTGTGGGTGATTTAAGAGCATTCACAGTATTATCAAAAAGTAATAAATATCATCAAAAAATTAACTATGGCCCAATGACAAATGTGATATGAAATATTAATGTTCGTTCATTGATACTGTGCAACTCTGAGGTTGATTAGTGAAAGATATAATCTATGTGTTATATGATTCTACAGATAGAAGTTAGTTAGGTTTATTCAAAGGTCTTTTTCTGTGATTTTATGAATTGCGTATTTATTTTTATTATCAAGGTATTAGCAATTTAATCATTACAAGTGTAGAGACAAATGAAGAGAAAAAGGTCCAAACATAGACCAGTAGTGATGACTGGTGAGGTAGGAATTGTACACGTGAGTGTTACCTGTCTGTAACTCTGAGTCCACATAAAATAAGATGTAGCCTATCTTCTGTTGTAAACGATCCCATGGGTCAATGTAGAAATATGCAAAGCTCATATTCTTTTTTTTAAAGATTATTTTATTTATTTTGAGAGAGAGGGAGTGCAGGGGATGGGGGCAGAGAGAGAGGGAGAATCCCAAGCAGGCTGGAGCCTGCTGTCAGCACAGAGCCCAACATGGGGCTCGACCCCGTGAACCGCGAGATCATGACCTGAGCCAAAGTCGGACGCTTAACCGACTGAGCCACCCAGTCGTTCCACCAAGCGCATCTTCTTATTTTAGATTCATATGTTTAAATTGATTATTATAAACAAACCAACAACCAAACCAGTAAAAATGTAAAATATAGATAAATAAGGTGAAACACTGTCCAGCTAGGAATATATGTGGTGACACGGAAGTCTTGCTAATAAAACTGAAAACATTCCTGCTCGTTAAGCAATAAAAAGAATAAGCATTTTTGCCTTTTTTACTTAAGAATTATATAAGCACTGACAAATAAGAGGCATTTGTATTGTTCTTGGTCAGTGTCAAGTTGAAGCTTTTCTTTAGCTAAAACAAAGACCTCATTATGAAAAATTAATGAGCGTCCAAATGAATAAATGAAATGCGTTAGAGAAGAATCAATGGAGATAGGACCTGAAATTTTTTGTTTTCTGCTCTACTTTGCACTCCTTAGAATGGGACCCGTCGAGATTTAAGGATTCTTCCACGATCACGTGATCTCGGGTTGCATTCATGTGTTAGGAACATGGAGACCATGTGAGTAATAGTCAAAGTTTCAGTCTTTGTTTCAGGGTGTTCAGTGCATTATTGAAAACTGCAGAGTATAACTGATGAAATCCAAATAGCCCACTGAGAGAAATGGGATTAGTATGAAGCATTATATTGATTACTGAATATAATAAAAATTGAGGATAATTAATGAAAGTGATATTGACATGAGAATGATTCTAAATAGATCCTAGGGATTTCTAGGCTCTTTGTGGGTTTCTGCGAATAAGTATTTTTAAAATTGTGATTACTGAATTATGAATTTATCAATAAATAATGTAGAAACAAATGGTGACAAACAGGGACAATATTGGATCGATGATGACCACTGGTGGCGTATGAGTCGTATACGATGAATACGTGTCTGGAACTCTGAGGTCCAAAGCAGATGAAATCTAGTTCATTGTCCCCATTTGATGCTGTCTAGAGGCAAAGATCAGGAATATATAAAGATCGTGGTTTTGGTCATTATGTCCATGAATTTTCATCATTGGATCAATGAAATGATTAATACACAAAGGTGTAAACAGATTTAAATGAAGAATATGAAGCCTTGTCCAGTTATGAAAATATGTGGCGAGGCAAAAATTACTATAATATAGTAATAATTCATTATATTGCAAAAACTGGTATCCATCAGGAAAGAGATGCTATGAGGGTGTTACCTCTTTGGCTAAAGTTGATGGCAAGCGTTGAGTGATAGTGTTTATTTTCTTTGGCATGGGCAAGATCGATATGGTTTGTTTACTTGATAGAAAATGAAATATATGTTGTCCCAAACCACTACCTACCTAAATGACTGACTGAAAGTTGGAACACAGGGATGAATGAACACAAGGTCTCAATCTTTTTATCATCTGCTCTGTCTTGTACCCCTTAGAATGGTCGCACTCGGCTGAATTAGACTTTCCACCATGGTCATGAGCCCTATGTTTGCTTCTATGTGTTAAGAGCATGGATCACAATGTGAGTAATAGTCAAAATCCTTTTCTTGGTTTTGTGGTTTTTCAAAAAGGCTTTCACTGCCTTATTAAAAAGTTATGAAATATAATTTATGATTGCCGGCATTGGCAAATAATTAGAATGAGGTTACTATGAAGCATTATGTTAATTAATCTATGTAGAAAACATTGAGGTCAATTAATGAATGGTATACATTGTCAGTGAGAATTCTGTAGACAATATTTGAGATATTCAAGGGACCTATATCGAGTTTTTGCGACCCCTCCCTAGGTATTGTTTGATGATTATTAGTGAACTGATGAAATAATCAATAAACTATGTAGACATGATTGAAGATAATCAGGGACATACCTGGATAAATGACAGCAGGTGTTGACATATGAGTCTTTGATGATGAACCCTACAGGTCTGGAACTCTGAGGTCCAGCACAGAAGAAATCCAGTCCTTCCCCCCCTTCCCCGCCCCATTTGCAGTGATCCTTTAGAGAGAGGTCAGGCATAAGTGAGTTCATGTTCTTGGACTTTGTGTACATGAACGTTTAAATGTACCATTATAAAAAACAAATAGGATTAATAACATATAAATGAATAAATATGAAGAGGGCGAAGCATTGCCCGTTGCCAAAATATATAATAGGTAAAATGTTAATGTAAGAATGGAAAGTAAAAGATTCATGTGTCTATGTCTGAGTAAGAAGGATGTGGATAATGGAAAGTAATAGTTACTGAGTCAGTTATGGGTTCAACAGTTGATTTATTAAGGGAAAAATCACAACAATGTCATCAATGCCGAAATGGTACGGGCAAGGAGTTGGGGATATATGAATCAATGGAGAGAATATCTCGATATTTTTGTCATCATGTCTGCTTGTCACCCTTCAGAACAGATGCTTGAACTGATTTCAGCTTCTGCTGTGATCAAGGTTGTCATGCTTCCTTTGAGTATGGAAAGAGGTGAAGGCCAACATGGTCAAAGTGGCTATCTTGGAATGGGACATTTGTTTAAGGGTAATCAGGGTATCGTGGAAGAGTACTAAATTAATAAAAAATTATCCATGGCCTCATGATAAATGTGCTAGGAAACATCGTGTTAATCAATAAAAAATGTACAGGATGGAGGTTGATTGAGACAAGAATAACAGTCCACTTGGATAATGATTCTGTAAACTGATGTTAGGGATATTCAAGGATCTTATTTTTGGCTTTTTGTGAACCATGTATTATTTTTATAATTACCAATGAATTAATTATTTAATTTGTAAAAAGTAGAAATGAAGTAAGAAGCGACTCAGTCGTGGACCAATGATGGCCAGTGGCGTAGGAGTCATGGACAATGAAACTATATGTCTGAAACTCTGAGGTCCAACACAGAACATAATAATTTGGTCTGTTCCTTCTGTTGAAATTGTTCTCCACAGAGAGATGTCAGGAATAAAATCATATTCCTGTAATTTTTCATAGCTACAGATTTGTTATTATTAATGGATCAATGATAGAAACCATCAAGCAGATATAAATAAACATATAAGGAAGAGTAGGGTGAGGAATTGTCCAAAGACAAACACATGTGGCAAGGCAGATGATATTATTATTAAAAGTTGAAAACACTGATGCCCATTAAATAAATAGATAAAAAGGTCATCTCTTTGAGCACGGTTATATAGACATGCCTAAGTGAGAGTTGCTTTACTGATTGAGTTTTTATAAGATGAAAATATATAGAAAGAAAAATAATACTTAAATACTGGGTAAATGAAATATAGAAAGCAAGGATCAATCCAGATTATGTTCCAATTTTCCTTATCATCTGCTCTGTTCTGCACTCCTCAGAATGAACTCCCTAGGGGTGATGCTCCATGGGCACACGTTCGCCTCTGTAATAGGGAGGATGGAGATTAATGTAAGTAATAGTTGAAGTTTTTTTCTCAGTTTAAGTGGGTTTAAGGTTATTCACTGTATTATTAAAAAGTGTAAAATATAATTAAGGAAGGCAGCTGTATCTCAGTGTTAAATATGGGATGTATGAAACACATTGATTAATGCACATAGTAAAAGCTGAAGATATTAATGAGAGAGCTACATTGAGGTGAGATTAATTCTATATTTAGATTTGAGACTTCAAGTCTCTTTTTTAAAATTGTACTGCTTAAAAATTATTAGTGAATTCATGAATTCACTAATTAGTGCATTAGTGAATTATTTGATCAATAAACAAATACAAATCTATGTGGGGAAAAAAGGGACGATATTGGATCAATGATGACCACTGGTGGCGTATGAGTCGTTCGCGATGAATACGTGTCTGGAACTCTGAGGTCCAACAGAAAATTGGTCTAGGCCATTCCTATTGTTTGAAGGCATCCTATGGACAGATTTCAGGAATAAATAAAGGGTTTATTTTTGGTCTTGGTATTCATGTATTTTTGTTTTATTATTATAATTGGATAAATGTGAGAATCAATAAATACATAAATAAATTTGAATAGCGTGAAGCATTGTCCAATTATAAAAATATGTGGTGAGGCAAGGAATACTATTAATATTTTACAGAAACCTTGAAGTTTCATTAGAAATAAATGGTATTTGACTGTTACCTCTTAGGGTAAGGATGATGTAGACAGTGTAAGTTATATAGACAGTGTTCGTATTCTGTCTTAGTGGTAAGATCCAAGTTGTTTGTTTTCTTAGCAGACTAAATATATACACTGAATTGATGATTGCCTAAATAACTATGTGACTGTTGAAGCAGAGCTCCATGGAGAGAATGTCTCAACCATTTTATCACCTGCTTTGCTTTGTACTCCTTAGAAGAGACACGCGGAACCTGATTTAAAGATTCTTCCTTGATCTCGAACTGCAGGGTTGCATCACCTGTTTTAAGAGACTGGAGACCAGTGTGAGCGTAAACAAATTTCTCTGTGTTGATTTGGGTTGTTTGTCTAAGGGTATTTACTCTAGTCATGAAATCGTTGAAATATAATCAGAGAAGGCCATCTTGATCCTTACTGATAAATAAGAGATTTATGGGAAATATGATCTAGATTAATGCATGTATGAAAAACTGATACGTGACTGAGATGTAATGATGTGAAAATGGCTCTAGAAGCATATGAGGGATATCAAAGCCTTTTCGGCGTTTGTCAATAATAGAGGTTAAAAATTATAATTAGCGAATTAATAAATTAATAAACAGGATAGAAATAAATGAAGAGAAAGTGGTCTTTTCTGGATCAATGATGGTAACTGCCGGTGTGTGAGTCCCAGGTGACGAGTAATACGTGTGGTCCAATACAAGAACAATGTGGTCTTTCTCTTCATTCATTTTCACTTCTCATTATAATTGAACCACGAAAGAAGCAATAAACAAATATATGGGTCAATTGAGAGAAAGTCTCAATTTTTTTGATCACTTCTGTTCGGTACTTTTCAGAATAGAAGCTCAAGGTGATTTCAGCCTCTCTTGTGATCAAGGTCACCATGTTTCCCTTCTCTAGGAAAGAGCCCAAGGCGAGTAATAGTCAAAGTTCTTTTCTTGGTGTGGGTCATGTGTTTAAGGGCTTTCGTGGTGTTACTCAAACATAATAAATACAGTGAAAAATTAACCATGGCTCAATGATAAATATGATATGAGACATTACGTTGATTAAACGATAACATGTAACATTGCTACTTATTAATGAAAGAGGTATCTATTTTGGCAATAATTCTATCGGGAGAAGTTAGGGATGTTCAAGTATCATGTTCTTTGGTTTTTATTAATCGTGGGTGTATTTTATTATTCCCAGTGGAGGTATGACTTAATTGATACAGATATAAAAATGAATAAACTAAAAGTGGCCTCTAAGGGAACCAGTGGTGATCACGGGTCATGGACGGTGGATAGTAGGTGTCCGGAACCCTGAGGTTCAATACAAAAAATATTCTGTTTTCTCTATTTACTTTCTCTATTTCTCTATTTACTTGGTCGTATGGGTAGATGTTAGGAAGTGTAAAGATCATGTTCTTATTTTGGACGAATACGTTTAGATGTGTTGTTATGAATGGACCAATGATAGAACCACTAAAGGAAATTTAAATAATAGAGTAAGAAGAAAAGGCAAATTATTGTCTCATTAGGAACGTTAACATGGTGAAGCAAGAAATACTAACAAAATTTGCAAACACTGATGCCCATTATGAAATAGATGTTTCCAGGGTGTCTTTTCTTTTGCCAAGGATTATATAGATATGAATAATTAAGAGTCAGTTTTATTATTCTGGATCAGTGTCAAGTTTGAAGGTTTCCTTTTTGTTAAGAGAAAAAAATCTACATTATGAAAGATTTATAAATTCCTAAATGAGTAAGTTCAATGTGGAAAGCAAGAATCAGTGGGAATAAAAATTTCATCATTTTTTTCTGTCATCACTGTGGTTTGTACTTCTCAGAATGGACACATTCAAGCTAATCAGGCATTCCTCCCTGGTTGGTGAGCTTGGTGACAGCATCTGTGTGTCAGAAGCACAGAGATGGATGTGAGTAATGGGCAAATTTCTTGTCTTTGTTTCAGTGATTTCTTTTTCAGCACGTTCAGTGTATTATTCGAAAATTCCATATAGAATCACAGAAGGCCAATTGTGGCTCTGTGATAAATACTGAATTTTATAAAACAATATATTGATTAATGCATGTATGGAAAATTGATGATGAAGGAAAAGTGAGACTAAGTCTGTGTTCAGTTTGAGGACACAAAGGCTCATTTCAGTTTTTGTGAATAATAGGATTTTAAGTTATTAGCAAACCAATGATTTAATCAAAATACAAAGAGTATCACAAAGAGAAGAGGGACAATATTGGATCGATGATGACCACTGGTGGCGTATGAGTCGTATACGATGAATACGTGGAACTCTGAGGTCCAAGAGAAAATTAATCTAGTACATTCCCGTTATTTGAAGGCATCCAATAGACAGGTGTCAGGAATATACTAAGATCTTGTTTTTGGTCTTGGTGTTTGTGCGTTTATATGTATTGCTATAATTCGATACATAGATTCTATAAATATTCTAGAAATATCTAAATAAAAATGATGAATGAAGTGAAGCATTGTCTAATTATAAAAATGTGTGATTAAAAATAAAAATATGTGGTTAGGCAAGAAATACTATTATCAGACTCTGAAAACCCTGAAGTTCGATTAGAAGCAAGTGGTACAAGACTGTTAGCTGGAGAGCTAAGGGTGATACAGACAGGAGGAGTTACAGACAATGCTCATAGTCTGGGTCAGTGGGTTTGTTTTCTTAAAGGAAAAAATATATATACACCAAATTAATGATTGCCCAAATGTCTGACTACGTGTGAGAGAAAGGCCAAGACCAATGGAAATAATGTCTCAACCTTTCTTATGATTTGCTCTGCCTCGAACTTCTCAGAAACAGGCACGCTGCACCTGATGTAAGGATCCTTCCCTGATCAGGAGCTCTAGGATTGCTCTGGAAGGAGTAGGAAGATCAGTGTGAGTAGAATCAGAATTCCTGTCTCGTTTGGGTGGTGCGTCTAAGGGTATTCACGGGAGCAATGAAAAAATATGAAACATACTCAAAGACCATGAACTGTGTTCTGGTGACAAATATGGGGTGAAAATGAAGTATTATACTGATTTAAAGCATTTATGAAAAACTGATAATAAATATGAGAGATATAATAATGTGGGAATGGTTCCAGATACATTATTAGGGCAATAATAGGGAAAAGACTGTTTGGAGTTTTGGTGAATCAGACAGTTTTAAAATGATAATTAATGACTTGATCAATAAGCAATATAGAAATGAATGAAGAGAAAGTGGTCTTTTCTGGATCAGTGATGATAACTGCCAGCGTATGAGTCGTGGATGATGAAGGATATGTGTCTGGAACTCTGAGGTCCAAGGGATGTGGTCTTTCTCTTCATGAATTTTCACTATTATGGGATCGATGAACTATCAATGAGGAAATATATAGAAAATAACATAAGTTGTAGTAACCTTGCCCTATTTTAAAAATACGCGGGGAGGCAAGAATTACTATTGGTATAATTTGAAAACGCTGAAGTCCAAAGAGAAACAAACAGTATGTGACTGTCACCTTTTTGGCTAGGATGGTACAGACAGGACAAACAATAGACAACGTTTACATGGTAGGTCAGTGGGAAGTTCGAAGTGGTTTGCTTTTATGAAAGATAACGAAATAAATATGCTCCAAGGATGATTTCATAAGTGGCCGACTAAATGAAGATTGTAGAGCAAGGATCAGTGGAAGAATGTCTCATTTTTTATCATGTTCTCTGTTCAGTACTCTTCAGAATGGATGCTCTAGCTGATTTCAGCCTCTGCCCTGATGAAGAAAGATTGTTGTGTGGCCTGGGTCTTAGGAGGGTAAGTCAAGGTGAGTAGCAAGAGATTTTGTCTTGGTTTGGGTCATTTCCCTTAGGGTATTCACAGTGTTATTAAAAATTCATAAATACCATCAAAAAGTAAGGTGTTGCCCAATGGTAAACACAGATAGGAAACATACCGATTAAGTGATAATACGTAACATGGAGATTGACTGATGAGAGAGATATAATCTATGTTGGCATTTATTCTACAGATAGAAGTTAGGGAATTCAACCTGCTGATTCTTCAGTTTTTGTTAATTATGTATTTTACTATAATTGATGAGTTAAATGTGTAACTGGTATAAATGTCGAAATGAATGAAGAAAAAGTGGGTCTTTTATGTACCTGTGATAATGACTGGTGGCAGATGAGAAAGCGACGCTGAATGAGGTCCAGGTCAATATGTAGTCTTTCTCTCTGTTTATTTGATCCTAAGGACAGATTTTTGGATAGTACAAAGAATGTTTTTACTGGGTTCATAGATTTAGATGTATTATTAGAAATAGATCAGTAATAGAACCATTGAAGATATAGAAACAGCAGATAAATACAAAAACGTGAGGCCTTGTCCAACTTTGAAGACCTGTTTTTAGGCAAGAAATATTAATAAAAATTGTGAACACTGACACCCATTAAGAATTAAATGGATCAAGAGTGTCACTTCTTTGGCCAAGGGTCATTTAGACATGAGCAATTTAGAGTCCATTTTATTGTTCTTGATCAATCTCAAGTTTGAGGATTTTTGGTGCTGTTGTTGTTAAAAGAAAAAAAACCAATGTTATGAAATATTCATAATTATCTGAATGATCGAGTAAATGAAATGTGGAAAGCAAGCACCAATGTAAGTAAATGTTTTGTTTTATTTTATTTTTTATCACCAACTCTGCCTTTCAGTTCTCAAAATGGACACACCTCGAGCTGATTTAAGCAATATTCCGTGGCGGTGAGCTCTGTGGTTGCATCTCTGTGTTAGAAGCACAGAGAACCATGTGAGTAATATCAGATTTCGTGTCTTAGTTTCAGTGATTTTTTTCCAGTGTATTCAGTGCATTATTTGAAAGTTCTATGTAGTAGAATCACAGAAAGCCAACTATAGCTCAGTGACAAATACTGAATTTTATGAAAACATTATATTGATTAATGCATGAATGACTAACAGCCTAATTTTAAAAAGATATATATTGATGTGAGGATGATTCTATTTACAGATTAAGGATATCATGATTTTCTTGGGCTTCTGTGAATGAGCGTTTTAAAGTTATTAGTAGTGAATTAATGAATTAGCCGATCAACAATATAGAACTGAATGAAAGGAAAGAGGGACACTACTGGATCGATGATGACCACTGGTGGCGTATGAGTCGTTTACGATGAATACGTGTCTGGAACTCTGAGGTCCAACAGAAATGGAATCTGGTTTATTGTCCTGTTGGAGGTGATTGAATAGATAGATGTTAAGAACATACAAGGGTCTTGTTTGGGGTTCTTATTATGTTCGTGCATTTTGTTTCAATTTTTATAATTGGATCAATGAAATAATCTATAAACGAACACATAAATAAATAAAGATGAAAGCAGTGAAATCTTGTCCAGTTATAAAAATATGTGGTTAGGTAAGGAATAGTATTGATTATATTTAAAATGCTGATGTCTATAAGGGAATATATGGTGTAAGAGTTGTTATTGGAGGACGCTACAGTTATTGATGAGTCACAGTCCATGTTCATATTCTTTATTAGTAGCTAGATCAGTATTGTTCATTGGCTTATAAGACAATAAAATCCACTGCTTAGTAATTGACGAAATTCAAGATGGAATACGAGCACCAATGAACATAGTATCTCCTTTCTTTTTATCTCTTGTTCTGCTCGGTACTTTTCAAAATGGACACACTTGAGCTGATTTAACGTCTTGCACGATTATGGAGCTCTATGGTTGCCTCTATGTAATGGGAGGATGGGGATTAATGTGAGTAACAGTTGAAATTATTTTCTCGGCATATGTGTTGTTTTTCTTTTAAGGTGATTCATTGTATTATTGAAAACTCTAAGATACAATGAAAGGAGGCACTGTATCTCAGTGATAAATGTGGGCTATGCAAGCTGTTATAATGATTAATCCATGCGTAGAAGACTGAGGATAACCAGTTAAAGAGATATTGATGTGAGAATTATCAAAGTAGAGCTCAGGGAGGTATACGTTCTTTCTCAGTTTTTGTGAATTATAGAATTTAAAATTATTAGTGAATTAATGGTTTACTCGATAAAAAAATTAGAACTGAATGAAGGAAAAGAGGAACAATATTGGATCGATGATGACCACTGGTGGCGTATGAGTCGTTCACGATGAATACGTGTCTGGAACTCTGAGGTCCAACAGAAGAGAAAACCTAGCTTATTCCCATTGTTTGCAGAGATCCTGTGTGGACAGATGTCAGGAATATATAAGGATCTTGTTTTTGGTCTTGGTCTTCATTCATTTCCTTTCAATTTTTATAATTGGACCAATGAAATAGTCAATAAATAAACATAAATAAAGATGAAGGTGATGAAGCATTGTCCAATTATAAAAATCTGTGATTATACAAGAAATACTATTAACAGACTCTGAAGTTCAATTAGAAGTAAGTGGTACATGATTCTTCTTACATGTATGGCTAAGGATGTCATGGACAGTAGAAGTCATAGACAAATGTTCAGCTTCTGGCTCAGTGGTAAAATCAAAGTTGTTCATTTTCTTATGAGAAAAAATATTTAGAGCAAATTAATAACTGAGCAATAACTGGTTAAATAAGAGATTAAAAGCAAGAGAGAGAGAATGTCTGGACTCGTTTTATCATATGCTCTACTTTAGACCATTGGACCTGCTTTACGGATTCTCACCTCATCAAGAGCCCTTGGGTTGCATTTCTGTACTGGGGAGACAGGAGACCAATGTGAGTAATACTCAGAGTTATCATCTTGTTTCTGGTATTTTGTTTAAGGGTGATCATTGTATTAATACAAAGTATGAAATATCATCAAAGAAAGCCAACTGTGTCTTGGTGACAACTATAGGATTAAAATGAAGCAATACATTGATTAAAGTGTTTATGAAAAACAAGACACTTGATGAGAGAGATATTGATGTGTGCATGATTCTGTGCCTATCGTGCATAAGAGTTCCATCTTGGAGTTTTGTGAATCATATAGTTTTAAATGGTAATTAGTGAATTAATGAATTAATCAATAGACAATGTAGAAATGAATGAAGAGAAAGTAGTCTTCTCTGGATCAGTGATGATAACTGCCAGTGTATGAGTCATGGGTGATAAATGATACGTGTCTGGAACTCTGAGGTCCAACACAAAAGAGATGTGGTCTCTCTCTTCATGAATTTCCATTCTTTATTATAATTAGGTCAATGAAATATCAATGAGGAAATATATAAAGAATAAAGTGAATTGTAGAAACATTGTCCAATTTTAAAAATATGTGAGGAGACAGGAAATACCATTAATGTAATTTGAAGGCACTGAAGTTTAACAGAAATGAATTGTATATGACTGTCACCTCTTTGGATAGGATGATATAGACAGCACAAATTATAGACAGTTGGTTTTTTAAAAAATTTTTTAATGTTTATTTATTTTTGAGAGAGAGAGAGAGACAGAGCATGAGCAGGGGAGGGGCAGAGAGAGACGGGGACACAGAATCCGAAGCAGGCTCCAGGTGCTGAGCTGTCAGCACAGAGCTGGATGCGGGCCTCGAACCCACACACCACAGGATCATGATCAAGCTGAAGTCAGACGCTGAACTAACTGAGCCACCCAGGTGCCCATAGACAGTTTTTATATTCTGGGCCAGTGGGAAGTTTGAGGCAGTTCATTTTTATAAAAGATAATGAAATAAATACACTCCAATAATGATTTCCTAAATGCCTAAGTGAGAGACGTAGAGCAAAGAGCAGTGGAAGAATGTCTCTTTTTTTATCGTCTGCTCTGCTCCGTACCACCCCCCCCCCCCCCGCCCGAGAATGGACACACTCAGGCTGATTGTAATGTTCTTCCAAGGTCACGAGCCCTTAGGTTGTGTCTATGTTGTAGAAGCATACAGACCAATGTGAGTAAGACTCAAAGCTTTTATCTTGGTTTGCTTAAGACTATTCAGTATATTATTTATAAGTATTAAACATAATCAAAGAAGGCAAATATAACAATTGCTTACTTAATGTTAACGTTTGTTTATTTTTGAGAGAGAAAGAGCACAAGGGGGGGTGTAGGGGCAGAGAGAGAGGGAGACACAGAATCTGAAGCAGGCTCTAGGCTCTGAGCTGTCAGCACAGAGTCTGACGCGGGCGGGGCTCGAACCCATGAACTGTGAGATCATGACCCGAGTGGAAGTCAAATGCTTGACCGACTGAGACACTCAGGTGCCCCAGGAATTTATTTATTAATTAATGAAGTTAGTATCAGATTGATAAGAAGCCTTTTGTTTCCTAATCCGTAAATGTAACACTGAGGTCAGTTAATGAGAGTTAGTCTCTGTAATACTGTAGAGATAGATGTTCGGAATGTTGATGGAATATATTCTTATATTTTTAATTCGTGTGCATTTTGTGCTTAATGGCTTAATGAATAAATGTTTATGAGAATGGAAAGAAAGAGGGCCAGCCTTAGATCAACGATGACAGCTGGTGGCATATGAGTCATATCTGATGACTGCTGTGTTTGGAACTCAGATCTGATAGAAAAGTAATCTAGTCTGTTCCTCACGCGTGTAAGGATCCTATATACAGATGCCAGGAATATATAAGGATTTTGTTGTCAGTCTTTGTGTTCACGAAGTTTAATAATTAATAAAGTTATTAATAGTAGAATAAACAAATGAATAAATGAATAAAGGTGAAGAGGTTGAAGTATTGTTCTTTGGTAAATGTGTAGCAAAGGAAGGCCACCTGGGTGGCTCAGTCGGTTAAGCGTCCAACTTCAACTCAGGTCATGATCTCACAGTTCATGGGTTCGAGCCCTGCATCAGGCTCTGTGCTGACAGCTCAGAGCCTGGAGCCTGCTTTCGATTCTGTGTCTCCCTCTCTTTCTCTCTCTCTCTGTCCCTACCCTGCTCACGCTGTCGCTTTCAAAAATAAATAAACATTAATATAGGGAAAAGCATTAATATACATTAGAATACATATAAAAGGACCAAGTGTATTATGTCTTTGACTCCGGTTGATATAAACAATAAAATGCAGTAGTCAGTTACTGTCTGAATTAGTTCCAGATTTGAAGTTTATTTTTAAGGTAAAAATAAGTAAATATTTCCGTAAGTTAATAAATACTTAAATGATTATGTGAGTGAGTGTTGGGGTCAGTGGACAGAAAGTCTAAGCCTTTTCATCACCTTCTCTGGTTGTCTTCAGAATAGATGCTTGAGCTGATTCATTGTCCACTGTGGTCAAGATTATCACGTGACGTTGCTTTTGTGTTGGGAACAAGGAGAGTAATGGTCAAAAATTTTGTTTTGGTTTGGGTCATTTGTTTGTGTTTGTGGTATTATTCAAACGTGATAAATATAATAAAAAGGCTCGCCATGGCTAACTGATAAATACGATATAAAACATGGTGTTCATTAATTTAATACGTAGCATTGAGATTGATTAATGAGGGAAATATAACCTATGTTGGCAACAATCCCATATTAGGAGTTAAGGGTGTTCCAGCATCTTATGCTTCGGTTTTTGCAAATTATACCCATTTTAATATTTTCAAAGAATTCATGATTTAATCACTGCCGATGTAGAAAGGAAGGAAGCAAAAGTGGGCCTCTGATGGGCCAGTGATGGCGACTGGCAGTGGATGAGTGATGGGTGATGAGAAATATGTATCTGGATATCTGAGGGCCAACGTAAGAAATCATCTACTCCTTCTGTTCTGTTGGATCCTGTAGGTAGATGTGAGGAACATACGAAGATCGTGTTCTTATTTTGAGTTTGTGGATTTGGGTTTGTCATTATTAGTAGATTCATGATAGAGCCATTAAAGAAATATACATAATAGGTAAAAGAGAGAGAGAGAGAGAGAGAGAAGGATTATTCAACTATGAACTATGTATATATGGTGAGGCAAGAAGTATTAATAAAATTGGAAATACATATGTTGATTAAGAAATAAGTGGGAAAACGCTGTTATCTCCTTAGCTCAGAGTTACGTAGACAAGTAAGGGTCTAGTCTTTCTGAGCCAGTGTCAAGTTTGAGGCCGTTCCTTTTATTAAGACAAAAATCTATTCATGACATGAAATATTTATAAAGACCTAAATGAGTGAGTAAATGGGACGTGAGACACGAGGGTCAATGGAGAGACAAGGTCTTAAGTTTCTTTTTTTTAACCATTAACTGTGCTTTGTACTTCTCAGAATGGACACACCTGAGCTGACTAAGCATTGTTTCGTGGTGGCGAGCTCGTGATTGCGTCTGTGTGTTAGAAGCACAGAGACCAATGTGAGTCAAGTTCTTGTCTCAGTTTCAGCTATGTGTTTTTTTTTTTTTTTAAAGGCTGGTCAGTGTGCCATGTAGAGTCAAGAGTAGCGAACCATAGCCTGGTGATAATATTGAATTCATATGAAGCGTTATGTTAATGATTACATGCAGGAAATTTAAGGTAATTAATGAAAGATATATTGATGAGAGAATGATTCTATATACAAATGAGGAGTATTGTCACTCTTGAGTTTTCTGACTAATAGGATTTTAAATTATTGTTAATGAATTTGTGAGTTGGTCCATGAACAATGTAGAGCTGAATGAAGGAAAAAAGGGACAATGTTGGATCGATGATGGCCACTGGTGGCGTATGTTATGAGTCGTTTGCGATGAATATGTACCTGGAACTCTGACGTCCAACACAATAGAAATGTAGTCTGTTCCCATTGTTTGATGGGATCTTATACACAGATGTCAGAAATATATGAGGATCTTGTTTTTAGTTGTGTTCACGCATTTTTATACTACTACTATATTTGGATAAATCATTTGTAAGTAAATCTCATCTATAATCCATGTTTTTGGTCTTTTATGTTCATACATTCTATTTTTTAATTTGGCCAATGACATAATAAATAAATAAATGAATAAACAAACAAATAAATAAATAAGAAATGGGTGAAATATCATCTAATTACAAAAATATGTGGTTAAATAAGAAAGGCTATCGATATATTTTGAAAACAAATGCCTACTCGGGAATATACGGTATAATGGTGTTATTCTTTGAGTAGCAGTCAGTGTTCATGCTATCAGCTGCAAGATTGATATGGTTTATTTTCCTAAGAAAAATAAAATATACATTATCCCAACCTAATGCTTATTAATGACTGAGTGAATGAAATGTGGAACGCAGGGGGACCAGTGATCATAAATTCTCAATCTTTTTATCGTCTGCTCTGTCTTGTACTCCTTAGAATGGTCCCACTTGGCTGGTTTAGCCATTCCACCATAGTCATGAGCTCTGTGGTTGCATCTATGTGTTACGAGCACAGAGAACAATGGAATGGTCAAAATTCTTTGCTTGGTTTTGTGGTCTTTTAAAAACGGTTTTCATTGCATGATTAGACGTGTGATATAAAGTCAATGCTCACAACCGTAGTCAGATAGTAAATTTTAGGCTTATGTGAAGCATTATATTAATTAGTCGATAAAGGAAACATTTTGGTTAATTAGTGAAAGATATCGTCAGTAGGAAATAATTCTAAAGGCAAAAGTTAGAGATATTTAAGGATCTTGTTTCAAGTTTTTGTGGTCTCTAAGCGTTCATTTTCTTGTTATTAGTTAACAAGATATATAATAAAAGATATATAAAAAAAGATATATAATTTGATGAATTAATCAATAAAAACACGTCGACCGCGATGATGAGGACCAAGCATGAGGCAGTGATGATGCCTGCTCATGTATGAGCCTGGAACTCTGGGGCGAACGTGAAAATTAATTAGTCTGTTTTTCCTTTTGGAATCCCTTCAGTGAAGGAATGTCTGGAATGTACAAAGGTCGTATTCTCATATAGTTATTTTGTGGGCATAGATTTGTCGTTAGTAACGGAATAATGGCGGGACTATTGAAAAGCAACTATGTAAGGACCGAGAAGAGGGTGAAGCCTTGTCTACCTATTAAAGTTTGTGGCGAGGCAGGAGATGTTAGTAGTCACCACTGAAAACAGCGATGCCCGTTAAGAGATACATAGACAAAGGTCCCAGATCTTTGAGGCCACATATACTCTGTTAAGGAAGAGTGA